>NC_088366.1:885975-940975 GCF_034508935.2 Berghia stephanieae | reverse complement strand
TGGGTTATGGTAGGGTCTCATTTCCATTGCAGTCTCGGTCCTCTGTTATGGGCTGATTTGGTGAGACAGTCTTTCTAATCTCCTTAATGTTTTTATCCTTTTCACGTTCATGTCTTGAGTAACTTAATAGTTTTGCCCAGACCCTTGGCTGGAGACTTCCCTTGAGAGAAATAGTTGAATTCAAGCCTTGATGTTTCTTATCCAAAGCATTGGGCATGTCCTAACATGAGATTTTGTCTATTCTACAGGTAACCTTATCAAACATTACAAGGACCGCCACGATGGGGCAGAGCCACCCTTGAAGGCGTTGGAGGCCTTGGATGGCCTTGATGACCTTGAGGGAGAGGATTCCAATGGGAAGACGTGTGAGGAGGAGGAAGAGGAATATGCCCTGGCCCAGGTGGGTGAAGGTGTTGTTGGATGTTGTATGTACAATCTATGAGTTAGAATCATTTGTACTTTGTGAGGTGACATCTGGGGTAACAGCTAGGGAGGAGGTGACTTTCAATGTCTGCCATCTCACATTTTCATCAATCCTGAGAAAACTGACATTTTTTGTTTATTTATTGTTGTTTTGTGGGGTTTTTTGGCATTTATTTCGTGGTTAATAATAGCGATTTGGCTTGGGATAATGGAGCTACAGTCACATCTTTGTTTCTGTTCTATTGATGAATACAGAAATACAATGAGTGAATTATCTTAGTGGGATCGTGTACTTGTGTCCAGATAAGACTTTTACGTGATCTCAAACTAAGTCCACTGATTGTGTCTTTGGAATTTACATCTGGTTCAAAATAGAACCATTCCCATGTGTTTTACTTTTTCTTTGGGTGATTTTAATTGTAAACATAGGATTTTTTAACTATTCCATTTTCTTCTTTTTCCTCGTGCTGAAATGACTGAAATGTGTCACAATCACTGTAAAACCCTTAAAAAACAAACAAATCAGTAAGTTTGATGTTTTCATTTTAAAATTCGATTCAAATCTCTGTAAAAACATGTAAAAGCAGACTGTAGACATTTGACACAAAAACAAAATAACTCCATAAACAAAATTACATTTGGATTTCCCACAATATTGTTGATATTCCAGAAGATGCAAGAAAATGGTTTGACAGAGAGTTGTGTCATGTTACAAGATTACTACAACAACAACAGTCAGGACCCCATGTCACGTGACCCACACAAAAAACGCAATGTGCTCTTTGACCTTTCCCTGGGCGATGGAACCAGATGTGATCCCAACAACACGTCACCAACATCTTTTGTCCCCAGTGACAACAACAACAACAACAACAACAACAACGCTAATGTCAAAGATTACAGCAACTCATCCGTGTCCAACACAAATCGTAATTCCAGCAATAGCAGCAGCAGTAACAACAACAGCTCTGCTAGAAGTTCCCCGTCCACCAGCAGCAGGAATTCGTCATCAATGCCCACGTTGCCAGGCATTGACGAGACGGTTTTGACGGACACAGTCAGGGAATTCCTGGACAAAAGTCTGCAGCAGTCGCTGGAGGACAGTCAGAGGAAAGCTCTGGAGGAAGGGTCCACTTTTTGGATCACACCGGCCATGGAGAGACACCTCAGACGATTGCCTTACAGCAACAACAACAACAACAACACCACCACCACCAGTCCCAAGACGAGCACCAATCCACCAGGAACATCTTCCACATCATCCACCAATACCAGTCTAGGTCTGCAGTGTGTTCATTGTCATTTAGAGTTTCCGTCCAAGAAGAAATTACAGAAACATTTGAAGGTAACCAAAATTATTGGATGATGAACTTGATATAAGTAATTAATTGATGTAAGGCACTAGGCACTTTTGGTTGTAGTTTTGTGATATTTACCTTATTGATGTCCAATTCTGTACAAAGAAGTTGTAGGCATGTGATATTTACCTTTGTTAATGTCCAATTCTGTACAATGAGACCCATGTACAACATATCAGGCTATAACTGGCACCCAGTTATAACGAATTTTAAAATCCCCGTTGTTTCTAAACCAGGGGCCTTTGAAATTTGCTGTGCTGTGTAGTCGTTTGTAGTGGGTTATCGTTGTGTATTAGTTGATAGAAGCTGTGGACTGTCAAAAGTAATAAACAATCATAACAGCTTTAAGAAAGAACAAAATACCAAACATGGAACGTTTCGGGCTCAAAACCCTTCTTCGGCCAACAACAACAAAACAATAAATACATAAATATATGACTAAAAAACAAATCGTGAATACTTTTCATGTTTGTCATTTTATTCCTTATCCATATCCAGATCCACAAATCGGAGTCGTTACCGTATCCGTGTCATGTGTGTGATGACGTGTCGTTTGCTACACGTGTAGAATGTCTGCAGCACCAGGCCGTGTCACACAAACACGAGTGGCGTGTGCTAGAGGAACACAACAGTATCAGGAACCTGGAAGTGTTTGCCACGAGACTGGACAAGCTGGTCATCAAATCCAACAAGAGGGGAAAGTCTGTGTCAGACGATGGGTGTTTGGATACAACTGCTGGGACGGGATTTGGTACGAGTTCTTATCCTAGTGTGCCTATGTGGTCTAGTCCTATGACTCTCGCTTTCAGATCGGAAGGTTCTGGGTCTGAGCCTGCTCAGCGCATAATTTGGTCCTTGGAAAGGGGTCTTTACTCACATTCTCTCACCTTACTATGGTGTAAAATGAGTACCTGACCGTTAACAGCGTTGTCTCTGTCGGAAAAAATTGTAATTTCGCCTAACAGGCGGCATGTCTTATTCTATATGTTATGTCTTGCTGCTGGCCAGGGACCCCTTGTAAAGCGCTTTGAACACGTTTAGTGGATATTACGCTGTATAAAAGCTCAAGTATTTTTAGTCTTTGTCTTCCTTATATTTTATTTCTGATGTCTCTGTCACTCGATGGCTGAAATGGACGTGTTTTGGTTCTAATGGTAAAGTATTGTATAAGACATGGTTGGAATAACAACAGGTCCTTATTCTGGATTAGTTTGTATTTTTTATCTGTGTGTATCCAATCCTTCTCATGTGTTTTATTCACCACCTACACACCAGTGTGTATCCAATCCTTCTCATGTGTTTTATTCACCACCTACACACCAGTGTGTATCCAATCCTTCTCATGTGTTTTATTCACCACCTACACACCAGTGTGTATCCAATCCTTCTCATGTGTTTTATTCACCACCTACACACCAGTGTGTATCCGATCTTCTGGAGGACTAGATAAACATTTCCCTTTTTAATAATAATAATAATAATAATAATAATAATAATAATAATAATAATAATAATAATAATAATAATAATAATAATAATAATAATAATAATGATAATAATAATAATAATAATAATAATAATGATAATAATAATAATAATAATAATAATAATAATAATAATAATAATAATAATAATAATAATAATAATAATAATAATAATAATAATAATAATAATAATGATAATAATAATAATAATAATAATAATATAATAATAATAATAATAATAATAATAATAATAATAATAATATTAATAATAATAATAATGATAATAATAATAATAATAATAATAATAATAATAAATAATAATAAATAATGATAATAATAATAATAATAATAATAATGATAATAATAATAATAATATATAATAATAATAATAATAATAATAATAATAATAATAATAATAATAATAATAATAATAATGATAATAATAATAATAATATTAATAATAATAATAATAATAATAATAATATGACAACACCATTTTGATTTCAGACGACAAAATAACCAAAGGCTGTGAGGACCAAACAGACGTGGCCTGTGACGTAACTGGTCTTAAAGATGAGAAGAAAGCAGATGACACTGACAACACCACCAGCAACAACAGCAACACCAACAACACGCCAGATGGAGAGGGTGTGTCCATCAAACAGATGAAAGGAGACCAGAGAAGGAAGGTGCATTGTGCCTTGTGTCCGGATGTGTTTGAGTCACGTGATGACTGGAAGGAACACATGAAATCCCACACTGGTATGGATTGGATAGAAGATAAAAAATAAATAAAAATAAAATAAAATTCCCTTTATTCATCCCCAAGGGAAAATTTGTCTTTAGGGACTGGAATAACCCAGGCGTGAACCGCAGTGCAACGCCGCAAAGTAAACTAGGGCGAGGTGACTTGTTTAAGGCCACACAACGCAGCGGCGGGTGATTGAACTTGGTACCTTTCGGGTAGAAAGCAAAGACCGTAGCGCTGAGCCATGCTGCCCCTAACAAGAAATGGAAAGGCTAGAGGTCTCGGGTTCAACTCTTTAAAAAGTTATTATTCTGTCTTGAGGTTTTACATTTTAAAAATTGAGCAATAGCGCAATATCCACTAAACTTGCTCAGAGCACTTTACAAGGGGTCCCTGGTCAACAGCAACTTAACATTTAGGACGGGACATGACGACACCTGTTAGGCGATTTTACAATTTTTATTCGGACAGAGACAACGCTGTTAACAACCAGGTACTCATTTTAATTGTACATCTAGAATTTTTCTACCAACCCATTTTCTTCCTTTTCACTGGCGCTATATGACCTAAAAGTGTTGCAAACGAAAACAAACAATTGCTACCACCTACTGGCTGGCTGATGTGTTAAATAAATAAATAAACAAATCAATATATAAAAATTGACATGTATTTAAAAAAAAAAGACTAATCGAATAATTGTCAATAAATCACAAATGGAAATCTCCTGTAACTCAATGGACTAAAAACCATCTGACATTAAAGCTCATGTTTTGTTTTATTTTCAATTCCAGGAAATCAACCCAACGCCTCGTCACACCAAAGTCTACAACCGACATCTGTAACATCGTCATCATCATCATCGTCTGTGCCAACGACGACAGCCCCAGCAAGCCCATCCCAATCCCATCCAGACCAATCCAAATCCAAACCAGCCGACAGCGAGATGACGGGGGATGACGGGAACGTGGACATGCTTCACAACCTCCTTGGAGTGGAGAGTTCCACCATTGATGAAATCTTCGAGGCCAGAGTGTCGGCAGACGCCATCTTTGACTTAGGTGGAAAAACATCCAAGCCCTAGATGGTCATCTTGAACATGATTAAATCTACGATTCCCATCTATCTTGTGTTCTACCGGAGTGGTAAACTGATGCTTAGCTGCTACAAGCTGTGGACAGTGACAAGAAATAAACAAATATGAACAGCCTCATAAAAGAACAAAATACCAAACGCAGGATGTTTTGAGCTCAAACCCCTTCTTCAGCCAATTCAAACAGACTGGGTTCCTATCTGTCTCCGGACTTTGATTTCACCCAGCTGGAAAATGGAAATCGGGATCTTGTTTGTGTTGAATTATTGATATGAAGTTTTCAAGCAAGTAGAATCCATTGTGATTGGTGAATGAATCCGTTTGAATCCATTGTGATTGGTGAACGAATCCGTTTGAATCCATTGTGATTGGTGAATGAATCTGTTTGTATCTCACACTCTCACTAACAACAAATACCATGTTCCATGTCTCGTTGCTTCCAACCCAAGTGTTCATTGACACATTTATTATATGTGACAATTGACAACGTATTGTTGTATGTTATGATTATAATGTGATGATGTACATATGTGTTGATTGACACACATATTATATATGACAATTGACAAACGCCATGTTGTATGATGTGCTGATTGATTTCATGAACCTGTGAACATTGAAAATGCCGTCCAGTTTATTTCTTATCATTATTTTATCCTTAACGTGATTGGATGGATTGTAATATTTATCAATTATAGTTTGAGATTTATACCACATCTCTCGTTCTCTTTCTCTAACACACAAATATAAACATGAACTCTCTCAATTATTTTAAAACCAACATCATCATCACCATCAGACATTGATGAAGACTTCCAATCCTCCCCTCACCTTGTTGACACAGCCTGGGAGTCTATACATGTGCTTTACACACACACACACACACACACACACACACACACACACACACACACACACAGTGAGTTCTCGTTTTGTGCCTTCAAATAGCCATGTATGTGTTCCATTTTAGACCAAAATGACAGAGTTATACCAAAATAATATTTGTGACGGTGACGATCTGACACGGGTTTTTAGAGGAAGATTCCAGTCCAGTTACATCAACTGTTGCTACAGCTCTCTTGTGAAAACGATTTGTTTGTTTTTACCGGTTTTAGGGCACCAGCGACATTTGTAGTTGTAGGTAATTTCAATTTCAGTATCAGCAAACAGGAAACGATAGGGGAAAAGTATGAAAATTACACATTAGATCTGATGGTCAAATGACCACAAGTAAGTCAGAGAAATCAATGATTCTATTTACCTCGATACCAAATCAGTGGTGAGAGAAACGGTGATTTTCACTCAAAGTCAGTCTGATACTGACAGTTAAATTATGGAAACCGTTCTTACCAAATTGTACTTATTTACAGGTCTATTAACCTAATTTGTGACGACTCGGTGTTGTAATGGAAAGACACTCCCAAACCAACACAGAGTATTGTCCATTATATTACAACAATGTTAAATCGGCCCATAATTGATTTTGGTTGTCAGACCTGCCAATATGCCCACTTGGGTTCGAACCGTTCTACGGTCTGACTGACTGAGTCTTGTTTTGGTTTGGGTGAGATGAAGATGAAAATAAACAAACCCAAATAAATAGTGAAAATTTACATTTGGAAACCGACGTGAAATGGCAGATGATGACGACATATACTTGGATGTCAATTTTTTATATCATTTATACAAGTTGTTATAATTTGGTCTAAAGACAAGACTTATCAACCCTCTCTCTTTCTCTCTCCATATATTTATAGTGTGTTTATGTTTTCAGCTCAAATGTATAAATTGTTAATAATAAAAATATTTATGATTTCCACCGAGTGGTGGGTCTACGGATTTTACAATCCCACAATTCCAGGAATTTGTTTACATTTTCTATTTCCGTTACTTCCAAAACGCTTCCAGTCCTTGAATGACAATGTATTTTTGTAACACGTTTAGTATTTTAGAAACCGTAACATTTCCATTTATACACCGACCATGTATTGAAATACTTTGACATGTCATAACATAACGTTGTTAACATGGAACGTAACAAATACTTTATTTCTTACAATGACTTAGTATTAATAATTTAATGAGTATTAATAATTTAATGTCTAAAAAAAGCAATATCCATGTTTTTTGTCAATTATTTTCATAAGAAAACTGTTTTGTATTGTTTTATTTTTTAAAATACCGTATTTATTTATTTAACATATTTTCTGCTTTCTATTGTTCGAATTGAAAACTGCCTTACAATACTACTATTATTAGTATTATTATTGATTATTATAGACTACAACTACAATGCAAATGTGTTACTCTATGCAATGCTCTAGCATAATACAAATCTAATGTCCGTCCATTTTTAATGATTTCATATCCTAATCAAAGTATTTTTGTATTTCAATCTCCCCATCATTACTAATAAATTATTATTATCATTATCATTATTTTACTTTTTGTAGTGCATTTTACTTTCTACCTTTCAATTTAAATCTATCTTTAATTTTACGACTTTTTGTTGTTTTGTTTCATGTCCATGAATTCCTCCACACGCCCCCCCCCCCCCCCCCCCCCCCCAACCCCCAGCTGTATTGGACTCGTCGTCAAACTGTCTGGTTTGTGTGTGGGGCTGACGACTGGTGGATTCCATTACAACCAACATGTCTACCGTCGCCATTTTGGTTTTCATCTTGTTATCATTTAAACTTTAGATGTGGATGTAGGAATGACGTGACCATGACGTCACGCTGGCAGACAATTGGGGGCGTTTCCCCAGCTTTATTTATTTATTTATGTTTATAATTTATTTATTTTCAAATCTCTTCAAGCATTTTCAAAGATGTAATTTGTAGATTTATTTCCATTGTGCTGTAACTGTAACGATATTATTATTCGATTCTATGTCCCTGGTCATTTTGAGTCCAAATGGAAATGGCACCAACCTGAATTATATTATGGCAGAAGTATTTGCCAACTCCTTAATAACAGTAACAGCGATTCCACTACTTGTAATAGTAATAAGGTACAGAAAGGAGAAAATGAAATACACTACAATGAGTTCATTTTGTGTTTGAATGAAAAAAATACACGAGACACTTTTTTTTCTTTTAATGGACATTTTTGTTTGCTTAAAATTGTCCTTTGCTGAAAAGTTTTGTTTCCAACAAGGAAGAATTTGTATAATTTATTGAAAAGAAAAAAAAATCTTTTCTGTGAGTTATTTATTTATTAAGATTGGGATGTTTTCATCTTCCATTCATTCTGGGTGGGGATCCTGACCTCCCATAGTGGGCAGGGAGGTACATGCTGTGTCTTCTATCCCCCTTACCCGTTTTCCAATTGTTTCCTATCGTTGTCTTGGAATGAGATTACTTAAGTTTTGTCCTGACCCTGGCTGGAATTCCTTGGCTGGGAGGGAAACAGTCGAATGTATAGTTGTAGTTTTGGGAGATGATATTGTTTTTCTTGTAAATCATCTCTGTTATGCATTGTATTATGTTTAGTTTACATATTATATTATATGATTGGTAAACATTTGAGTGTATTCCTCTTAGTTGGGACCTGTGCTTGTGTCTGGACGAGATTTTTAGATGATTTCAAACTAAGTACTTTGATGGTTTGCTCTTGGAATCTACATCTTTTCCCTATTTCAACCAATTCCCCTTTGTCTCACCTTTTCTTTTGTGCTTTAATTGTAATTCTAGAACTTTTTACTATCTCATTTTTCCTTTTTACTGGCGCTGATATGACCTTAATGTGTTGCAAGCGCCGTAAAACCCTTAAAAACAAACAAACAGTTTTAATTTTGATTAGCTTATCCCGGTGTAAGCAACTCATGTCTCTATGCTCAACAATTTCCATTGAAATGTCATCTCCATGATACAATTCAAACAATTCAATGTTTTGGTATTTATTATCATTATCATCATCCATGGTTTTTGTGTATTCATAATTATATAGGAAGAAAAGAAAAAAGGAAAAGAAATATGATTGATAAAATATGGGTACGATGAAATCCTGATGACAGAGCAAACACGGCTGGACCAGAAAGTTGATTTGACTTTCTCATCCATTGTCAATGGGAACACATTTCAAAGATAAAGAATAGACAATTTTGAACCAGCAAGAGGTGTGGACTGTATGTGGATTCCACATATGTGTGGACTGTATGTGGATTCCACGTATGTGTGGATTGCAGTTATAATTTATCAACTTGGAATATTTTTCGCATTTCATACATACATACATAAATGTGTATTTATTTTTTCTTCTTGTGATTGTTGAACTTTTCATTCTGGTGTAGTTGGTAGCTCATCCAAATCTCTGTTCCATTCAATAATATTATATAATTCATCTATTTATTCCCAATGAATTGACTTGAATGTTTATACTTTGATGATTGATAATGTCCTTTTTTACATTTTACAACCTCCATGGCCTAACCATTTCATCTCTAGCTCTTCATCTTTAACCAATTTGTGCCTTCCTAATAGAAATTAGATGCCAAAACCATTTGAGTTGATCTTTCTTATTTCAGTCAAGAAAAAAGTGGGATTTGAATTTGGAACTAATAAACTCAGCTATTACAAACGGTCATTTTGTAACGACAAAACATCCATTAATACCATGGAAATAGTAAACACAAACAATAAGTATAGCTATAAATTGATAGAACACGACTGATAATGAAAAATAAGTAATAGTGTCTATGTTTTATGTTTGTTTTACGGCGCTTGCAACACTTTAAGGTCATATCAGCGCCAGTAAAAAAGAAGAAAATGGGATAGTAAAAAGTTCTAGAATTACAATTAAAGCACCCAAGAAAAGGAAAGACAAAGGGGAATTGGTTCAAATAGGAAACAGGTGTAGATTCCAAGAGCAAACCATCAAAGTACTTAGTTTGAGATCACCTAAAAGTTTCACCCAGACACCAGCACAAGATCCCACTAAGAGGAATACACTCAAATGGTTACAAATCATATGTTAAAAATAAAAAAATAACAATACAAGGAAAAAAATATCATCTCCCAAAACTATAACTATAGATAGAATGCGCTTGGCCAAGGAGTTCACAACATTGCCATCCGGAAGTATAACGGACCAACACACAAACTCGGTGTAACCATGAACGTTTATAGTCTGGTTAATACAGTTTAGTGAGAACAACTCATAAACGCGGATGGCAAAAACAATAACAAAGGCCTGAGTGACGTCATCTGCATACTATCTATACATTCGATAGTGTCTAATTGCATCATTCAAGGTGCATGTACAATACTCAGCCATAGACTGGTGTTCAAGTATTTTCTGCCAGACAAACTCAGCTGCCCAATCAGTGTTAGGTGGACAGAAGGGTCAGTCAAAACTACATCCTGCCTGAAGAGTGGCGATCAATTGTTTCTTAAGTTGAACGCCATAACACCAGGACTTGTTGAGTAAGAAGACAGTCAGTAAGAGTGGAGGAGACATAAGAATGTATGTGAAAAGAAAGTAAAAAAAAAAAACCCACAGAAAGTCATCTAGATCATCAAATTTATTGACTGATTGTGAAAATAAAAACCAATTCAATAAGCCATTCACTCATCCACACTACAGAAGGATTTGGCATCAGTTCCTGGTTTGTTTTCAAACCAAATCCATGGGAAATCCACATCCATCTTCCCAAAGGGGAATTCCATTTTCCCTGGGCAGAAACAAATTAATGACGCAAGCAGCCTTTTATAACCTGTGCAATTTCTATGAAAATCATAGGAATAAATAATAATAATAATACAAAATAAAACAATAAAATCTAAGAACTTTGGTTTGATAACGACTGGACTGTGTTGTAAGAAAAAAATGCCATTCCCCCCTTTGGTAATCAATGATTATGAAAAATAAAACCAAGTCACCCAGTCATGAAAAGGGGAGACAATCTAAAAGGGTCACTAACCCATCGGTGACACACACAACGGTTAATGCTTCACGGTACTTGCCACTCTACATCACTAAAACAGTGCCTTGTAAAAGCAAGAGAGCACCACAAGGACTAGGACGTCGAATATTTGGAGTCTGAAAAATTGTGGAGCTATTTAAAATTCCTAGCATGACCACAACATGACGCCTTACAATACAAGGTAATAGCTATCACAAGAAAGTCAACAGTGAGTCAATCTCTCTCATAAGGAACACTGTTCAACTTGTATTTTTGATTCTGACATTTAACCTTGGTGGCAATCCCTGTGTTACAAGTACCATATCAGGAGAATGATGTCAAACAACTCGTGTGTCCCTATTTGTACTACGTATCAACAACACCTGACTTATTCCTATAGCTATTGCTTCAACCCGATATGATCAAACACACAAGCACAGTCAACATCACAATATTTCCAAATCACTACAAGTGGATTCCACTTTTTAAAATAATCTTCTGACATTAAAATACCAATAGCCAAAGCAGCCCACTTCTGATGACCTCAATCAACCAAGTTCAACATTTGTCAGAAGTGAAAATCACCTGATGGTAATAAATAAAACAATTTAAAATGGGGGCAGGGCCCAGGATTTGTCACCATCGACACTGGATACAAACTATTGCCTTATGGATCTTATTTGATTTATATAAATATATAAGCATTTAACTTATTCACAGTAAACGATAAAATCTGATTGTTTCCGGGTGCCAGTACACCAGTCTTTAAAATGGGAAATTCTCACCCATGTTTCCAGACAGAAACTTATAAGAAAAGTAGACAGAGACAACGACAGATTGCTTTAAATTGACACGGACATTGGATGGGTAGAGGCTGGGACGGCATGGCGTGTGAGTGAATCAATATGTACAGGTGATGACAACAACCCCCTCCCATCCCCAAATCCAGTGTCACCAAGTAGTAAAGCATTTCTTAGAGGTAAATGGACCATTTGATCATCACTCTGAGCTCTCGTCCAATGGGGACACTTTGACTCTGGGGAGTGGAGGCTTTTATAGCATTCTTAGCCATGGTCAGGTTATTTCCCTTGATAAATGCTTGTCTTATTAAAGGAAGACACGGCCAAATAGCTGTATGTATGGATATATATATTGGTTCAAATCCCAAGAGACAAGGTTCCCCCATTAGACTTGACAAGACAAAGTGTCATTTCAATCTCTTATCTAAAAGTTTTTGTCAGCTGTAGCTGCTGTTGTCTTGGATGGATAAAACATTTGTACATCAATGACAGGGATGGAAAATTCATGATGATGATCATCGTCGCCTTCGTGACCGACTTCGACTGTTACTTCGACTCCTGGTCGATCTGTCTCTCCGTCGGCCCCGATCCCTGTCTCTTTCCCTCTCCCTCTCTTTGTTCCTTTCTCTTTCCCGTTCTCTCTCTCGATTTCTTTCCTTTTCTCTCTCTTTCATCCTCTCTTGTCGGGCTGCTTCCTGAAAAAAATGACAACAGAAAAATGATTCCATTACATCAGACAGTGAAAGAAATTGGTGACAGTCACCGATTGTGTCAAGACAGGCTATACTAATAAAATAAGAACAACCAACATATTAACAATAAAGGGCTTGATAATTTCTAAGATGAATTTGGTTAATCTGGTGTTTTAACAATTTATATAATAGTACTTGGGACCCTTGGAGTATCTCAGCACCAAAAAAAATGGACAACAGAACAAATAGGACAGATTCTGGTAACAGACGGCAATGATAAAAATGAAACACAAGGAGAAATAGATCTTTTTTGTTTTTATCAGTTATATGGCGCTTGTGACACATTTAGGTCATATCAGCGCCAGTAAAAGGAAGTATATGGGATAGTAAAAAAAATTAAAGATTTACAACCAAAAAAAAAAAAAAAGGTAAGACAAAGGAGAGGAAAGATGTAGATTCTAAGAGCATATCAATTTGTGTAGTTTATTTGAGATCACCTAAAAGTCTCATCCAGTCACAATCACAGGATCCCACTAAGAGGAAGACACTCAAATATTTACAAAACAAATCTATAACTATACACAACAGAGAGATGATTTACAAGGATCTAACAATATCATCTTCCAAAAGTAATCCTTTACATTCCACTGTTTCCCTCTCAGTCAAGGATTCTGGCCAGGGTCAGAACAAACCAAGAAATCTCGTTCCAAGGCAAAGACAGAAAGCAACCTGGAAAAGGAAATAGCGGAGGATAGAAGAAACAGTAAAAGTGACTTCCCCTGTGGCGAAGAGTTTTATTCATGTAGATCTACCCTTGTGTTCAATCAAGGTACCCCAAATCCAAAACCAGTATGAAATCCCCATCAAATCACTCAGATATTTTCAAAGTGAGAAGATTTTCTGGAGAAGAAGAATGATCTATAAGACGAGGGAAACAACCATGTTTACTCCTATGTCAGTGAGGATTCATTCAGTCTGAGTGTGGTGGACATGACCAAGCCATGTCACATGACACAACAGACATAAGGCTATAGAAGAACCTGTCAATAATTCCCCAAGATCACGGATTTCCTGAAGAAACCCATCAGGACTGACTCCTGTATTATCTCATGACAAATACTCACCCTCTTTTTCTCCTCCTCCTTGTGTCTTTCCTCAATGGCTGCCAACCTCTTCTGTCTTTCTTTCTCCTTTTCTTCTCGTTGCGTCTGTCTTAAAAGGGCCTTAAAAAAAAGAAAAAAAGAACAGGTTCTTGTCGTCAAACACACGTCACAAATGTCCACTGGTTTTGTAAATCTAAAAATGGGAGGGCAGATTACAAGAAAACAACCTTTTTTCCCAAAAGACTGAAAGATAAATGATGTTTGTTGATTTATCCCTTCCCTAGGCTGATGACAGACTGTCAAGGGTTTTCTTGTATTTCTATAAAAAATACACAAACACCCTGGAAAGTTTGGATTCTTTTTATCGTGTTTGTTGTGCAAGTGCAAGGGATACTTGAATTTTTGATTTTTTAAAGTAACACACGATCCATGAAATCAGCTTAAAGTCCCGATCCGTGAAATAATCTGAAAGTGCCATATAGAATATCCCAATCAATCTTGACATATAGAACAAGACACGATACTTGACATTTTTACAAGTGTTTTTTTTCTTCTGACAGTCAACAACTGTTAGCAGCCAGGTATTCATTTTATTCCTTAATAAAGATGTGAGAGTAATGAGCCTTTTCCATGACTCAACTTTGGGCTGCCAAACAGTGAGAGAACGTGTGAGTAATGAGCCTTTTCCATGACTCAACTTTGGGCTGCCAAACAGTGAGAGAACGTGCGAGTAATGAGCCTTTTCCATGACTCAACTTTTGGGCTGCCAGAGCAAGAGTTGGACCAGGGACCTACACAAGACTTCACTTGGAAAACAATAAATTCCAGACCCAATGACGTTTTTCCCCCCACATCCATATTCCATATTGGGAGTAGCATACACAAGGCAATAGCCTATAGGATACGATTCAATGACTTGCATGGAATAAATTGCATTTAATTGGGGGTTTTTTTAAGTAAAGAAAATCACATAACACTTTCCTTAAGTAAATTTCGATGTCAACAGCTTGAACATGAAATGTTGTGGCCTCCACCAAATGTCCAATGTGCTAAAATGACTCATGGATCCAGAGTTAACCTGTTCCTATCATGTGGAACAAACAGTAACATAACCTTGCTACCCTTTGGATAGGATGCGAGTCTATTGTAAAGTACTTTCTGCCAGATCAAATAGAACCAGCTACCCAATCTGCTGGGAACCCTGGAGCTGCAATCAAACCACAAACTCCCACAAACATCCTTACCTGTTCCTCTGTAAGAGGAAGCCAATAAATACATGGGGTAGCCTTGGTTTTCCTAAACAAATCATCCAGTAATTTAGCCGGAGGTTCTTCATCCGCTGTGGAAAAACAAAGGGGGGAAAAACACACTTTACAAGAGACCAACATTGCAAACAACTTTTGGAACAAAAAGGATAAAAACAGAAACTCCCATAGCTGTCCCCGCGGAAAATTGCAAATGAAAACCCCAAAAATTGCACCCAAAATTCCAAAAATTGCAAGGAAAAATTGTAAATTTAAGACATTGTTTTCAATAAACAGCGCACAATAATTGATTCTTGCTTTAATTCTATGACAAGCACAGTCCACCAATTTTAGTAGGTATGTATTATACAGTATTGTGTCCATAAATTACATTGATATTGACATTGCATACACAGACAAGAAATATTATGCCAGGTATATACAGGGGATGCCATCGGGAGATTTTGAAAAAAACAAAACAACACTTTTACACAAATGCATAGATTCCTAACAATTATGTGGTAGAAAAGCTCATTAAAAAAATATATATTATTATTATTATTATTATTATTATTATATTTCCAAGTACATCATAATAATAGAGTGGAACTCGGGAATAACGAGATCGAGGGGGCTGGCCATAAAAACGTTCTATTTCCGAGTAACATGAATATATGTTTATGATAGTATATTAAACACCCATAATAATAATAATAATAAATAATATATATATATATATATAATAGATTGATGTTAGCAATAAAACTATTATTAAATAGCATAATGTCATATGGAGGGTAACAAATGACATAAATTTTGTCCCTGCTTACATCATTTTTTTGAAAATATATATATATATCTAAATCGTGACTTATTTTACAGATTCAAAAGACTGGAAAAAATTAGTTCTTGCCATTTCCGAGTTAGCCTGTTTTGATTGTCAACTCAAATAAGGAGAAAAAAACAGGGATTTATGTTTTACTCGTTATGTCCAAGCTTGTTACTTTCGAGTTCCACTGTATCTAATAATAATAATAAAAATAATAATAATAATAATAATAATAATAATAATAATAATAATAATAATAATAATAATAATAATAATAAGTGTGTTTCCTATGTTTAGCATTATATGATTATATGAGACTCCAGAACATGAAAAATTTCAAAAAATTGCGACAATTGTCAAAATTGCGGTCCCGTTGCAGTAACGACGAAAAATCTGGGCTGCAAGCGCCGCTATTTCCTGGAGGGACAGCCATAGAAACGTTTCATCCAAAAAAACATTTTTTTAAATAAAAAAAAGAAGAAGAAAAGAAAAACCCTAAGACCTGTCCGTCCATCATGCATAACCATTTCCTGTTTCCAAAAAGGTCTAGAAGTCCATAAAGGAGTCCAGAGTGAATGACTTGTCATCACAGATGAAGGAAGTGTTCTGGTAGGGTTTTTAAGAATCCCACCTATACCAATGTGATAACAATGACAAATGATACCCACCACATTGGCAACAAGTCATTACATGATTGGACACAACAACTTGTAGTCAAACCCCTGGTCTAGTTGGTCTAGTTGGTCCTCTGGACACGGATTTCATGAAGTCAGATGGGGACACAAATTGACTCATTTCCAGTCAGAAAAATACATGTTTTCTATAATTCAGGAATACCCTTTACTAAAAAAATAATGAATAAATAAAGCCTGACATTTTTTCACGTAAACACCATATTATATCAAAATATTTTGTGTAGAGCTTATTTTCATCAAATGGTATCACCAGTCAACCATAGAAAATGATACATCTCTATCTAATTGACCTATTTAATAAAGTATTCCGTATTCTCATTATTTAAATGTTGACCATATATATTGCATGCCATGTGTATTGTGCAATAAATTACATTATTATTATTATCTAGCTTCCCCTTAGCTGTTCCTGTAAACAACCAATACTTCCATCTTAAAAAAAAACCCCAGATGAGCCATAAGATGTCCAAAATCCAGTCATCTGGTTGACCATCCTTGGTTATTGAATGGGTCATCCAGACTCGTTTCTCAATCCATCCATTTCATCATCAACATTCACACACACTCACCTTTCTGTTTCTTTTCTTTCTTCTTTTCTTCATCACGACTTCTTTCCCTTCGCTTCTGGTCTTCTTTCTCCCTCCCTCTTTCTCTCGACCTTCTGGATCTGTCCTCCTCACGACCTTTTGACCTAGACCTTGACCTGAAATGGACAGCAACAACATTCAGCTTCTCAAAATACTCAATGGTTTTCTCTCGACAAAAGTTCTACCAAATCAAAACCAAATTGGGTTATCTTCAAAAGACTTTTTGCATTACTTTCCAATTGCTTGTAAAACTCACACATACACAAAAGCACAAACACACATGCACAATAAAAAATAATATTTAAATGAATGAATTAAAAAAAATATTAATACATAAACAAATAAATCAATAGAGAGAAATAGAAAAGAGATAATTGACCTCAAATTGTTTTCCATTCGACTCTGACAAATGGATAACAAACATTTTTAGATAACGACTAACTTTGGATAAGTCTGTTGACAATAGAAAACAGATTTTAAAATATATATTTATAACTGATTGAAAAAAAAAACCCAACAAAAATGGATGCTGCTCATGTACGGAAAAATTAGGATATAAGGATCTCATGAAACACGTGGAGAAACCCTAAAAAGGAAAATATAAAGAACCAGTTCCCACAGTCAACCGTTCTTCGCGTGTAGGGTGTGATACGGACATGTTCTATTTTCTTTCACATACAGGATACATCAAAACTTTGATAACCTTGGCATATCGTACATCAGTGGAAAGAGAATTGACTGTAGTTTTAATCCATTTTATTATTTTAATCAAATCGCCTCAACGTAAAATGCTAAAAACGATTAAAAAGTGATGCGTTTTAGGTTTTTTTTTTGCTTAGTATACAAAGGCAGAGATGCACTTTGCTAAAATAAAAAAGCCTGAAATAAGACCAAATATCAAAATATTTTGTGTAGATTGTCTTTTCATCAAATGGCATCAACCTTAACCCATGGAAAATGTGACATTCCAATCTAGCTTCCCCCTTACCTGTTGCCTTTAAATTCAAACAACCAATTCTATCATCTTTCAAACAAATCAACTCACCAATACCGACCAAGGTCAGTCAGAAGTCAGAAGATTTCAAAAAGTCATTTTCCAGTTTTACCCATAAAAAGGGCATCCCTGAAACGGTTCCATCCCAGCGTGGCCATACACGACACATACAAGGTGGTGTGTAAATACATCATATAAAACAAAATGGATGTTTTTGTTTTTAAGGGTTTTACGGCGCTTGCAACACATTAAGGTCATATCAGTGCCAGTAAAAAGGAAGAAAATGGGATAGTAAAAAGTTCTAGAATTACAATTAAAGCACAAAAGAAAAGGTAAGACAAAGGGGAATTGGTTCAAATAGGGAACAGATGTAGATTCCAAGAGCACACCGTCAAAGTACTTAGTTTGAGATCACCTAAAAGTCTCATCCAGACACAAGCACAGGTCCCAACTAAAAGGAATACACTCAAATGTTTACCAATCATATAATATAATATGTAAACTAAACATAATACAATGCATAACAGAGAGATGATTTACAAGGAAAAAAATATCATCTCCCAAAACTATTTTTGTTTTTGTTTGTTTGTTTGTTGCTTTAGGTCTCTTCCAACACAATTGAGGTTATATGAGAGACCGCTGAAACAAAAAAACAAGCAATCTAACAAAAATAGTACAAATGTAAATCAAAATCATAACCTAAAGATATCATAAGCTAAATTATAAATAACCAAGAACAAACAGGCAGAAGATTTACAGAAAAAAAAATATCCCCTGTCAAAAATACAATCACAAACCAAAGAAGCAGGATAGGCTAGTAAAGAGAAGAAGAAACGACATCACTATCAGATCGTACACCCATGCGAACACCATAGGCATATGATTCAAGGGTGATGCTCCCATCCAACCACCCGCTCCCAAAACTATAACTATACATTCGACTGTTTCCCTCCCAGCCAAGGAACTCCGGCAAGGATCAGGACAAAACTATGTAATCTCATTCCAAGATAATGACAGGAAACAATTGGAAAACGGGTATGGGGGATAGAAGACACAGCATGTACCTCCCTGCCCACTATGGGAGGTCAGGATCCCTCAAAAAAACAAAATGGAGACCAAAGTCTGGACTCACCTGGCTGTTTGCTGGTCATACATGACACATACAAGGTGGTGTGTAAATACATCATATAAAACAAAATGGAGACCAAAGTCTGCACTCACCTGGATGTTTGCTGGACCTTGTCTCTATCCCATTCTCTCACTGGATTCTTCCTATCACTATCTCTTCTCTTCTGTCTCTCCTGCTCTCTTTTCTCTCTTTCTTTATCTCTCTCCTCCCTCTCCTTGTCCCTCTGTTCTCTGGCCTTCCTCCTCTCCTGCTCCTCATCCCTGTTGTCCCTGGGTCTGACTCTTTCTGGTTCATCTTTCTGTGGCTGTCGACTGACGGGTACTGGGCCCACTCCACCGCCCTGACGATGTTTTATCTGGAAAACAAGTAGTCAATTTTCATACAAAAACAAACTAGAACAGAATTTAATTTTCATACAAAAACAAACTAGAACAGAATTTTATTTTGATACAATAACCAACTTGAACAGAATTTAATTTTGATACAATAACCAACTTGAACAGAATTTAACTTTGATACAATAACCAACTTGAACAGAATTTAATTTTGATACAATAACTAACTAGAACAGAATTTAATTTTGATACAATAACCAACTTGAACAGAATTTAATTTTGATACAATAACTAACTAGAACAGAATTTAATTTTGATACAATAACTAACTAGAACAGAATTTAATTTTGATACAATAACTAACTAGAACAGAATTTAATTTTGATACAATAACTAACTAGAACAGAATTTAATTTTGATACAATAACCAACTTGAACAGAATTTAATTTTGATACAATAACTAACTAGAACAGAATTTAATTTTGATACAATAACCAACTTGAACAGAATTTAATTTTGATACAATAACCAACTTGAACAGAATTTAATTTTGATACAATAACTAACTAGAACAGAATTTAATTTTGATACAATAACCAACTTGAACAGAATTTAATTTTGATACAATAACCAACTTGAACAGAATTTAATTTTGATACAATAACCAACTAGAACAGAATTTAATTTTGATACAATAACTAACTAGAACAGAATTTAATTTTGATACAATAACCAACTTGAACAGAATTTAATTTTGATACAATAACCAACTTGAACAGAATTTAATTTTGATACAATAACCAACTAGAACAGAATTTAATTTTGATACAATAACCAACTTGAACAGACTTTAATTTTGATACAATAACCAACTTGAACAGAATTTAATTTTGATACAATAACCAACTTGAACAGAATTTAATTTTGATACAATAACCAACTAGAACAGAATTTAATTTTGATACAATAACTAACTAGAACAGAATTTAATTTTGATACAATAGAACAGAATTAAAAACTGTGTTACAGTATCTAAACACATGTATAAACTGTGATATACCAACAGTTAGACAATATCAAAGAAACACATGTATAAACTGTGATATACCAACAGTTAGACAATATCAAAGTAAATGAGAGGCAAACTGGGAAAAGTCAAAAGGGACATTTTAAGGGAAAAGTTTTAGATCTCAAGTAAAAAGCACAAAAAGGAAAAGTAAGACAAAGGGTCCTGGTTCAAAATAGAAACAGAAGATTCAACCAGCAAGTCATCAATGTGCCAATTTGTGGACGCTACATAAGTCCCATCTAGGCACAATCAAAGGATCCCGCTATGAAGATAACACTAAAATGTTTACAAATTACAATTTCATTCAAAACTAACAACCACAACAGTACAAAACGTGGAGATGAATGACAGGCAAAAAAATATTTCTTAACAAAAAAAACTATACATTCAACCGCCTGCCTCTCAGCAAAAGATCCCGCCCAGGACTTGATGCCAATCCAGAATAAAGACAAGAGACTATAAACAATGCAGCTATAAAGGAGTAAAAACCGTGCCAAACCTCGTCCACTGTAGCAAAATCCACATCAAGTATTTTCGGGTTGGATGAGGGCCATCTCGTACCGTGTAAGACACCTCTAGTCTTCACTGCATCTTCCTCATTCACATACTGGAACAAAGGGGGAGAAATCATAGCATCAAATAGTTTTATAATTGAAAAGAATAAAAACTTCAGGCTTTTATATACATAAGTGCAACAATACTCAACATGCTTTACAGGGAATCCAATCCATAGCAACAGGATGAGGCCTAAAACAGGTAAGGCATCCCTTGACAAAACTGTTACCGCCCTGTACTCATTTTACACCCAAGTAGGGTGAGAGAATGTGAGTAAAGAGCCAATACCAAGGACTCAATTTTGTACAGCCAGAGCTGGATTCAAACCAGGGACCTCCATGTCCTACCACTAGAGCACAAATCCATAAACTGTGTACTATGACTACATGACTATCAGGTTGGGGACACATTTCCCATAAACTGTGTACTATGACTACATGACTATCAGGTTGGTGACACATTTCCCATCAACTGTGTACTATGACTACATGACTATCAGGTTGGTGACACATTTCCCATCCAAAATCCAATCTGGAGGAGAGAATCTCATTGTCATCAAAAAATGTTAAGATTTGGATACTACTTACTAGTGTAGAGTGGCAGACTGAATTCATAACCCCAGCCATGAAAACTGACACAAGCAACTTTAATGGAAAAACCCTAATCTAGACAACTGTTGAAGATAATGCACAGTCTTGCAGATCTACGAAAGAAAAGACTAAAGCCTCTTCCAACTTTGACCAATTTGAGATTCCAGATGTCAGGAACAAACCTCAATTGTCTTGACAATAGTTTTTTTTTCAACAGCAATTTGATCCTGGAATAATGCGTCACAAAGGGCATTATGTAAATGGAATACATTAACAGATGTACATATCTTTTAAAAATTGTCCTCTCTAGTCATTATCCGCATATAACCCGAGGAAGGCCAAAGGCTGAAACGTTGTTTGCTTTGTGTAGTGTAGTCCCCTGTTACATGAGTCATGATCAATGCCTTTATTTTTCTCTCTAGTTTATTCAGGGTTGCAAATTAAAGAGACAAAAATTTAATGAAC
Source organism: Berghia stephanieae (assembly GCF_034508935.2). Taxonomy (NCBI): domain Eukaryota; kingdom Metazoa; phylum Mollusca; class Gastropoda; order Nudibranchia; family Aeolidiidae; genus Berghia; species Berghia stephanieae. The sequence continues at coordinate 918,879 of NC_088366.1, read as the reverse complement.
TTTTATGCTGACAAATAAATAGATCCCTTTCTGAGAGCTGAACTCTAGTACGAAGACATTCATTATGTACTAAGTTTTTTTCCATTTAGCAGGTGATTGGAAAACAAAGAAGATTTCTATTTATAACAAACTGAATTCTGTAAATAATATATGGAAAATTGGCAACTTTGTTTATTGGCTCATCTAGTAACCATTAGCTTTTGCAGTAGGAGAAATGATGACATTGAACATGTTAACGAGCTGATAAAATGAAATTGGATGAATTTGTAAATTGTATGGAGTGAGTTAAACCTGCGATGACAACACCAGAGATGGCTTGTAGTTTAAAGGAAGACAAATAAGAAAACAACTAACGGCAGCCAGGCATTCCGACTTGATACTGTTGATCCAAAACAACGAGTCTTCCAACTCCCCCGTCCTCTTGAGTAACTCTTTCAACTGGCCCAAAGTAAAAGGGCGGACAAGGCCGTTGATTTTCAAAACCCGTGAAGCAGGAAAACGTGCTGGGGCCTTGGAGGTGACCACCTGCTCTGGTTCATCTGCGTGGGGAACCAAGGGTTTGCTGGGACGGTGAGTAGCAATCATCTTCTCTGAAAACAACAAAAATGATAAAAGGAACATTTGAATTAGCAGAATCAAAACTATGTAATGTCTCAATATTGTATTTAAGCAACTATGGACAGCTCTGTCATTGTAAGGAAAAAAACCTGCATGTAGTAACTAGTAATGACTCTTTTTAGACACCTGCCAAATTGAAATCTTCAAATTTAGTAATTTTTATGTCAATTTTTAGTAATTTGACAAGAAAATCAATATCATATTCTTCTTCTTATTATTATTATCATCATCATCATTATTCAAGTATTACTTAGATGTAAAAATTCGTAAATTTCTATAAAATTGAGTATTTCCGTAATTGGCCATGAAATTTGTCTAAAGTTCGTAAAAGTACAAAAAATTCTCAACATTCAGCAGACATGTTTTTCCTTAAGACGGCAGAGTTGTCAATTAAGTTTGACTTTAAAAGGAAATCTTATGTCTAAGATGTCCAGTTGTAGTCGGTAATAAAATCACTGCTTTATCAGAAAACCGCTTAATTGGTACATGCTGTTAGAGACAGAATTTCTGCTATATATTTTCTACTGCTTCATCCAAACACATTTAATTAGAATGATTTCAGTCTTTCAAAATGTTGCAATATTCTTTTTCTTCCCGGCTATGTGGTCTAGTGGTATGACATTCGCTTTCGGATCGTAAGGTCCTGGGTTTGAGCCTCGTTCGGTGCATAGTTGAGTTCTTGAAAAAAGGCTCTTTACTCGAATTCTCTCATCGTACTCGGGTGTAAAATGAGTACCCGGCCATTAAGTTTTCCCCAGAAATGACAATACAAATATCCCTATTGACAGTAATAATAATAATGAAATCAATCTGTGACTTAAAATCCACAATTAAGTCTGTTAAATGTTTAACATGTCATCAAGCCTATCACCATCCATTACCCTAGATAGGGTAGAGTATTCTAGTTCACCCATTTGACTGTCTGGATGGACAACTAGTCATCAATGAGAAGTCGGATAAAAATGCTGCAATTAACTTATAACACCAATGAAACACTAAAATCGAAAAGAGTCTTTAAGTGTTCATTATGTTTTGTTGACAAAGGGAAAACCCGAAACATCCACATCAACTTTCATGAATTCTTCCATTTCATCGACCACTGTGTAAATATTGCCTGATACCATGTCAGACCTAAACAAACTTAGCACACCAAATGACAACAACAATCCACAATACCTTTCTTGGGTTGTCCTTTGTCAGACTGGTCCTGTTTATTCTCCTTCCCAACAACAACAGCAGCAGCACTGCCATCTTTCTTCTTCTTCCCTTTTTTTCCTTCCTTATCCTTCCCCTTCTTCTTCCCACCTTCCTTGACCACCTTGATGATTTTCTTCTCTGGTTCCGGTGACCTTGGCGATTCAGCACGCTTGACCTCATTGACCTCTGATGGTTCCACGTGTCTGGCATCTCCCTCCACAGACTCGGGTTTCTCGTTGTTGTCACCGCCATCATCAGGTCTGGAACTCTCCACTCGTCTGTCATCTTCCTCCACCACCACTATTGGTTCATTGTCTTCTTTCATCTCACAAGGCTTGGGAGAATCCTGGAAAATACAGAGAAAAAATTATTATTTCAATTTCTTGAAAATTTATTGATAGAATTTCCAGATGTTAAAAGTGAAGGAGAGTGGAAAGAATTCTTGAGGAAGAAATAGTGTGTAGATTTGTAGACTAGAATTGTATTTTAGTTGAAATTGTATGATTTAAGTATCAAATTAAATTAAATTTCATAACATAATTTAAATAGTACAAAATTAATATAAATTGTATAACATTAATATAAAATGTATAAATCATTAACATAAATTGTATAATTTCAACTGAAGTTACATAATATTAACTTAAATTGCATACCATTAAATGTGTAACATATCAAATTTTGATTTGTGGAAAACCTGTAAAATAAGGCGACTACAATGTGTTCTTTTCTACCTTAGGTAACAAAATATCAAATTGATTCTCTCCCTTCAAAGACAGAATAAAATCCCTGTAAAATAAGGCGACTTCAATGTGTTCTTTTCTACCTTAGGTAACAAAATATCAAATTGATTCTCCACCTCCAAAGACAGAATAAAATCCCTGTAAAATAAGGCAACTTCAATGTGTTCTTTTCTACCTTAGGTAACAAAATATCAAATTGATTCTCTCCCTTCAAAGACAGAATAAAATCCACCTAAAATGTCAAAATCTGGTCCCACCTGAACAAAAGTCCTCTTGACTTTAATATCCCTGAGATCATCTTCCTGTTCGTCGTAGTCCAAGGTATTGACAGCCTCCGTCTCCAAGTCAAACACTGTCTCTGTCATCTTGACCTCCCCTATCAAACCCTGGAAACAAATCGTGATAGACCATCAGAAGAGATGAGAGCATTCAAACGTGTACACAGCCATAATGTAACACCATCCCACACCATGAGATGAGAGCATTCAAATGTGTACACAGCCATAACGTAACACCATCCCACACCATGAGATGAGAGCATTCAAACGTGTACACAGCCATAATGTAACACTGTCCCACACCATGACATGAGAACATTCAAATGTGTACAAGCCATAACGTAACACCATCCCACACCATGACATGAGAACATTCAAACGTGTACACAGCCATAACGTAACACCATCCCACACCATGACATGAGAGCATTCAAATGTGTACAAGCCATAACGTAACACCATCCCACACCATGACATGAGAGCATTCAAACGTGTACACAGCCATAATGTAACACCATCCCACACCATGACATGAGAGCATTCAAACGTGTACACAGCCATAATGTAACACCATCCCACACCATGAGATGAGAGCATTCAAATGTGTACACAGCCATAATGTAACACCATCCCACACCACACAGATGTGTCTATCTTCAACGTTGTAGCTGTGTCAGTATTGACTGGACAGAGAACATAATGGTTGTGATTGTATGGCTATGTGGTCTAGTGGTATGACACTGGCTTTCGGATCGGAAGGTCCTGGGTTCGAGCATCGCTCGGCACATACTGAGTCCTTGTAAAAGGCTCTTGCTGATATTCTCTCACCGTACTCAGTTGTAAAATGAGTACCTGGCCGTTACAGCAATGTCTGTAATATTGCCTAACAGGCCTCATGACCAGTCCTATATATTAAATGTTGCTGTTGTCCAGGAACCCCCCCCCCCCTCGTAAAGCGCTTTGAGCATGTTTATAGAATATTGTACTATATAAAAGCTTAATCAATTAAAAAAAATATATATTTAGTAGTATGGATGCAAGTGACAACAAAAAGGTCGTAATTGACATGTAGAATCACCTTTAAGGAATCCGTGGATATCTCCATGGTTGACGGTTTCCTGGCCACTTTGGCCACCTTTGATGTCTTGGATCCCCATTTGCGTCTCTTGGTCGCTTTCTCCTTCTTGACCATATCATCTCCATCACCTTAAACAACACGATGATAATAATAATAATATGTGTCAGTGCATGACATAATCAGTCGGAAGGTGAAAATTATGGATTAGCATTTTCTGAAAGCTTTTGCTCCCCAGAGCATTTTAATCTTTAAGTAAATCGGGTGATTTTTCATGAAGCTATGGTCAGATTTATGGAAAAGGTATCAAGCAACTTTTCTCAAATTTCATACTTTTTCCAACTTGATAAACTGTAAAAAATATTTATAAGTAAAATTAAGCATTGATATTTCCCAAAGATGTACAAAAAGGGCTGTTTTAATCATTTATGACAAGAACTCATTTTGGATAAAAATTGACCTTCTAGCTAAACTTGCCAAATCTCAGTTCAAACCTTTTCACCATCCGACTGAACAAATAACACCACCACCAACAACAAAATTAATAAGCAAATGTCTAAAGTACCGTTGGGTCCAAACCTCAATGATAAAATGAAGCCATTCCAGGACATGAACAAAGCAGTCTTAACAAGGATGGTGTCTTATCAACTCTTATGGAATTTCCATCCTCTCTCTTTAAAAATCAGATAAAGTTGAAACTAGGACCACGGCAACTCATTGTGATATGAATATAAAGAGTCTAGAGAAGAATAAAACTATCTTTATTTAGACCCCCAAAAAATCCTCTTTAGAGCAAAAATCAGCTAAAGGAGAGAATACTCTAGGCCTTAATAATAATTTTTTTAAAAACCAAAAATGTGTAAAAAGAAAGGAGTGATTTGATTCCAAACCAACCTTTGCCTTCCTTGAATGCTTCAGGATCTGTCCCAGTCAACATTTTATCAGATTTACCCTCCAGACTTGCCGTGTCAACACCTCCATTGCCTACCACACCTTTCTTCTAGAGGAAATAAAAAACAAAAGACTGGCATGACATCAAATTCTATGCAAGTTGCTCATCTACCAGACTATACCTAAACATTAAACTGGTGGGGGAAAATTTTTAAAAAATGAGTTGACATTTTAAAAATTTAGGTTTAAAAGAAAGACATCAAGGTTTTCAAAACAAATACTTGATTGTGTTAAAAAAATATTTGTAATAATCTTTTTTTTGGACATTGTATTGCTCAGATATTTGGCCGTTAACCTTACTTTTTCTTAATTTTCTAATTTGAATGAATAATTTAAGCTGTTTTACTGGTAATAATGAGGACAAAATCCTGTGGAAAAAAGACAAGAGAGTTAATGAATACATGAATATACCACAGCCCCCTTTGTCCCAGGATCTCATCAACCAGTTGGGATCCATCTTCAACCAAGAACCAAAATTGGCATTTTCAAGCTGATTTCAAAATGGACGTGTTGGTGATGTCGATGATATCAAACGTGCCTGTTGTAGTAGATATACAGGTAACCATATCAGTTGATGAAATGACGATGATCTGATCGTGTTGCCGTTGGTTTAATACTGAAAGGTCATTTAGGAATTTTTGAGTCGAGTCACAGAAGTTCATTCATAATATTGATATAACTTTCCATATAAAATGACGATGATAAATTGTTTCTATGTATAAAAACTGGGAGTTGAAACACACGTGTATAAAGAGTAGTGTCCACAGAGGTGCTCGATAATCATGTGGTCATGTGACAGGAACAATAAGTAGACTGTCACAGTTTGATGATGTGGTCAGTAAGAATATGAAATAATCCAGCATAGTTTGGTGACATAGACGAAAATCCTGAGGCATACGTGTCAATGATGACAATTGTCCATGTATAAGAACACAAGCTATTGTCTCTCTACTATTAAATGACTTAACAGTAATGTATAATGTCCAATCTCAAACAAACGATGAAAATAACATGGAAGAAGAAGACCATGGTGAGTCCAGAAGAATTGATGACAAAATCCGATGAAAATGATAGGAATAAGATTGTCCATTTTGTAGAGAAACACTGGTAAGTCAGTTCAGCAAACAAAGTTGAAGATAACAACTGACTGAGGGGTAGTAGCTTAACTGTGCTAATGTTTTTCATGGAACTTTAACATATTGTGAATCTCCGTTGGTAAAGAGGATGAGCCACACCCGTTGTCCACGTGGCAGGAGGTGTGCGAGAACGTTTGGTGGTGGCAGTGGTTGTAGTATAGCACCTGACTGACAAAGGCATATGGTTTGGCAATACCCAGGCTGTAGTACACTGGCTCTCACAGGGGGATCAGCTAGCAAGATGATGATGTGACATGGAAGGCATGGCAAATCAAGTCAGAGAGGACAACAGACACAAAACAAAGACGAAATAGCTAAACCTTACAGCTAAATAAACAGTTTAAATTACCATTGACTACGATACTGACTGTTATAATAAAATTGACTTCTTTTCTCACAAGTAATCAATGAAACGTATTTAGCCAAGCATCTACCCAGGCCTGCCACTCTGTATGAAAGATGAGAAAGATAAACCCCACAAAATCTAACAGTCCCCCAAACCACAATGGAAACGCAGTCAATAGGGGAGGAACATAGGAAAAAGAAAAGAAAAAATATTTGAAAAAAACCAAACATTAAAAAATAAAATTGAACCAAATAAAATATAAAGAAAGAAGCACAAAGGAATCAGACAAGCAGATAGCTGAACCAAAAGAGGAAATTTGATTGACTTTCCATGACATAAAATCGACAATTTGAAAATCTATAAGTTCCCAATTTAAATTTGCGAGATTAAATAAAAAGGAAGAAAGAAAGATATGAAAAAAAAAAAAAGACGGATGATCAAAATGAAAAATTTCCATTCCCAGTTTTAAAAAAAGAGAGATGATCAGAATGATTCAAATTGTAGAATTTCCAATTCCAGTAAGATAAAGAAAAAAAATCCACCCCGGTTGTCTTTCAATGAGCATGCCATTCATGATGGACCAATGACTATTTCATCTTACAGTTGGCAGGCCTCATATTCTATCAATGTATGGTTGTATTGAGAATTTTAAAAAACCCTTTATAAGCCCTGGAAACATGTTCATCCTTTCCCTGTGTAACTCTATACTAATCAATGGGAGAGCTGGTCATATCCTCCAATCTCACTCAGTCCCACCCACAAACCTAAAAAAATTGGATGAATTTTCTCTTTTTTCATTACGAAATAGTATTCTCATTTCATTGTCTGACCTTTACATATTAAAAGAATTCAATTGACAAAAATAAAATAAAAACCCATGCCACAATTTCTGGACACCCATATGAAACTGTGGCCAGATAGAACAATGATACATTCCTAACCACCACAATCCAGCTCTCCATCTACTCATATAAACACAAGGAAAGAATGAAATGACTTTTTTTTTCTCTCACTAATATCACCCATCCCATGTTAAAGCACATAGACTTTATTTTGAAAGACAAAACACTTACAATTTCAGACGGATTATTCTTGGATTCATCTTTAACATCCATCCTGAAATTCAACGTTAGGGAAACAATCATAAAAATGATGTGTAATCTATAGGTGTGCAGTCTTACGCATCAAATCACAATATACACACAGTCAGTGCTGCATGGAAATCTCAAACAAGTTGGGACTGGACCTGTTTGGTCGAGATTTCTGTGGTGGGTATTTTACAAAGCATATGAAGAAAAATGTAAAGGAGGAGGGTGGTTTAACGTGGGCTGTTTCAGTAAAGTCCCATAACGAGGTACAGAGTTAAGTGCGTCTTGTTTCATTCAATAACAAGCAGAATAATGGTTCCCTTTGATATAATAAGACTATAATTCTACAATAAGAAGACAAAGCCAGCACATATTGTATAATATAATCTAAATTTAGAACGTTTCCTTGCTTTGATTAGCTAGTCAGAAAAGCATATTTTTTTAAAGAAACAAAATATCTATGGAATATGAGATAAAAGGTCATTGTTGTCATCAAAAGAGCAGCAGGCAGAGCCAAATTTGGTCTCCACCCTATAAAAATGTGTGATTTGTGTGACACTACTACGGCTCGTCCTGCTATTTTACTGTGATGCCAGTCACTCAGTGTTAACATCTTTAATCATTATTCAACTCAGAAAAAAAAACCCACCATAAAAACTAACTTTCCTTATTGTTCTACTTTGAAGTCCAACACTCCAAAATTGGCCATTTGTCACAGCCTATCATTCTGTCCATCTAAGACCAAAGAAACCATGATCAGGGTCGCCAATTCAGGAAGTAAAAATGGACTGAACTTTCATGCAAACACATAGACTCATAGACCGACCCCTTTCTGAGTGCTGAACTCTAGTAAAAGGACATTTGTTACTAACTTTTTTCTGTTTAGCAGGTGACTGAAACTATTCTGTGGATTTATAAGATATCAAATTAATATATAAAGTGTTGCTATTGGCTCTTTGTTGTATATTATCACATTTTTGTGCATTTGCATATTATATATATGTATACATTGCCGCCATAGATTCTCAACTTTGTGTTTATACATTTTATTTTCATGCGTGGCGTCTGTAAACGAATTTCAATTTTTTTTTAATATGAATAAAGTATATCTTATCTTATCTGAATTCCATAAATATACGGAAAGGAACGTGGCAACCTTGCATGATAAATTCCAATCCCGAGGGCCTTATGATTCATTTTTAATTTTAACTCACATAGGTGCTTCTTCTCCAATATGTTTCCTGTCCTTGTCCCGTTCAGTGCGGGCAGTCATCTGTGGGATGTCCACGACAGCTTCCATCTTCTACAATGATACGTGGAGAGAGGTGACTAAGGTAAGTTGATTACAATAATATACAATTATTACATTGTTATTCATGTGAATGAAAATCTGATAAAATCAAATGCCTTAACACTAACTAAAATCTTTCCTAACTAAAAGGGGCAGCATGGGTCAGTGGTACGGGCTTTGCTACAGTGACCACCTGCCACCCTGTGTGGCCTTGTGCAAGTTACCTTTCCTTTGGTCACTTTGCAGGCTGACTGGATATTCCAGTCTTCCCTTGGAATAGACACTTGAAGATATTTCTCGTTTCATTACTGATATGAAAATTTAAAAATTGAATAAACATTTAATTTGTGGCGGTTGAGAGTGGGGGAATTAATCTCAAGAATAATGCTATTATTATCATTATTACTGATTTGTTTTGAGTATAGATTTCCAGGCCAAATAAGATTTTAAAATAATCATCAATTTCAATTCTCAATCAATTTTGCATATGTACATCCAACATAAGTGTGAATAACAGCAAATATCACACGTGCTGGGTCATCACTGATGGACAATACAATCTTCATATCAATATTTCTTGCACTTAAATTTTCCGATGACACGAGAGGACTGTAGATTTGAAAACGGTATAAAAACTGGCTATTGCATTTTGTTCCAGATTTCATGAAAATCCAAAGTTCTGTACTCTTGGAATTTATACTTCACTGTTATTAAAATATGTGGCATTATAAAAAGCAATGAGTTATCACTAATCTTTACCCTTTTTCGTAACAAGACAGGCGTATCAACAAGCACTAAATGCAAAATCTATATTTGCTTTCCGTTTTTTTAAAGAACATTTTGACACAAATTACAAGCTTTACCACACATGTAATGTTGTGTAACTTAGAAGCAGATCCTGTGATGATTTTGAAAAAGCTAATATTTAGCTTTATTTTAAAATCTGAATTTGGCAAAAAAAATTATATTTATTTCCCCCCAAAAAAAACGTGTCTGTAGGTATGTCTTTTTCACAAATAATGCAAGTTAACTATAGAAAGATTCACAGTTTCATGTTAGACAATTGAAATAGAAATCACCATCACCATCATCATAACATCCCTAGAAGAATTCATAAAAAATAAGTGACAAAACTGACCTCCTCTTGGTGAGAAATGGAAGTCTCAGGCTTGGGAGCCACCACAGCACTTCCTTTCCTTCTGGGAGCAGCATCAGCTTCATCTGAGCTAGAGTCTGATGAAGACCTAGACTTAGACCGGGAACGCGACGAGGAACTCGAGGAGCCAGACCTATTTCTCTTTGGAGGAGGAGAATTGGACCTTGAACTGGAGCTAGAAGAACTGTGACGTCGTCTTCTCCCAGTGTCCCTCGTAGACACAGATCTTCCTTCAACATCACTACTTTTGGCTTTGTCTTCCGTATCAACAGCCTCTGCTTCATTTACCTTGACAGGAACATCTTTGCTTGGAGCTGAATCCATCACCTCTTCTTTAGACTCAGCAGACAGTTGTCTTGTGTCAGGTTCTGGATTTCTCTCCACAGGTACTTCAGCCGTGGCCGTCACGCCTGCAGATTCTGGGGTTTTATTCCCAGACTTTGAACGAGACTTCCACCGGGACAGACGGGAGGTCTTCCTACCATCAACTTCAGCTTTCTTTTCCTTTTCACCCATGTGCTCTACAACTTCATGAGAATCTCTACTTCCCTCAGTCTGTTTGGGATCGCTATCTCCAGTTTGTATTTCTTCTTTCAAACTGGTATCAAGCTCCATTTTCACATCTCCTTCATCCTCTTGTCGGTTGCTACTGGTCGATTGTTTGATGATATCAACATTGGCCTGTTCACCACTCTCCCTTTTATCATTGCTTAATTTCACTGGAATTGTCTTTTCCTTCACAGCTTCCTCTACATTTTCAATCTTTTCCTTCACAGCCTCCTCTACATTTTCAATCTTTTCCTTCACAGCTTCCTCTTCATTTTCAATCTTTTCCTTAACAGCTTCCTGTACATTTTCAATCTTTTCCTTCACAGCTTCCTGTACATTTTCAATCTTTTCTTTCACAGCTTCCTGTACATTTTCAATCTTTTCTTTCACAGCTTCCTCTTCATTTTCAATCTTTTCCTTCACAGCTTCCTCTTCATTTTCAATCTTTTCCTTCACCAATTCAACATTTTCTTTCTCAGGAGATTCACTGGTCTCCATTGCTTCACCTCTGCTAGATTTGTCTGCACCATCTCTTCTCACCTCTTCCTTTTCTTTCACAGCAGTTTGTGGCTCTTCCTGTTCAGATTCTTTCGCTTCAGAATTCCCCTTTTCTTGCCCATCTAGTTTTTTATTTGCCACCTTCACTGCTTCTTCATTTACTTTTGTTACCTCCTCTGAAGCCTTGCTCTCTTTCTGAGCATGGTCTGATCTTTTTTGCACGTCCTGAACATCACGATCACCATCTTTATCGCTCTCAGGTGTTTGTATCTTCTGGCCACTATTATCTTCTGCAATTTTAACAGTGGTCTCTTTGGACTTTGTGACTTGTTCTAAAGATTCATCCAAATTGTCAGACCCGTTGTTCGTCTCTTTCTGATCTGAATGGCTGTTTGACCTACGCCGTTCCCCTTTCACTTCTCTAGAAGGTTCTTCCTGGGCAACTACATCGGAAGCTTTTCTTCTAGAGCTTCGTCTCTGCACGGGAGACTCTTCTTTTTTCTCCTCTGCCGCCTCATTTGCATGGTCTGGTGTATAACGCACAGTTGCACTGGCCTTACGACTTGACCTCCTGGTGGGAGCATCCGGAGAGGTCACTGGTGGGGATCTAGACCGAGACCGGGAGCTGATGGAAGCCGTGCGTTTTTTCCTCCTTGACATGACCTCCTCTGGCGACGATGCTGGTGATGAGGACTCCTTCCTTGTTTTACGAGCTCCTCGTCTTGCACCCCCACGTGCTGCTTTCCCCCGTGGTTGACGACCTCGTCTTCCACGTCTGGGTTTCTCTGCCACCGGTGAACGGTCACTGAAATCAGGTAAGTAACCCAGATAAAATACTTGACGAGAAGAGAAGATTATAGGACAGAAAACCTCAATATTCTCTGCCTTAAAATTTGATACAAAATTATGAACTAAAAACTGGTGAAGACCAGACAAAATGAAAGGCCCTTTTAATTCTAATCTTTTCTAGAATTTAATTCCACATTCTATGATACAATAAGCAGGGACAAGACAAAAAGATTTCCCTGGGATATTGATAACCAAATTATTCCAACAAGGACTATCACAGCCAAAACACAAAGTGAAATCAACAACCAACCAAATAAAACAATTAACATCCCAGAGCAGTCAAGTATGACAAAACTTTTAATTTCAGATTCAAAACCATCTGAAATCGGAATATACAAAGAAAAATGGTGGGATTTCCTCAGATCTCTGTAAAAGTAACGACCAACCAGGGCTGGCAACCTCAACACAAGAACCAGTGTAAAATTGCTTGTCAAAAAAGAGAAAGATTTGGAGAAAACATGTACAATTTGAACATGTAACCCTTCAAACCATCTCACCGCCTGCTGTTGAGTAACGTTGGATAAAATAATTCTTGTATCAATTTTGTGCGAGTGAAAAATTTCAGGAACTCCAGGAAACTTTAAAATATAATTATGAAACAATGAAAATAAATCTATGAAACAACAATTATAATCGCTGAAATATATATTGTAGGAAGCATGGGGAATGCTTAGAAACCATATGACAAACAGAATTAAAGCAATTCTACATTAAAATGTTAAGATTTGGATTCCATGAGAAAAAATGTACAATCTGAGAGAAAAGGCATACATTCGTACAAAGGTGACAAAAGCTGACAAATATGCTATTTTGGCATATAGTTGGCATCCCCGACCAACTAACTGTTAGGTTGTTTTCCAACACAGCCCGATTGAACTTCACTGTACAAAAATATCAACCTTCATTCATTTGAAAATTATGGGTCGGTGTTCCACCATGTGGTTATAGAATTTTGGTTGGCGGTTTGTTGACGTATTCACCTGTGCATGCATGTCATACCATTCTAAGAACAAACAGTATCAAACCCCTTTTCTCTTTAAATATTTGGGGGTCGGAAGAAAAGCCAGGAGGGGCCCATTTATCCCCAATGTTTTTTTATCATTCCACATTTACCTAGGGCACTCCTCTGATATATCCAGCTCCCGAGACAAAGGCTAAAAACTTAACAGTACAATGAATCAGACAGACAATCTATATGAAGAAAAAATATCATCTCCCAATGAACCAAGCATCTGTCGTCCTTTCAGTCGAGATAATTAAAAAGAAGACAAAATAGCCTTTCCCGTGTTGCATTCCTTTCCAAGATCCCTGCCAATGCCACCCTAAACCAATCGTTTCAATTCAGGGCCAGGACTAGGCATGGAAAGGAACTGCAGATATTAAATGGTGATAGAGGATAAAGCAAGAAAGAGAAAGATGGCTCCGACCCTTCCAGAATTAAAATTTGCATTTCTTGTCTCAATTGCACTTTGATGCAAGTCAGAATATCACAAAGGCTGAACTGGGCCTAAGAATGTTTCCCATTGCATCTTGCAATTGTGGTGTGAAGCTCCAATTGTAGTTTATATCTGAACAATTTACTCACTGGAAACCAAAAATAATCGTTCCAATAATTACCCATTTACATGGAATCTGGTCCTAATCACTGATGAGTAAAAACTATATATAATAGAAGCACGTTGGGTACACGATAGGAAGGAAGCAATCTAGTCATATCTGGAAATTGGAACAAATTTTGGGGAAAAAAACAAAATCAAAAAAAAGTTTCAAATGGCCCAAGATCCTTGCTTATTTAAAGATCAAATACTCAAAACCTTCTACATTTAACAACACTTATAATTTTTAAGACAGATTGATTCCCTAGCTATCGCACCCAAGATTTCACAACGGACTGGATAAAAACACGGAAAGAAAGACAAAGATTTTAAAAATATTTTCATTCTTTATTCTTCCAATATCATTTTTTTTTCATGTCTTTCAAAAAAAAAAAAAAAAAAATAACACTTTTCAACAATATAAAGAAAATGTCCATGAATTGAATTAATATATTTGACAATAAGTACCATACAACAGCTGTGTGGACAATGATGATACATCAAGGTTGCGTAGTTTTTCAGCATCATGACAAATTTCAACCAATATCCTAAACTCTACCATTGACATGTATGCATGCTAAATTAATACGAGGAACCATAACAATCCACCCAAAATATTTGTAAAAGGTTTTGAGTATTTGACTAAACACCTACTGTTTAATAAGTTGATTCTACCACTGTATATAATTAATAACTGCTTACATTTTCAACGATACCTCAACAGATTGGAATTGGCTAGTATAAAATAGTTGTGTAAGAGTAAACCTACCAGATCCAAAAGTCAAATTCACTTGTCATATTATTAAATGAAAATAGAATAAACGGCTATTTTAACCAATCAATCTTAGCAAGAGAGAGAGAGAGAGAGAGAGAGAGAGAGAGAGAGAGAGAGAGAGAGAGAGAGAGAGAGAGAGAGAGAGTGTGTGGGAGGCACATGACCTAAGATTGTAAAAGCTTGATGCTTGGATATTTGACAGTGTTTGACTATTTACTTAGCTCACTTGAGACGCATCAGGCAGATTAAAATGACGCAGCACTCATCCCTTGCCTGATTCACTTCAAATAGAAATAATTCCTTTATGTTTACACACAAGGTGTGTTTGTCACCTCCAATCCATTCATTTTTGTCTGAATTTTGTGTGAATGATGGCCTTCCTTTTCTAATTTTAATTCGAAATCACAATACGACTTACGACACCACATGACAGGGTTGCCACTTTGGCATACTAAATGCATTTTAAGATTATCAAAATTCTTGCAGATATATATTTTACAAGATTAACATATAAACATTGTTTTTACTCTGTATAAACATCATTTAAATTTGAAAACTGATTCCTTGATTGTGTTCCTTCCTACAAAAATGTTTAACAGCGCCGTATGCAGGGGTCAGGGGTCGTGAGCCGCTGAAAATCCCCGTCTCAAATGAGCTTAATCCTAAATATCATTGTACCTTTCTCACCTCATTTTTACTGGAGTTGAAGATTCAGCAGCTTACAAAGAAAAATGAGGTGAGAAAAATATAATAATATTATAAAATGTGTGTAAAAATTTTATCTTAAACTAAATCTAGGTTCTTTGTAATCTATTTCATAACCAAAAGATAAAACAAAGTATACAATATTTGAAGATCCCTTACCGAATGACAAAACTGAACATAAGACTTAAGGTGTGAGGTCAAACTTCGTGGCTATTGCAACTTCTTGCTAAAATGGCTCCTAATTTTTGTACATGATTTATTATTGACACAAAAGCAAAGTTCAAATAAATACACCATAAATATGAGCCTAATCTAATATTCTAAACCGATGCATTGACTTATATTCATGTAAATGTCAAGACCATAACAGCAACCTTCTATACTTAATCAAATGTCATCTTTATCATCACGTACAGAACCCCATTGCAACTAATAACAAAATGAATTATCATTATTATATACAGTCGAAGATCAACAACAATAACAAGAAACATAATAAATGCATGAACCAATCCATTTTTCATACTTGGTGTTTCACAATCAAATACAGACAACAAATGACAATCCATGTTTTACAACCATCTTATGTTTTATGTGGAGGGAAAATGGTCATTGTCATAAATCTACCACATATGTCATAAAATGATAATCTACCAACAATTAATATCCAAAACAAAATATATGAGGCATAAACACTAAATTAACGATTTTGGGGATTTCCTATCAACTCATTCCACTAAGAGAAATAACCAAAATCAAAATTTCCCTTGCATTGTGACATATCATCTTCATTTTTTGTTTTTTTAATTCTCCTAAACATTTGAATCTAGCAATCAAGTGTTCTGGTGGATCACAAATAGTTCAACTGATTATATAGAGTTTCATCAAGTCAAATGCTTCAATTCTAAATTACTGATAGCTAATTTGTCTATACCATTTTGAATAAGCATTTGCTGTATCTACTGCAGTTTGTCGTCTATTACTGAGAAAATATCTCCAAACCAAATATTTTAATATAAATATTACAAGATTACTACATTATCTTTACCCGATACAATCATAAACCATCTGTAACAGTAAAAAAAAAATTAGAAAATAAAAACATCGAAATCCCAGCAAATATTGAACAAGTCAACTTCAAAATTGTATCTTTCGTTGGTTATTTTGTTTTAAAAAAAAAGAAGAAGAATAATTCCAACTACTGATCAGAATAATTTTGTGTTTGGTCCAATTATTCAAAACCTAAGGCCAGTTTATGTATAAAATTTTAAGTCACTTTAAGAGAGAAAAGAGTAGTCGAATTTTGCTGAGAAATTTCTGCGAATCATTTATCTGTGAAACTTCAAAGTCATTATATTCTCAGTATTAGACCAACAAGTCTTGGAAAAACCAAAGTGTCAAGTATAAAGACAAACATAACTATCATTAAAATGACTACTTTAGTAATAATTCCAATCGGTATGTTTGCCTATAAACTATGTCAGACATAAAAAGAGTCGTCTCTTGATAGATTGTCAAGGAATGAAAACCAAGCATAACAGTCAGGCATCACACATTATTTACGGTTTCGTTCATTCTTTAATTAATGAAGTTTTTGTTGTTTTTTTTTTTTGCGCACAAAGCACCGTCAATAAGAGCCCTGTCAATATGAAAGAGCCATAAATATTCAATGAAATACAACAAAAGTGATTGCAAGTGATATGTCACAGACCATGAGACAGAGGATTGGACATTTTAGTTTTCAAAAAAATAACTTTTAAAAAGGCCCTAAACCGGCAAAATTTGAACACCCAACTATAAGACAGGTAATTCAACCACTCTCTCCATTCATTTCATTCACATTTTCATTTTACAAACACAAATTTCAACATGTGGTTAAACCAAAAATAACGTAACAAGTGAAGGATAGAAAATAAACAACACAGCACTTGTACCCGTTATACAAAGTTACCTCCCTCCCCCTCCCTGTAATGTTATCAAATAGTTTAGAATAGTGATGATTATAATGAACCAAAAGAAAACTGCAGTAACTTACAAAAGCATCTCATCAAGAAAATCATTCAGCAAGACTTTAAAATTTCAGTTTCCACTCTATATCACCTCTACTTAGTACAGCAGTCAAGACCCCCAGCTATAATGACTGATCATTTTCTGGTTCTTGACAAAACCCTGGACTCTTGAGGACAATTGAAATAAAGGACTCTTTCAAAAAGCCATTCCATCAATGAGTCCGGAAAGTCAACTCAATGTTCAATCTAACATCAAATAAAAAGGATGAAGCAGAATAAAATGGAAACTTTAAATTCTGAAATCTGCTTTCGCTTTTTCAAAAACAAGCCTTCCAACAAAAAAATTTTTTTAATGAACAAGATGAATTATGAAGTTAAGACTGTAATAAATAGACATATCTAAGTTTTGAAATGTGTGAAACAGAAATTTGATCATATGGCCTCTGGAGCAACTGGAACACGGCGAATCCACTGAAATCCCACATGAGCTTAAAACAATCTCAGGAAGAATATCTTTCACCAAGAACAACAAAATGAAATTTTAAAAAAAAATGATTTCAAAAAATCTGAGGTATGGGAAAAAAAAATGACAACTGAGATCATTTCTTGTTTTGTGACAGGACAAAAATCCCTCATTCCAGACATAACACCATCAACATGGGGACAATATAATCATCTTCCTCTCTGCACCCCCCCCCCCCCCCCCCCATTTGATGAAATCTACTTACATATCATAAAGCAATTAATGTCAACAATAACTTCCACCCAACAAGTTACCTTGAGGACGACCCCGAACGGGTCCTTTCCCTAATGCTTTCTGCCTCTGGAGTTGTAGAACGAGATCTATCCTTCACTGATTCACTCTCCTGCCCATTTTCTGCTGGAAATTGTTTCAAAAAGAAAGAAAGACAGAGAGAATATAAGTACCAATGCATGGAAGGCAAAGTAAATGTGTGGGGGCCCTAGCCAAACACGTCAACCAAAGAAGAAGTAACACTACACATTCTTTTTGCTTTGCTATTCAACTTTGACAGCAGCTTGAAGTATTTTGTCCCTTTTTGCCTGACTTGACTATTTCAGCAAGAGAGCAGTAACAGTTCATCCGTGTTGCAACACGTCAAAGCCATGTAAATATTGTGAGAAAGACGGGGTGGGTTATTGTATTATTGTCCAAAAATCAACCAAAATGGTTATAGACCTAGTTGTGATTCAATTGACACATTTTCTCATTTTATCTCTTTCTCCTCTTTTTTTTGTTGTCACAGACCAAATTGTCAACTATTTACTATTAACTTCCACAGGACTGATGTTGTTGCACAAATATTTTATGTGAATTGGTCCTTATAATGACGGTGCGCAGTATATTTTCCTTCAAAACAAAGGAAATCCTAATTCTTCTTTTTTTTTTTTAACTTAGTCTAAAAATAGAAACTTTGATAAAATTTTCAAACTCAAAGTATCTTAATTTGATCCAGTCAGGGGGATGAGACTTGAAAAAAAATCATTTGATACCTTATTTGTTTCTCTACTATGAACTGTTCCAGAGTTATTTATATTTTTCTGCTGAAATTTTTAGCCAATTTTAAAGAGATAATCTGTGATCTCACTGCTGCCTCAAAACCAGCATCTCGCGGCGATCAGGAAAGTTTGGGTTTTGCAGTCAACATGGCCCACTTTATTTTCAGTAATTCTGTTTAAATTAAAAAATAAATGGCAAGTGTTGAGTATCATTTTAAAAGTCAGAAAATAAGCTTTACTTTCATATAAATCATTTTCATGTTTGGGAAGTATGGAAAAAATTATGATTAAATGAAAGTGGAAAACAATATGAAGTTTTTGTCCAAAAAAGTGGGATTGATCGCGAGTAAAATAAAATAATGAGCGAATTTTTATGAAATTTGGCAGCGATATTCTTCAATTAATTGTCTATCGATGTGTGAAGTATAATTAAAATGTATCCAATATTTTAAAAGTCTTCTTATTCAAAAATTGATAAATTACGTCATTAGCTTTCTGAGAAATACAGTACAATCAGGAATTAAGAATGAAATACACTGTTAGAAAGCTTGTTTTGTGCCTTTAACATGATACCAAAATTTGTCATAGGTTCACAAATAACGTCATGGTGACCAAAATATTAAAGGGCCAAAAATAAAGTTTCACCTTACAGTTACAGTGAGCCGATCGGCGGCCAGTGGACTGGAGTTATCAAAGTGCCAACTGTTGGGCATTATTATAATTTATACCTGGAAGGGATTAACCAATTAGTTCTGTTTGTTTTTTTCCCCGATGAATCTGATGCTTGGATCTGAATAACAGTAATCTTTATTTTGATATTTTAACTCGTCTTGGAACCTCCGACGAGTGTAGACTCAAACTCAAACCTTTCTACATTGACAATGAATGAATCCACCGATGAGAGTAGACTCAAACTCTTCTAGGTTTGAAAATGAATGAATGCCTGAAAGAAAGTGACAATATTGGAATACAGGCATATCGAGACTCCACTGAAATCACCGCATGTACCTGAAGAGTTCCAATTTGACTCCTTGGTAATTGAAGAACTGTCAACTTCCAAGGACTCACCCCTTGGTAATTGACACTTCCATCCATTTTCAAAAGAAAAAGATCAATAACTCTGAAACGATTGGCCGTAAAGAAACAAATAAGGTATCAAATTAAATGGTAATTCAAGACCCATCCATCTGAAATGGCCAAATTTAGGTGCAATAAGTTTGAAAATTTTGTCGGAATGCCAACGTTAAATTTTCTTCATGCATTTGTTATATTTGTGGGGGAGTGGTTAACTTGAGACTTATGACACGATCCAAGTTGGGAGTTCAACGAATTCAAAAATCAATCAACGGTCAACGGTTTATAAAATACTAGTATTATTATGCCTAGTATAGTATCACTCGTGGTGTTAGACATCTAAGTCTAGATAATGTAACAACAATAGCATCTGGCCATCAACCTCAAACAATCGACAGTACTGGTCGATCTGCTGCACTGCAATGCCTTTTTTGGCTCGCTGTCACAGTTCGTTGATCGTCATCCACATGTGATCCATTATTGGTCGCGAATTCCACAATAAATAGAAAAACAAATTGAATAGTACACGATAACATCAAATAATGGTAAACAATATAAAACCTTGGATGGTAAAATCATAAAAATTACCTTTTGATGTGTTTCTACTGCTTTTTCGAGCCGGTCTTGTTATTTTTATTTGTTCCTTCGCTGGTGCGACGACTTGTGCGTTGCTTTCGTCGTCCTTGAACTTCTTAGGTGATGTCACTTCCTGTTCGTCTGCCTTTGGATTCGTTTTTTCATTTGGATTGGATTCGTCTGCTGAAGATTCATCAGCAGATTTCCTCTTTCTTTCGTCTGAAACGAAAGATGAGGACCACTCATTTTTATAATGATTCTCTTTTTTTTTTTTTAAATTATCAAACTGCGCGGAAACTAACTAACTAACTCTCTCTCTCTCTCTCTCTCTCTCTCTCTCTCTCTCTCTCTCTCTCTCTCTCTCTCTCTCTCTCTCTCTCTCTCTCTCTCTCTCTCTCTCTCTCTCTCTCTCTCTCTCTCTCTCTCTCTCTCTCTCTCTCTCTCTCTCTCTCTGGGATCCAGAGAATGGAATTATTCTTGCGACGGGTATGTTAGTTATCAAGAAATTAACGGCGCTAATATGTCAAATCACAGTAAACAGACACGGAGGAAGAAAGATTTTTTTTTTAAACAATAACAAAAAAAAAACAAAAACAAACAAACAAACAAACAAACACAGAAATATTAAGGAGCGCATCTGACCCTCATCGTAATCGGGATCTTGTCTCAGTCTGGGTCAATTGATCTCCTACACCTAATAATGAGTAGCCAATACCGAAACTGCGTGGATTCACTAATTTCCCTTAAATGACATTTCAAAGACATGAATACGGAGGTCGTGGACTTTGAAATTCATAAATATCACAAGTTTAAAAAAAAAATTTCTGGACAAATGATTTACGTTACTTTCCTCGTGAATTTTAACTACCGTACTCGGAAAATAAAACCAACCAACCCCAAAAAAATCATCCAACTATCATTAATAGGTCTACATTTGAAGGACGAGTTTTCTGGCCAAATATTAAATACGTGATTTTGTTAGAGGTCTCTATATTGCTAAGAACACTGTATTTCCTTTTTTATTAACTATTTGCTTAATTATTTTCAGAAATGCATTCTATGGCATACTAATAAATTTAAGTGAATAGGTCAGATTATTATTTATCTAACCTGACCCTCTAGAGTAAATCAATTCATACTCAGCATCCTGGGCCTCGGGCCCTTCTAGACTGAAATTCAATTCATACATCAGCATCCTTGGACTCGGGCCTTCTAGACTGAATTCAATTCATAACACATCCTGGACCTCGGCCCTTCTAGACTGAATTCATTTCATACATCAGCATCCCTGGGACCTCGGCCCTTCTAGACTGAAATTATTTCATACATCAGCATCCCTGACCATCACTCCCTCTAGACTGAAATTCAATCATACATCAGCTCCCGGGGACCTCAGGCCCTTCTAGACTGAAATTCATTTCATACATCAGCAGCCTTGGGACCCCGGGGCCCTTCTAGACTGAAATTCATTTCATACCAGAGCATCACTGGGACCTCGGGCCCTTCTAGACTGAAATTCAATTCATACATCAGCATCCCTGGGACCTCGACCTCTTCTAGACTGAAATTCAATTCATACATCAGCATCCCTGGGACTTCGAGGCCCTTCTAGACTGAAATTCATTTCATACATCAGCATCCCTGGGACCTCGGGGCCCTTCTAGACTGAAATTTATTTCATACATCAGCATCCCTGGGACCTCAGGCCCTTCTAGACTGAAATTCAATTCATACATCAGCATCCCGGGGACCTCAGGCCCTTCTAGACTGAAATTCATTTCATACATCAGCATCCCTGGGATCTCGGGCCCTTCTAGACTGAAATTTATTTCATACATCAGCATCCCTGGGTATTCGGGGCCCTTCTAGACTGAAATTCAATTCATACATCAGCATCCCTGGAACCTCAGGCCCTTCTAGACTGAAATTCATTTCATACATCAGCATCTCTGGGACCTCGGGGCCCTTCTTGACTGAAATTCATTTCATACATCAGCATCCCTGGGAACCTCGGCCCTTCTAGACTGAAATAATTTCATACATCAGCATCTCTGGGACTTCGGGGCCCTTCTAGACTGAAATTCAATTCATAACATCAGCATCCCTGAACCTCAGCCCTTCTAGACTGAAATTCATTTCATACATCACATCTCTGGACCTCGGGGCCCTTCTTGACTGAAATTCATTTCATACATCAGCATCCTTGGAACCTCAGGCCCTTCTAGACTGAAATACATTTCATACATCAGCATCTCTGGGACTTCGGGGCCCTTCTAGACTGAAATTCAATTCATACTTCAGCATCTCTGGGACCTCGGGGCCCTTCTAGACTGAAAATCATTTCATACATCAGCATCCCTGGGACCTCGGGGCCCTTCTAGACTGAAATTCAATTCATACATCAGCATCCTTGGAACCTCGGGGCCCTTCTAGACTGAAATTCAATTCATACATCAGCATCCCTGGGACCTCGGCCCCTTCTAGATTGAAATTCAATTCATACATCAGCATCTCTGGGACCTCGGGGCCCTTCTAGACTGAAATTCAATTCATACATCAGCATCCCTGGGACCTCGGGGCCCTTCTAGACTGAAATTCAATTCATACATCAGCATCCTTGGGACTTCTCGGCCCTTCTAGACTGAAATTTATTTCATACATCAGCATCCCTGGGACCTCAGGCCCTTCTAGACTGAAATTCAATTCATACATCAGCATCCCGGGGACCTCAGGCCCTTCTAGACTGAAATTCATTTCATACATCAGCATCCCTGGGACCTCGACCTCTTCTAGAGTGAATTCAATTCATACTTCAGCATCTCTGGGGCCTCGGGCCCCTTCTAGACTGAAATTCAATTCATACATCAGCATCCCTGGGACCTCGGCCCCTTCTAGATTGAAATTCAATTCATACATCAGCATCTCTGGGACCTCGGGGCCCTTCTAGACTGAAATTCAATTCATACATCAGCATCCCTGGGACCTCGGGGCCCTTCTAGACTGAAATTCAATTCATACATCAGCATCCTTGGGACTTCTCGGCCCTTCTAGACTGAAATTCAATTCATACATCAGCATCTCTGGGACCTCGGCCCCTTCTAGACTGAAATTCAATTCATACATCAGCATCCCTGGAACCTCGGGCCCTTCTAGGCTGAAATTATTTCATACTTTAGCATCCCTGGACCTCAGACCCTTCTAGACTGAAATTCAATTCATACATCAGCATCCCGGGACCTCAGGCCCTTCTAGACTGAAATTCATTTCATACATCAGCATCCCTGGACCTCGGGCCCTTCTAGACTGAAATTCAATTCATACATCAGCATCCCTGGGACCTCGGGGCCCTTCTAGACTGAAATTTATTTCATACATCAGCATCCCTGGGACTTCGGGGCCCTTCTAGACTGAAATTCATTTCATACATCAGCATCTCTGGGACCTCGGGGCCCTTCTAGACTGAAATTCATTTCATAGATCAGCATCCCTGGGACCTCCCCCTTCTAGACTGAAATTCAATTCATACATCAGCATCCTTGGGACTTCTCGGCCCTTCTAGACTGGAATTCAATTCATACATCAGCATCCCTGGGACTTCGGGGCCCTTCTAGACTGAAATTCAATTCATACATCAGCATCCCTGGAACCTCAGGCCCTTCTAGACTGAAATTCATTTCATACATCAGCATCTCTGGGACCTCGGGGCCCTTCTTGACTGAAATTCATTTCATACATCAGCATCCTTGGAACCTCAGGCCCTTCTAGACTGAAATACATTTCATACATCAGCATCTCTGGGACTTCGGGGCCCTTCTAGACTGAAATTCAATTCATACTTCAGCATCTCTGGGACTTCGGGGCCCTTCTAGACTGAAATTCATTTCATACATCAGCATCCCTGGACCTCGACCTCTTCTAGACTGAAATTCAATTCATACATCAGCATCCTTGGAACCTCGGGCCCTTCTAGACTGAAATTCAATTCATACATCAGCATCCCTGGGACCTCGGCCCCTTCTAGATTTGAAATTCAATTCATACATCAGCATCTCTGGACCTCGGGGCCCTTCTAGACTGAAATTCAATTCATACATCAGCATCCCTGGGACCTCGGGCCCTTCTAGACTGAAATTCAATTCATACATCAGCATCCTTGGACTTCTCGGCCCTTCTAGACTGAAATTCAATTCATACATCAGCATCCTCTGGACCTCGGGCCCTTCTAGACTGAAATTCATTTCACACACATCACATCCCCTGGAACCTCAGGGGCCCTTCTAGACTGAAATTCAATTCATACATCAGCATCCTTGGAACCTCGTAGCCCTTCTAGACTGAAATTCAATTCATACATCAGCATCCCTGGGACCTCGGGGCCCTTCTAGACTGAAATTCATTTCATACATCAGCATCCCTGGGACCTCGACCTCTTCTAGACTGAAATTCAATTCATACATCAGCATCCTTGGAACCTCGGGGCCCTTCTAGACTGAAATTCAATTCATACATCAGCATCCTTGGAACCTCGGGGCCCTTCTAGACCGAAATTCAATTCATACATCAGCATCCCTGGGACCTCGGCCCCTTCTAGACTGAAATTCAATTCACACATCAGCATCCCTGGGACCTCGGGGCCCTTCTAGGCTGAAATTTATTTCATACATTAGCATCCCTGGGACCTCAGACCCTTCTAGACTGAAATTCAATTCATACATCAGCATCCCGGGGACCTCAGGCCCTTCTAGACTGAAATTCATTTCATACATCAGCATCCCTGGGACCTCGGGCCCTTCTAGACTGAAATTCAATTCATACATCAGCATCCCTGGGACCTCGGGCCCTTCTAGACTGAAATTTATTTCATACATCAGCATCCCTGGAACCTCAGGCCCTTCTAGACTGAAATTCATTTCATACATCAGCATCTCTGGGACCTCGGGGCCCTTCTAGACAAATTCATTTCATAGATCAGCATCCCTGGGACCTCGGCCCCTTCTAGACTGAAATTCAATTCATACATCAGCATCCTTGGGACTTCTCGGCCCTTCTAGACTGGAATTCAATTCATACATCAGCATCTCTGGGACCTCGGCCCCTTCTAGACTGAAATTCAATTCATACATCAGCATCTCTGGGACCTCGGGGCCCTTCTAGACTGAAATTCAATTCATACATCAGCATCTGATGCACTCAGGTAAAACAGAGACTCACATACATGAATTATGTTGGTTCATTATTACCCCTAATCACATGGTAAAAAAGTTGTTCAGAGCCATTAGGCCCATAGAGCAGGAATTTATCTGTTCTATAGCGTGAAACAGACAATAGCAATTGCTTGCTACCCCTTAGATAAGAAGATCTACCGTAAAGTACTTTCCTCCAGATCTAACAGACCAAAGGAGGAGGGTCTTTTTAATCAATCGATATTTGAAGGATGAGTTTTCTGGTCAAAATTCTAAGAATATATTTTTTCAGAGATAGTTAAAATACAAGGCGACGACACCTAAAGAAAATGAAGAGAGAGTTGAATTCAATATTACAACCAATGGTAGCATTTGTTTTCCTTAAAGCACCACCAATCAGCGTTTTACACAATACTTTATTTTGAGTAGATAGATCTCAAAACTTAATATTCTAGTTTAAGCAGTCTTATATTTGGCATAACTCCTAATGACATCATCTAACACCTTACAGAAGCTGTTTAAGAGTTTCGTTATCATACTTTTACTTTTACATATTCAGCGTCAAAGTGTCCCATTATTAGTCCATATCCAGGTCTCTGAATTTAGAGGATAATTACAGAGAAAAATGTCCTAACTCAAAAACTGAAACAGCTAATTCAAGAATCTCTTTGTAGGATGATAAATAAACATCTATGAAACATTGTAAAAATCACAGCCAATTCCAGTAGTTACCTTTTGAGATCTACTTAAAGAAAAGTTAGTCAAAAATGGCATTTTTAGAAAAACGCAAAAATACATTTCATATGCCGAAAAAATAAAAAGACTAGACACATATTTTGTGCATTAATCTACATATTTTATGAAATTTTAAAACAATGATGGATAGAAACGAAAATAACGATAACGTTTAGTTTCGATTTAGACGTTTCCAATGATACCAAGCATTTCTGTTACGATAGTGAAAACTATGGTTGCTAAGGGGTGAAGTTGGGGCACTTTAAACATTTTATTCATATTTTATCTTACCCTTATCTTAATCAAGGGTAATTTTTAGTTTTAGACACCTTTTGAGTTTTGAAACCTAAGAAAATAGATTCTATAGATATTTTTACATGAGAATCACCAAAAAAAAAGTTTTTTTTTCCCTTCTGAATCTCAAAATTTAAGCAGCACAGGACCCGCGGATCCCCTTAACAATTTTGCCCAAGGAAGAAAACGAAAGTGCCGGGACCTTCCAGGTTACAGTGCAATGCCTTAACCACTCAGCCACTTCACCCCCCCCCCCCCCCCCCCCCCTTCCCACATCAGCTAAGAATAAGTACTATTGAATAAAATCAAATTAATTAACCAAAATTAGTATCTTCACTAAAATATCACTGATTCAAATTTATTAGTGAAAAAAAGTGAGGAAAAATAAGGAATTTCAAAAGTTCACAGAAAATTTAAGAATACAGCTACAGACATAAAAAAACCAGTAAAATTAAAGATTATTATCAGTATAATGGAAAAATGAATCTTTAAATTAAAAATAACAAAGTAACATTTATATTTAGTTGAACCCAAATGTTGGAACTCTTATGAAATGAGTTGTCTTTTGTGACAACTTTCAAAAATAGTGTCCGTATAAAGGACTTCCAATTTGGAGATTTCTGTTTGTCAACAGGTTAAGTTATACATTTATACATTTGACTATTTCCCTTTTCGCCAGGATATCTGGCCAGGGCCAGGACAAAACCAAGTAATCTCATTCCAAGACAAAGACAGAAAGCATGTTGGAAAACAGATATAGGGGGATAGAGGACACTGTAAGTACCTCCCTGTCCACTATGGGAGGTCTGGAACCCCAGCCAGCAAAATGGTTTCTAAAATACCTTAAATTGTTTGGAAAAGAATGTCAAAAGTGGCCATTTAATAATAATATCTATCTGAATGTAAATCCAAATAATAATCAAGTGGTGAGATGAAACTTGGGAAGGTTGGACAAAAGATAATTCTTTTGAGGTTCTTCATTTAAAAAACAAAAATAATAGAAGACTAATACTCCAGCTTAAAAATAATAATTATCTACAGTCAGGTCTCCGTAATCCCGAACTCCACAATCTGGATGTCTTCATAATTATCCAGACAGATTGCCTGGGAACAGATTTTTCTTCTTCTTTATTTGTACACCGTAATCCAGAAATTTTTGTTTTCCGATCCGAACCCGTATTTTGGGAAGAATCCATTTCACTATATAGGATTTTATATCCGACCACCATACTGACCGACAAAGTCTGTCCACATACTCTAATTCAATGCAGTTGTCAAACGGTTGAAGTATAACCAAATGAAAAACGTTTTATCACATCCAAATAAGGTCAGGTAGATAACTTATATGTCAGTTCAATCCATTCATTGGAAAAAAGCCGCGCCTCTCAATCAATGTGAAGATGCACTGTGTATGTAATAAACACATCAATCATGTGTGATTGGTTAGTTTACCCAAACCACAAGACAACCCCCGTTATTTGATATTGACGCCATTGGCCATACAAAGGCTATTGTTTTCTATTAAGGTAACGGCAAGTCTTTGATGGGCATTTAATCACGCTGCAGTTTGACATTCCTACTTTGCACACATCCTTACAGATTATGAATATGTTTCACAGTACTCAATTGCTCAACAAGAATAATACCACCCTACTCAAACTATGTAACGTTTCTACAACTCCATCAAGGCAGCATCTTCAGCAAAGAGGAGAATTAAAGAAATTGATTCAGTAAACAAGCTCTGTCAAAAACTGTTTCATATAATGAACAAAAAAAAAAAAAACATGACAACAATTATTTTTTTTAAAACAGCGAACAAAATAAACACTTCCTTCTCTTTTCTTTATTACAAAAAAAAAGTAAACAAAAAAAAAAAAACAATCACATGTGGAAAAAATAAATAATAAAAAGTGGTATTCAAAATTTGAAAAAAAAGAAAAGATGTTTTTAGTAATGCGTTATCCTAATCATTATGACCACCATCATCTTTACTCCCCCCCCCCCCCCCCCCCCCCTTCTAAATTAAAATTTAAAAAAAAAAGGAAAATCATGAAAACATGCCAACTTTTCAAAGAGCTGAAACGGGACACTCTAACGCACAATACACAGTCATAACCCAAAACTGAAGTATGTTTGGACTATTATAGAAAATAATCTATATTTAGAATATTTCTGTTCACGGTTTTAATTTTCTGGTCAAAAAAGCATAATCTGGGGACATGCAACTGCAATTTCATACATATAAACAATCTTTTTGAAAAATTTTTATCCAGATGGCCAAATCTGGACAATCCCGATTTTATCTGGACAGCTGGCCGCTATGTGAAAACAGAAGATTTGGTAGCCCTGCAGTTTTGATTAAGGAAGAAGAATGAATACAGGGATAAAATGCACAGGACAAAAACTTACCTTCCACTTGCTTCTTCACCTCCATTTGTCTCTCTAAGTTACGCTGTTGTTGTTGAAGATATTGTCGTACAAATTCATTCTGTCCAACTTTGTCTTTCTGGATCTGTAATTTTTTTTGTGTGGAAATCATAAAAAATATAGGTTAGGCCTTTCATTGTTTCAATATTTATTTATATCATGGGAGTAGTGTGTGTCATTAGAAGGGCTGAAACCTCAAACTCAAATGTAAACATTTTGCTTAATCAGAAAAAAAATTGGCATTTAGAATATCTGCTAGGCCATAATGATCGGACCTCGGGAATCACCATCTGGCCACCTTGTTGCCAGATTCATTTGAGCGCACCTAAAGACTTTACTTCCAGACCGATTTTTTATCATGGATGACTCAAAAAATTGCTTTGCTTAACCATAAAATGAATATCATAATTGGGGTTCGAATAAAAAAAAGGTTAAAACATCAAACCTAATTTACTTCAGCAGATTACAAATCATTTATACTTGCATTTGTTTTTATCAATATTTATATTAATAGAAGCTATTAAAGCATATTGACATCATCATCAATGTTTTAAACATCCAAAATGTAGACAGTGAGACAGAGAGGATAAAAAATAAATCTACTTACACCAATGTTTGGGACTTTGCCTGAAATGTAAAAAAGACAATAATAGTAGTAGTATAGACAATGTACAATCAAAAGCATCAGATCAGGAATTTGTTATTCTCAACATTCTTCTGTACTTTTTAGTGTAAAGGTTGCTGCTCGAAGTTCGAAGAAATAAATAATAACGTGAAGTTGAATGTAAGCTTCAATTTAATTACAAAAACAGATCAAATGAACATTTCGGGTTTCCCCTTTATCAACAAAACAGGATGATTGAAACACCACAGATGAATGAGATCAAAACAGATCAAATGAACGTTTCGGGTTTCCCCTTTTGATCTCATTCATCTGTGGTGTTTCAATCATCCTGTTTTGTTGATAAAGGGGAAACCCGAAACGTTCATTTGATCTGTTTTTGTAATTAAATTGAAGCTTACATTCTTCAACTTCACGTTATTATTTATTTCTGTACTTTTAAAATGTTTCAATTTGGTTTTTGTTATAAAAGCTGTGAAGACCAGACTGACAATCCGACTCTAGTATTGGTTTAGTTTAACTTTGCTGACTTTTCTAACATTTTTCTATCGTTAATTGAGAACAGCTTTGTGGTGCTTTGTTTTTCTGGAGGTCCTCGATAACGACAGCTCAGTTGGTGCAGCCCTCGCTTCACATGCAAAGGGATAGAGATTGATCCCAGGTGAAGTTGAGGTTTTTTTCCTAACTCCCCCGTCCACTTAACAGTGATTTATTGGGTAGCTGGGTCTGTTAGATTGGGTGGAAAGTACTTTGTGATAGACTAGCGCCTGATGTGCGACTATGTGGTCTTGTGATATGAGACTCGCTTTCATTTCGGAAGGTCTTGGGTTCGAGCCTCACTAGGCGCATAGTTGTTGAGTCCTTGGAAAAGGCTCTTTACTTACTCACATTCCCTCACCACACTCAGGTGTAAAATGAGTTGAGTAACTAGTGGTTAACACTGTTGTCTCTGTCGGAAAAAAATGTAATATCGCCGAACAGGCGTCATGTCTCATTCTACATGTTACATGTTGCTGTTGGTCAGGGACCCTTTGTAAAGCACTTTGAGCAAGTTTAGTGGATATTGCACAATATAAAAGCTCGTTTTAAAAAAATCCAAATTGTCGCAAGCAATTGCTTTTGTAAATTTCACTCAATAGAAACTGGGATGTATTCTGGATCCATAGGCCTAGTGGCTCGGAAGGACTACTATCATTTTTAAAAATTTAATGCTTATTATAAAATAAGGAAACAATTCTATACCTTCATCACCAGATGATTGAGCTGCATCTTGTTGGAGCTTTTCTAAAAGAAGTTGCTGAAGAAAAAGAAAAAGAAAGAAAAATCATTTATAAATCATATATTCCGCTATGGCTGAAGTAAGTACAAGTACATTGTGGCTGTGGTGTCTAAGAAGTCTATGAATCATGAAATAAACCCAATGCAGACAGTAAACATGAAACATGAAAGATATTGACAAAAAGAAGATTAAAAAGTCAATGAGTATTATACAGAATTAAAAAAAAAATAATCCTAAGTAAAAAATTATTATTATTATC
The DNA here is from genome assembly GCF_034508935.2 of Berghia stephanieae. NCBI lineage: Eukaryota > Metazoa > Mollusca > Gastropoda > Nudibranchia > Aeolidiidae > Berghia > Berghia stephanieae. The sequence goes on along the minus strand of NC_088366.1, from coordinate 888,053 downwards.
ATCATCATTATTTAAGTATTACTACTGAGAATTTAAAATTCATAAGTTTCCATAAAATTTCATATTTTCGTAATTGGCAATGAAATTTGTCTAAAATTACGAAAAATTAGTAAGATTTGGCAGGTATGTATTGTATTAATTTATTTGAATTAAAATTTGTGCATTTCATTAGAGCCCTAGTCCTAGACTTGGTTCAGTTTTCAACGATTACAATTCAGGGGTGAGAATGACTGGTCACAAAAAAGGAGGAAATTTTTCATCGTGAAGAGATCATGACCCATTCATGCGACCATAACCTATAGATTTGAATTTCACTCAAATTTACTGAGATGCGATCCAAAATTTGTCTTGCAGCAATTTCTGACATACCTCGGTGGAATTTCAAAAGTTGAAAGTGTAATTGCAACATTTGGTGGTTGTAGTAGGGATGATGATGTGGTGGTGGTTGTAGTGATAACAGTGGTAGTGATGATGAGGTAGTGATTGTAGTAGTAGTATGGATGATTGTGTGGTGGTGGTTTTAGTGGCTGTGGTAGGAATGATGATGTGGTGGTTGTTGTAGTAGTAGTGGTGGTAGGGATGATGTTGTGGTGGTTGTAGTAGTAGTGGTAGTAGGGATGATGGTTTGGTGGTGGTTGTAGTAGTGGTGGTGGTGGTAGGGATGACGGTTGACGGTAGTAATGGTAGGGATGATGATGAGGTGGTGGTTGTAGTAGTGGTAGTAGGGTTGATGGTGTGGTGGTGGTTGTAGTAGTAGAGATGGTAGGGATGATGGTGGTAATAGTAGTGGTGGTAGGGATGATGATGTGGTGGTGGTTGACGTAGTGGTAGTAGGGTTGATGATGTGGTGGTGGTTGTAGTAGTAGTTGTGGTAGGAATGATGATGTGGTGGTAGTTGTGGTAGTAGTGCTAGGGATGATGGTGTGGTGGTGGTGGTAGGGATGATGATGTGGTGGTGATTGTAGTAGTAGTGGTGGTGGGGATGATGATATGATGGTGGTTGCAGTAGTGGTAGTAGAGTTGATGATGTGGTGGTAGTTGTAGTAGTAGTGGTGGTAGGGATGATGTGGTGCTATTTGTAGTAGTAGTGGTGGTAGGGATAATGATGTGGTGGTGATTGTAATAGTAGCGGTGGTAGAGATGTTGATGTAGTGGTTTGGTGAGTGTTTTTTTATTCAGTGATGATAATAGCAATTTGTCAAAAAGGAGGAAAATTTCTCGGTCTATCGATCAACCACAAGCAAAGAAACCTAGTAGTTATTCAGCTTATAAATACAACCCAAGAATCTCTCAAATTTAAAGCCATAGTCCAAAGGTAAAAAGAAAAAAGATTAAACTAAGCCAATCACCATTGCTTTGTTCTAATATATCATCTCTATATACCAGTATCAGATGATTTAATGGATAGTTGCGAAAGAAAGAGAGAGAGAGAAATAGGGGGGGGGGGGGGGGGGGGAGGAGAGACTTCTTTACCAGAATAACTTATGTATTGACATTTTGATTTCTATATCAGAAAAAAAAAATAAAGAAGAAAAGAGAAATAGAAAGAAAGACAGAGGGAAAAAAAAAAGAGAGAGAGAGAGAGAGAGAGAGAGAGAGAGAGAGAGAGAGAGAGAGAGAGAGAGAGAGAGAGAGAGAGAGAGAGAGAGAGAGAGAGAGAGAGATTAAAAAGGCAATAGGTACCAACAACAGGGGAAAAAAAATCCAGACCCATTTGTCCATCCCCTTCCACCATCAACTAACTAATCAAAGAACACTACTGGTCTTCTGTGTCAATTGTGACATCTGGTGCCATACTGTCTGGCCCAACGTCATAAAAACGGGACTGTCACCAAATTTCACGAGACTGAGCACAGGTGTCAAAATATGACATAAGACATAATGGTGATTTTGAGGAAAATGTTTGACACGGCAAATTTGAAAAAGGAGGAAATGTGATGGGATGGGCGGAGATAAACTACCATTTAGTTAGGCGGATTCTCAGCCCTGACAATTACAATGCGCTGTGGTGACGGGTGACAGATCAACTTGACTGACCACAGATCTTGAGATAAGCAAATAATAAGAGGAACAGTAAT
>NC_088366.1:873475-880975 GCF_034508935.2 Berghia stephanieae | reverse complement strand
TCCATTTCTGTCCATTTCTGTCTGCATCATCCATTTCTGTCTGCGTCATCCATTTCTGTCTGTGTCATCCATTTCTGTCTGTGTCATCCATTTCTGTCTGTGTCATCCATCTCTGTCTGTGTCATCCATTTCTGTCCATTTCTGTTTGCGTCATCCATTCCTGTCTGCGTCATCCATTTCTGTCTGCGTCATCCATTTCTGTCTGCGTCATCCATTTCTGTCTGCGTCATCCATTTCTGTCTGTGTCATCCATTTCTGTCTGCGTCATCCATTTCTGTCTGCGTCATCCATTTCTGTCTGCGTCATCCATTTCTGTCTGCGTCATCCATTTCTGCCTGCGTCATCCATTTCTGTCTGTGTCATCCATTTCTGTCTGTGTCATCCATTTCTGTCTGCGTCATCCATTTCTGCCTGCGTCATCCATTTCTGCCTGCGTCATCCATTTCTGTCTGCGTCATCCATTTCTGCCTGCGTCATCCATTTGTCTGCGTCATCCATTTCTGTCTGTGTCATCCATTTCTGTCTGCGTCATCCATTTCTGTCTGCGTCATCCATTTCTGTCTGTGTCATCCATTTCTGTCCATTTCTGTCTGCGTCATCCATTTCTGTCTGCGTCATACATTTCTGTCTGCGTCATCCATTTCTGTCTGCGTCATCCATTTCTGTCTGCGTCATCCATTTCTGTCTGCGTCATCCATTTCTGCCTGCGTCATCCATTTCTGTCTGTGTCATCCATTTCTGTCTGTGTCATCCATTTCTGTCTGTGTCATCCATTTCTGTCTGTGTCATCCATTTCTGTCTGCGTCATCCATTTCTGTCTGTGTCATCCATTTCTGTCTGTGTCATCCATTTCTGTCTGCGTCATCCATTTCTGTCTGCGTCATCCATTTCTGTCTGTGTCATCCATTTCTGTCTGTGTCATCCATTTCTGTCTGTGTCATCCATTTCTGTCTGTGTCATCCATTTCTGTCCATGTCTGTCTGCGTCATCCATTTCTGTCTGTGTCATCCATTTCTGTCTGTGTCATCCATTTCTGTCTGCGTCATCCATTTCTGTCTGCGTCATCCATTTCTGTCTGCGTCATCCATTTCTGTCTGTCTGCATCATCCATTCCTGTCTGCGTCATCCATTTCTGTCTGTGTCATCCATTTCTGTCTGTGTCATCCATTTCTGTCTGTGTCATCCATTTCTGTCTGCTTCATCCATTTCTGTCTGCGTCATCCATTTCTGCCGTTCATTCTGCGCGTCATCCATTTCTGCTGCGTCATCCATTTCTGTCTGTGTCATCCATTCTTCTTGTATCCATTCTCGGTCAGGTCATCCATTTCTGCTGCAGTCATCCATTTCTGCCTGCGTCTCCATTTCTGTCTGCGTCATTCCATTTCTGTCTGCGTCATCCATTTCTGTCTGCGTCATCCATTTCTGTCTGCGTCATCATTTCGCTGTTCCTTTTGTCTGTGTCATCCATTTCTGTCTGGTCATCCATTCTCTGGTCTGGTCATCCATTTCTGTCTGGTCATCCATTTCTGTCTGGCATTTTTTCTTCATCATTTCTGTCTGCGTCATCATTTTGTTCCATTCTGCGTCATCCATTTCTGTCTGCGTCATCCATTTCTGTCTGCGTCATCCATTCCATTCAAACAGTGCCAAGAGTGAGACAATAAGGTAGAGATTACGATGGCACTTTATTTTAAAACAAAATTAAACAAAATTTGTTTCTGTAATAAATGTTTCAAACATTTTAAGTTTTATCCAAAAAAAAGGCCATTTTTGGATATATAAAAAACCCCCAGAAAGAATAGCAGGATTTTTTTTGTGTGTCTTAGATACTGATCTGTTTCTAAGGCTCTCCATCCTCTGATTTATTTCAGACTCATTTTCAAAATGACGTGCAATTTTATGTGATTTAGAAGGGTACTACTGTATGAGTTTGAGTATATTTAAAAAACATAACATCAATCAGAAAATCAGTAAAACCACTACAAACATTAGCACAACCAATTCAACTTTAATCCTAGTCAAGTTCCAATCTTAATATCACGTGATATTTGGAGCAATTACCTCCCTTACTTTAGTTGCAAAGTCGTCTAGTTTTCGTATGATAGGGGAGAGAAACACTGCCAGCCACTCATCAGCGATGGCAGGAGATAAAAAAACAACACTGAAGCAAGATTGTGTCCTTTTCTCAATGCTCCTTGCCTTGTTGAGAAGTTGAACAGCCCTGGAAAGCAAAGGTTCAGCGTGGATTGGATTGACAAACCCGCGTTGTACGTTGTATTCGTTCATCCAAACAGTCGAATAATCGGACATTTCAAATTCCTTACATGCCCGATCCAATTGGGCGAATTCCGTCATCATTAAGTAAACATCAGATCCTGGGAAACTACATCCCACTGGGAGAGGACTGGACATCGGGAGAAGAGGGAGAGGGGAGGAAAAACCGAGATCTTTGGAGACTTGGTCGATGTCCATGTCGCAAAGAGTTCCCTGGTCAATAAACCGTAGACACAGAGCGAGAGAGGGGATTGCCGTAGGAAGGAACTCACAGAAAATGGCGTAGTGGTCGTAACGTTGCCAGCCAGTGACGGCAATTCCTTGGATGGATTTGAATTTGCCCTGGATTTGGCTGAGGACTTGAAGCCAGGCGTTGTGGTTGTCTAAATGATACTTGATATTCGTAATGCTGGCACATGGTCCTGTAGCTCCTTTGAAAGCACTGGCAATCCAGATATTTGGGAAAACCTCACTGAGCTTGTCCCACAAATCTGAAACAAATACATATTTTTATAATTTCTTTTAAAACTTCATGCTAATGAGGTAAAAAAAAAAATAAGAAAGAAAAATCGATGTAGAGTGAGTTGAGTGTGTTACATTGAATTTATGAAAACATAAAGCCTTTTTACCACATTGAAATTGAAGGGTACACACAAAAGGGAAAATACTTCTATCTGTTCTCATTGACAATCATAGGTAAAAAGGCAAAGGTGAGAAAAGGCTTGAATTTGTGTACAATATGCAACCCCTGGTAATCTCAAGACCTGAAGCAGAAGCTTCTTGTTGATACACCAAGAAATATAAAAAAGTGCCAGAAGACAATAGAGAAAAACCTCATCTCCACCTAGGAGTGGTGGATGGTGTCAGTTGTAGAGCGTCCCTCTTGTGGCCAGGCAGTGGTGGCATAACAGTCATGTTGTGGTTGTGGGTTCGAATTCTCATCGCCACAAAGGTTTTATCCTCCATTTATTTTTCTGACACTTTTCTCCTCACTTCATTTCTTGCTATTATCAGCATAAGTGCCTGCTCCACTCATTTTTCTGAATGTTGGTTACACACTGTGACATTACAATGATCTATCCAATCTACCAAACATTTTCCACACACATGAACCGTCTTGAACCGAGCAGCAAGCAGCTGCAATGTTCAACCAAGTAATCCATGGCCTCAAGACTTTTACACAAGGAGTGCAAAGGGGGTGATACCACTAGACCTCACCGATATGGAGTGGCTGCCATAAGACAGGTCCTCAATGAAAGTGCATAGTCAAAGAGAAAAAAAGGATGCCCCATGAAAATTGAAAACATGAGGAAGAAAAAGGCAAAAGTTAAAAGCATAGCTGCCAACTTTTCAAAGAGCTAAATCAGGACACCCAATGTGCACAACACCACCATGACTCAAAACAGGAGTATGTTTGGATTATTATATAATATAATCTAGATTTAGAGCTTTTTTCTGGTTCTTGTTTTCATTAGCTACTCAAAAAAGCATAATTCTGGGACGTGCAAGGTTCATATTTCCTTACATATAACAATAACAGTCCCATGTTTTGTTGTTTTTAAAAATTTTCTCTCCAGATTTCCAAATCGGAACAGTCCCAATTTTATCAAAACAGTTGGCAGCTCTGTAAAAGGTATTGACGTGTACAGAGTTGGCAGCTCTGTAAAATGGATTGACATCTACAGAGTTGGCAGCTCTGTAAAAAGGATTGACATGTACAGAGTTGGCAGCTCTGTAAAATGGATTGACATGTACAGAGTTGGCAGCTCTGTAAGTAAAAAGGATTGACATGTACAGAGTTGGCAGCTCTGTAAAATGGATTGACATGTACAGAGTTGGCAGCTCTGTAAAATGGATTGAAGTGTACAGAGTTGGCAGCTCTGTAAAATGGATTGACATGTACAGAGTTGGCAGCTCTGTAAAATGGATTGACATGTACAGAGTTGGCAGCTCTGTAAAATGGATTGACCTATACAGAGTTGGCAGCTCTGTAAAATGGATTGACATCTACAGAGTTGGCAGCTCTGTAAAATGGATTGACATATACAGAGTTGGCAGCTCTGTAAAATGGATTGAAGTGTACAGAGTTGGCAGCTCTGTAAAATGGATTGAAGTGTACAGAGTTGGCAGCTCTGTAAAATGGATTGACATGTACAGAGTTGGCAGCTCTGTAAAATGGATTGACATGTACAGAGTTGGCAGCTCTGTAAAATGGATTGAAGTGTACAGAGTTGGCAGGTCTGTAAAATGGATTGACATGTACAGAGTTGGCAGGTCTGTAAAATGGATTGACATGTACAGAGTTGGCAGCTCTGTAAAATGGATTGACATCTACAGAGTTGGCAGCTCTGTAAAATGGATTGACATGTACAGAGTTGGCAGCTCTGTAAAATGGATTGAAGTGTACAGAGTTGGCAGCTCTGTAAAATGGATTGACATGTACAGAGTTGGCAGCTCTGTAAAATGGATTGACATGTACAGAGTTGGCAGCTCTGTAAAATGGATTGAAGTGTACAGAGTTGGCAGCTCTGTAAAATGGATTGACATGTACAGAGTTGGCAGGTCTGTAAAATGGATTGACATGTACAGAGTTGGCAGCTCTGTAAAATGGATTGAAGTGTACAGAGTTGGCAGGTCTGTAAAATGGATTGACATGTACAGAGTTGGCAGGTCTGTAAAATGGATTGACATGTACAGAGTTGGCAGCTCTGTAAAATGGATTGACATCTACAGAGTTGGCAGCTCTGTAAAATGGATTGACATGTACAGAGGGGTGAAAAATAGCAGAAACATTACAATTTATGGCATTCTGCATTGTTAAGTCTCATAACATACAAAACATGACAGAGACAAAGTAAATTAAAAACCGTCCTTACCATTGGGTAAAGCAAACACGGGTACATAATGCCACACCATGGGCTCCACCAGACCTCCAAGGTCACAGTTGAGGATGGTGGATGGGTCCGAGTGTCGGAACATGTCGTCCCAGATAATGCAGGTGACTTGTGGGTATTTCTCCTTTAGGTAAGACGACACTTTCTTGACGTGGATAAAGAAAAGTTGGTCTTTACTCCAGCACATAGAGGTCATGACCTTGAGACATTGCTCACATAGGCCAAGGTGGTAAACCTGACAAAGGACAACAAAAAGCAATCAGTAACACATGGAAACATAAATTCTATCTATCCATATATAGATAGAACGAAATTGACGTCACTCTTTGTCATTGTTTTTAACCAGCCATTTTTATGAGTAGTTCTCACTAAATTCTATCAATCAGACTATAAATATAAACGTTTAAAGTTACACATTGTTTTGTGTGTTAATACGTTATTTCCGGCTGGCAGATTTTTAAAACTAAAGCATAGCATCGATATGTGACCCACTCTCTCACAGCAGAATCAATTTCGGGTACAAGTAGGTAAGGCCAAATAAGCCTAGAATCCATTTTGAGTAAAAGTAGGTCAGGCCAAACAAGCCTGGAATCCATTTCGGATACAAGTAGGTCAGGCCAGGAGGAAGTGGCTGGGTCTAATAATGATATGTATGAAAGTATATCTGATCGTTTTGGCTGCTGTTTATGCAGAGCTGCCTACCTGAAATTGTAAAAATTCGTAGTTTCTAAGGAGGGGGGGGGGGGGGGGAAAAAGTCAATGTTGTAAACAGTTTTACAGATAATTAATTTATCCTTATCATAATGAAAAACATGCTCCAAAGTCCTGAATAATCTCGGTGGTTCTAAGGAACTAAACTTTCCTCTTCAAAGAAAGATTTATTTAATCAAAGAAGCGAAGGCAGTTCTGTAGCCGGAGCCAAAGAAATCGGAATTCTACAAACTTTTGGAAGTGCTAGGGAGTTTGGTGGTTACCTCGTCACAACCAATGTGGAAATACTGTAAGGCTGGATGTAAGGCCATGACCTGGTCCACCATAGAACATACCAGGTCCAGGGAGCCTGGGAAGAAGAAGGAGAATAATGTGAGAGCTGAGAATGGTCTTTGATTAATGGTTTGGAGGCGACAAGTGAGGCAAAGAGAGAGAGGAAGGAGAGAGAGAGAGAGAGAGAGAGAGAGAGAGAGAGAGAGAGAGAGAGAGAGAGAGAGAGAGAGAGAGAGAGAGAGAGAGAGAGAGAGAGAATACTCACCAGCTCTACTAGGACAAATAGCCATACAACATCTCTCTATCTCTCGGAGATTGGAAAACTCTGGGTGTTTCAAAACAAACTGGAAAGGAATCGGAACAAATTAATCAACTAGACCTAAATAAGAAATGTGTGTGCGTGTATGTGTGTGTGTGTGTGTGTGTGTGTGTGTGTGTGTGTGGATGTGGCTAATAATTTCTTTCTTTACACTTTAATTAAGATTTACTAAGGGAAGATCTCTAAAATATCATCTCAATTTCTGACATCAAAGCAAAAAAAATTCTTTTTTTCTTATCTTTTTTTTTTTGGGGGGGGGGGAGGTTCCCGATGGTTTAGAGGTAGAGCAAGCGCTTCACAATCAAAGGGTCGGGTATAAATAAAATAAATAAATACATAAAATAAACTTTAATCATCCAGGTGGAAATTGGTTTGACAAACATGAATTAGAAGAATGAATAATAAATATATGTTATACAATATAATACCATAATTTCATAAAGCAAAATAGAGTCAATGAACAATGAAGTCAAAATCAAAGTCATAGTAATAGTAAAAATAAAAAATGTATCTATAAAATTAATATTAATACATAAAAATATATTTTATTATAAATATAATCCGAAGCGCCGTCGAGGTTTTCCTGACCCCCCCCCCCCCCTCCCCCCCCCCTCCCCCCCCCCCCCCCCCCCCCCCTCCCCCCCCCTCCCCCCCCCCCCCCCCCCCTCCTCAACCCACGTCCAACCAGCAGTGATTGGGTACAGTGGAAGTCCGATTCAACGAAGTCTTTGATGGGACTGGGCTGCTGACTTTGGTCTGGCAATGGGGAATAACTGATGAATCACCATGTTAAAGTTTATTTTATCATTGTTACCTTCCTTCAGACACACTTGAATGCACTGATTTTTTTTCTTTTGGGAGGGTAAGGGGGAATGTTTTAATCCGAAGAATTCACAAATCAATTGTGTGGACCATTCACTCAATTCATTCACTTCAGTTAGTCTATCATTTTCACCCTCCTATCCTTTTGCTGTTGGTCAGGGACCCTTTGTAAAGCGCATTGAGCACATTTAGTGGATATTGATCTAT
>NC_088366.1:863475-868475 GCF_034508935.2 Berghia stephanieae | reverse complement strand
GATTGTTTTTTGTTTTTTTTTTCCGTCTTTCTTTTCATTGTTTACAAGTATCAAAATAAAAATAAAAATAAATAAAATTCCTTTTATTCATCCCATAGGGGAAATTTGTTTTAAAGGTCTATTCCAAGGAAAGACTGGACTAACCCAGACTTCAGCTACAGTCCAGTGCCACAAACTGAGCTAGGACGAGGTGACTTGTTCAAGGCCACACAGCGCAATGGGTATTAAAAAATATTAAAAATAGAACTTGGAACCTTTCAGGTAAAAAGCAAAGACCGTATCGCTAAGCCACGCTGCCCCATGCTATCATGGCTAATGAGTGAAAATGTTTTCACAAATATGGCATTGATTTGATTTATTAATTTAATAAATTGAAGTGCGGCTATGTGGTCTAGTGGTATGACACTCGCATTCGAATCGGGAGGTCCTGGGTTTGAGCCTCGCGCTCGGCACATAGTTGAGTCACATTCTCTCACCGTACTCAGGTGTAAAATGAGTACCTGGCCGTTAACAGTGTTGTCTTTGTCCTAAAAATTGTAATGTCACCTAACAATGTCCCGTCCTACATGTTAAATGTTTCTGTTGACCAGGAACCCCTTGTAAAGCGCTTTGAGTTTGAGCACTTTTAGTGGATATTGCGTTATATAAAGCTCAATTGTTTAAATTTTTAAGTAGGAGCCACTATTGAGTTTCCTTATCTTGATAAAATTAGATTACCGGGGTCAATTAGGTAGATTGGTGTGTCCATAACATGACAACCTATTCCGATCAAATGTCATCGATGCTAAAACAAGGAAAACCTGTGAAAAGCCACAGCAGACGACACGACAGGACAGAGGCAAATGTGACATTTTCTGGTTTACAGTTTCTCTCTGTGTCTCTCTTCATTAAATTAGATCACGACTAAACTGCCCTACCACTCACCTCTGTCATGGTGACATTTTGATGATATCAAAAGTACAGCAACGACAACAAATACAATAATAATAATAATAATAATAATAATAATAATAATAATAATAATAATAATAATAATAATAATAATAAAAATAATAATAATAATAATAATAAAAATAATAATAATAATAATAATAATAATAATAATAATAATAATAATAAAAATAATAATAATAATAATAATAATAATAATAATAATAATAATAATAATAATAATAATAATAATAATAATAATAATAATAATAATAATAATAATGATAATAATAATAGCAATAATAACAACAGCAATAATAATAATAAGAATAATAATAACAAAATAATACTAATAATAATAATAATAATAATAATAATAATAACTGGTAATAATAATAATAATAATAATAATAATAATAATAATAATAATATAATAATAATAATAATAATAAATAATAATAATAATAATAATAATAATAATAATAATAATATTAATAATAATAATAGTAACAACTTGACACAGGTAACAGGAATTTTAAAAATATGAAAATCAGGAATGTTGACAAAATGAGGAATCAACTTCTAGCCTACATTGAAATGCAATTGTTTGTTCCTGCTGCTACTGTCTGTAACTACAACTAAAAAAAGGGAAGACTTGATGTGGTGAGTGCAACAAATGACATTTCGAAGTATGTCAACCCACATTTAAACTGACACAAGTAAATCGAGTGTTCCATTAAAGTTAATTAAGTCAGAGATAGGTAGAGTTGACTCATCTACACCCAAACAAAAATAGTTGGGAGATTTGTAGATTCAACATTTGGGAGCAAGATTTTTCAGCAACCCCAAAATTGAATCAATTAAGGACGGGATCAACTGAGTCCATTAGACAGACACAATGACAGGCATCCATAGTCTATCTAGTCTTCCAAATACAAATGCCATAACTTATCGTCCCAATAATGTACATTGTAATAAACTTCCCTTTCATTTCCATCATTTGACTGTGACATCTGGAATAATGAGTTTAAGTAAACAAAAATGCGACTCTATGACAATGACAAATGACAACGATCAAAATAACCATTAATAAACCTTCAACCTCTGCCGTACTCTGGAAAAACCCAAATTTAAAAAAATGTCCAGAAAACTCGCCCTTCAAAAATCGATCGATTTAAATGACCTTCATCTTGGCAAAAACTCTCAAACCTGGGACATCTTATGTGTTCTTTGTCATATCTGACTGATCATAATAAAGTCAAAGGACTAAATAGTGTTGACACTTAATTTATGAACACATAAGATGTCAATGGGCTCTGAAATGATTAAGATGAATGAGAAGTTAATTAACTCTTGTGTAACTGGAACTTAAATATATTATGGATAATCATTTTGTAATAATAATAATAATAATAATAATAAAATAATAATAATAATAATAATAAATAATAATAATAATAATAATAAAAATAATAATAAAAAAAATAATAATAATAATAATAATAATAATAATAATAATAATAATAATAATAAATAATAATAATAATAATAATAATATACTAATAATAATAATAATAATAATAATAATAATAATAATAATAATATAATATAAAAATAATAATAAAAATAATAAATAATAATAATAATAATAATAATAAAATAATAATAATAATAATAATAATAATAAAAACTAATAATAATAATAATAATAATAATAATAATAATAATAATAATATATTAATAATAATAATAATAATAATAATAATAATAATAATAATAATAATAATAATAATACTAATAATATTTAATAATAATAATAATAATAATAATAATAATAATAATAATATAATAATAATAATAATAATAATAATAATATAATAATAATAAAATAATAATAATGTTTGTTGCTGTTATTATCATTATTATTATTATTATTATAACTAATATTATTATTATTATTATTATTATTATTATTATTATTATTATTATTATTATTATTATTATTATTATTATTAATATTATTATTATTATCATTATTAGTATTATTATTATTATTTTTATTACAGTAAAAACCAGTTAAACCACAATTCAATGGACTTGGTATTCTATATCCGTTTAAACATAATATTTCGATTCAGGCAAATCTCAAAAAGTTATCATGATTTTCCAGGGGTTTTATCATTCCACTGTCATTCATCTCACTGTCATACACAATGCATCACATTAAATTATTCAACTGTGTTTCTTTGGAAGTAGAGAATTGTGTTTGTGTGAGTCCGTGTGTGTTTTTGTGTGTGTGGTGGGGGGTTTTGTGAGTACATATATGTGCATACAAACGAGGGTAAAAGTAGTATGTGCCAAAGTGTTATTACTTCAACGTCATCTTTATGGAGACTGATCTCAACCAGCATATTTTGTTCTCAGGTAAGAACTGACTCGCGCGATCGGGTGGGAGTGGTGTGAGGGGAAATGAGTTGGGGAGTAGAGAGGCCACAGAGACTAATAAGGCACTGTGTGGATTATTGTGGGCAGGGAGGGAGGAAGGGGGGAGGGGGTGTGTGAAGAGAGTTGGTGGTGAAGTGGAGAGGGCTTCAGCGGAGGTGTGTGAAGGATGTTGAAGTTGAATGGATACAAGAGAGCACATTGAGTTACAATAACAGTTCTAAAGGGATTTTAGTTTGGTTATCAGCAAATTTTTCAAATCGGTTTATTCAGCAATTTCTTTTTGTGTTTAAAGATAGTTTGAGCAGAGAGGCTTTCAGTTTGTCCATACTTGATTACAGAAATAAAGAGGAAAAAATGACAACAGTTTGATTTCTTTTTGGTTTAGACATTTTTGGTTTAACAGGTTTTTACTGTATTATTATTATTATTATTTATTATTATTATTATTATTATTATTATTATTATTATTATTATTATTATTATATATTATAATTATATATTATTATTATTATTATTATTATTATTATTATTGTTATTATTATTATTATTATTATTCTTATTATTATTTATTATTATCATCATCATTATATATATATATATTAATATTTTATCATTACTATTATGTATAGAATTTTTTAAAATACTTAACAGATAGGTTGTATTTTGTGAAGAAGGGAAATTGTTAGATTGATGTGAATTGTTAATGGAATAAATGTAGCACTGTAAATAAGTATACACATTGTAATTGTGTGTGGTTCTACTCCTGGAAAAAACATTGTATGTAATACTCGTGCATAACAATTCATATTTCTATAACCTTGGGTTTTTATCTTATTTATCTGTCTGTTTATTATTTTAACTGCTTTTGCATCACAGTTTGATCGTTTGGGCGCGATATAGTCAGACTTAGTCACTCACAAGCACAGATTTCAAAGGTACTTTGAAATCTCCCTTCCAAAAGAAGCTTCTTTCATAAAATAACATGTCTCATTCTAGAATAATGCGTCTTCAAAAATAATGATCAAAGTCGATTTAACCATGGCCATCATTGACATTGGGTCTGCCAGCACATTTCTTCATCCTTCATCCTCTCTCTCTATGACTATGACCAGCAGTGTTGCTGTTGATTTGGGTCCCCTCGTAAACCGCATTGGCTCTGGATGTTGGGTTATATAAAATCTCAATATAAACTAGGGGAACATAAACCCAAACTCTACAAACTTGTTTAAACAGTAAAGTGGGGGGGGGGGGGGGGGGGGGGGGGGGGGGGGGGGGGGGATAACAACAACAAACCGAGACTTGAGGTTGACAGGAGCTTTTGTTTCCATTTCCATGTCGATCCACTGTGTTCTATTCCTATTGAAATCTATGCTAGCTTACATCTATACTATTCCAAGGGGCAGGCAAGGATCCACGGAAATAAGATGTGCACTCAAATGCATTATTTAGCTTGGAAAAATGATAAAATCTTTCACTCGAGATCTAATTATTCCGAGAGATCAAAGAGACAGAGAGAAGAAGAAAAAAAAGGCCTAACAAAAGGGAAGTAAATCGAAACTAAAAGTTTGTTTACATATGAAATAAAATGACTCCACGCTCAAAGTTAGTGTCTGCGTTCTTAGCAC
>NC_088366.1:853053-858381 GCF_034508935.2 Berghia stephanieae | reverse complement strand
TGTGGACATCAAAGGCGACATCGCAACTGTAATTAAAATTATCAACAGACGTGCATTATCAATTATCTCATCTTACATTTGTAACGTCCATGCCATACCCATTTATATAAACATTAATTTTTAAAAACCTACAGAAAACAGAAAGATAAATAGGGGGAAAGAAAAAAATTAAGAAATAAAAAGTTTGTTTTAAAGGGTTTAACACCGCTTGCAACACGTTTGGGTCATATCAGCCCAGTTTAATAGGAAACAAATGGGATTGTCAAAAATATCTAGAATTACAATTAAAACACTCAAGCAAAAGTAAGATAAAGAGGAAATGGTAAAGAAAAGGAACAGATCTCGATTCCAAAAGCATGCACTGATGTACGTAGTTTGAAATCACCTAAAAGTCTCATCCAGACGCAAGCACATCATGATCCAACGAAGAGGAAAACACTCAAATGTTTACAAGATTTGTTCATAAATCAAAGAGAAGTACAACAAACCAAATCAACAACAAACAAAAACAAAAAAAGAAAAAGAAAAGAAAAACAAACAAAAAGAAACAACCAAAAAAAAAAAAAAACGAAAAAAAACCCCAAACAAACGACGGTATTGTCTTTTTATATTTGCCTCTAACTCTGTTCTCGATGGAACATTGGCTTTACGTAATGATGTTGATTCCCAGCTCTATTTTTTTTTCAAAGGATAGATAAGACAGATTATCATTACTTGATGGTATCAAGAAATAATTAAATTACGTCATCATTTTTTGTTGCTGATGATATTATTATTGCGTGATAGTATCAAGAGAGAGAGATTTAAAATTACGTCATCGATTTTTGTTGTGGATATGCTAGAATTGCGTAGGATAAATTATCCTTGCAATGAAAGCCAAACGTCAAAAAGGACTGAGTATTTGAGTATTAAGACCTGGCAGATTTTCTTCGTATTAATTTGAACCAACCGATGATAGAATTAGCCTGAAATACAAAGAAGGTTTGCCAGATACTCGTACATCAGTCTGTAAAAATGGTTCTATAATTCTGAGATTTGACAGTAATTCTGTGCTCGATGATAAAATTTTACATTGGCTGCTCGGAAAAATGTTGATCGTTAGCCCTATTTATTTATAATAGATTTTAATTTTGTGTCGCTACATAAGACAGTCTGTTGAAATTCGTTTAGATTTGAAATTCCATATAATATTATTGAGTTCTTGAACTCAATTCCAATTGGAATTATGAACTGAGACACTCGGTGACGTAAACATATCGATTTCATATCGAACGTTCTCGAAAAGATCCAGAATGTTATATCGATACTCTGTGGTAATTTTGAGATAGAATTGACATAAAAGGCTTAAGGAGTGACATAAAAGAATATAATTACTGTGAGACGGTTTGTGACGTCACTATATCAATATAAGAAGATGAAATCAAATAGAGGAGAAAAAAAGGTTGTTAAATTTTATGATTGGGCATTTTATGGTTGATGTTATATTTTTCCTATATACATACATGTAGGCCTGTTTTGGATGTGTGTGTGTGTGTGTGTGGATGTGTGTGTGTGTGTGTGTGTTTCGCGCGCGCGCGCGTATGAGTTAATTGTAAAACGCTGCAGAGCACTTTTGAGTGGATGATTAAGCGCTATGGAAATATTATTATTATTATTATTATTATTATTATTATTATTATTATTATTATTATTATTATTATTATTATTATTATTATTATTATTATTATTATTATTATCATTATTATTATAGTTATTATTATTATTATTATTATTATTATTATTATTATTATTATTATTATTATTATTATTATTATTATTATTTTAAACGAGAGCTTTTGTGTAGTACAAAATCCACTAAATGTGCTCAAAGCGTCTTACAAGGGGTCCCTAACCAACAACAACACTTAACAGTTAGGACGAGACATGACTCCTGTCAGGCGATACATAATATTACAATTTTTTTCGGACCTAGAAAACGCTGTTAATGGACAGGTACTCACTTTACACCTGAATACGGTGAGATAATGTGAGTAAAGAGCCTTTTTCCAAGGACTCAACTACGCGCCGCGCGGGACTCGAACCCAGGACCTTCCGATGATCGGAAAGCGAGTGTCATACCACGAGACCACATAACCACACATAGACGTCACAAGGATAAAAATATACCATCTAGATCTAGTTATCTTCCAAAACATTCTTATCTTTTTCTTATTTAGAAAAGTCAATTAAGTAAGTACGTATTAGATATAATTCTATTCAAACTACGTATTTGTGGTGATCATTGTCGACGTTCACTTATTTTCAGGTCTGACAACCCAATTCCTAATGGGCTCATTGTTGTTATGGAAATCTGAAAAAATGGCTCAAAATATTGTCCGTTACAACAATGTTAAACTAGGTCTATAAGTGGGTTTGGATGTCAGACCTGTATATATGTATACGTCGATCATTATTCTGCTTAACAGTAATATCATTACATATTGATGCTATGCGTTTAGGTAAAATATCAACATCCGTCAGCCAAATTAAACATACGAACACATAAAAATGAGTGTAAACTTTAACGTTTATAGACTGATTGGTATAATGTTGTGAGAACTAATCACTATCAAGCTGTCTAAAATAATAACAAAGAGCTGAGTGATGTTACTTTGTTCCTTCAACTGAATGTAACAACAGGTGCAATGGAGGAAATTTTAAACGAAGTTAATAAAATGTAGTAGTAGTAGTGGGGGGAGGGGGGGGGGGGGAATGGGGCCAGCAAAAGTATCAGGAACCATAACAACAACAGCAACTGCAGTAGTAGTAGTAGTAGTAGTAGTAGTAGTAGTAGTAGTAGTAGTAGTAGTAGTAGTAGTAGTAATAATAATAATAATAATAGTAGTAGTATAGTATAGTAGTAGTTAGTAGTAGTAGTAGTAGTAGTAGTAGTAGTAGTATGTAGTAGTTAGTAGTAGTAGTAGTAGTAGTAGTAGTAGTAGTAGTAGTGATAGTAGTTAGTAGTATAGAGTAGTAGAAGTTAGTAGTAGTAGTGTAGTATAGTAGTAGTAGTAGTAGAAAGTATTAGAGTATAGTAGAGTAGTAGTATAGTAGTAGTATAGTAAGTATAGTAGTAGTAAAATAGTAGTAGTATTAGTAGTAGTATAGTAGTGATTGTATAAGTTGTGAGGATATATATAGTGTTAATAGTAAAAAGAGGAGTGAGTATTGTTTATGAGTAAGTGATATGAGAATTAAAGAAGTTAATATATATAGTAGTAGTAGTAGTGTAGAGGTGTGTATGAAAGTATATAGGAATATAAAAAGAAATGAGTAGTAGTAGAGTAGTAGTAGTAGTGTAGTAGTAGTAGTAGTATGGTAGTAAGTAGTAGTAGTAGATAGTAGTGTAAGTTATAGAGATATATTAGTAGTAGTAGTAGTAGTAGTAGTAGTAGTGTAGTAGTAGTAGTAGTAGTAGTTAGTAGTAAGTAGTATTAGTATAGTATTATAGTAGTATTTGTAGATTAGTTGTAGTAGTAGTATAGTATAGTATAGTAGATATGTATATTTAGTATTGGTAGATAGTAGTAGTAGTAGATATGAGTAGTAGATAGTAGTATTGTAGTTAAAAATGTAGTATAGTATAAGTAGTAGTAGTAGTGAAGTAGTGTATATATAGTAGTAGTAGTATTTGTAGTAGTAATATAGTATGTATGTAGTATAGTGATAGTATTATAGTAGATAGTAAGTAGTGTATAGTAGTAGATGTATGGTTAAGTAGTAGATTATATAAGTAAATAGTATATGTATTGTTTATAGTAAGTAGTAGTGTATGGTAGTGTTGTTAAGTATAAGTATGTAGTAGTGTAGTAGAGGTAGTTAGTATAGTGTCAGATATGTATTGAAGAATAGTAAAAGTAGATTAGTAGTAGTAGTAGTATAGTGTAGAGTAAGTATAGTAGTAGTAGTAGTAGTAGTAGTAGTAGTGTAGTATAGTAAATAGTAGGTAGTGTAGTAGAGTATGTAGTAGTAGAGTAGTAGTAGTAGTAGTAGTGTAGTAGTAGTAGTAGTAAGTAGTAGTAGTAGTAGTAGTAGTATATTAGTAAGTTATATAATAATAGTGTAGTAGTAGAGTAGTAGTAGTAGAGTAGTAGTATAGTAGTAGTAGTAGTAGTAGTAGTAGAAGTAGTGTAGTATGTAGTAGTAGTAGTAGTAGTAGTAGTTAGTAGTATAGTAGTAGTAGTAATATATTAAATATATAGTAGTAGTATGTAGTATAGTAGTAGTAGTAGTAGTAGTAGTGTAGTAGTAGTAGTAGAGTAGTATAGTAGTGTAGTAGTAGTAGTAGTAGTAGTAGTGTAGTAGTAGTAGTAGTAGTATAGTATAGTATATAGTAATAGTAGATAGTAGTAGTGTAGTAGTTGTAGTAGAGTAGTAGTATGTAGTAGTAGTAGAAGTATAGTATGTATATAAGATAGTAGTAGAAGTAGTAGTAGTAGTAGTAGTATAGTAGTAGTAGAAGAAGTAGAGTATAGTAGTAGTGTAGTAGTAGTAGTAGAGTAGTAGTAGTAGTATAGTAGTAGTAGAGTAGTGTAAGTAGTGTAGTAGTAGTAGTAGTAGTAGTATAGTAGTAGTATAGTAGTAGTAGTAGTAAGTAGTAGTGTAGTATAGTAGAGTAAGTAGTAGTAGTAGTAGAGTAGTGTGTAGTAGTAGTAGTAGTAGTAGTAGTAGAGTAGTTAGTAGAGATAGTAGTAGTATAGTTAGTAGTAGTAGTATAGTAGTATAAGTAGTAGAGTAGTAGAGTAGTAGTAGTAGTAAGTAGTTTAGTTAAGTAGTTAGTAGTAGTAGTTAAGTAGTAGTATAAGTTGTAGTAGTAGTAGATAGTAGTAGAAGTAGTAGTAGGTATGTAGTAAGTATAGTGTGTAGTAGTAAGTAGTAGTAGTAGTAGTAGTATAGTAGTAGTAGTAGTAGTAGTAGTAGAGTATGTTAGTAGAAGTGTGTAGTAGTGTAGTAAGTAGTAGTAAAGTAGTAGTAGTAGTAGTATAGTAGTAGTATAGTAGTAGAGTAGTAGTATAGTAGTAGTAGTTAGTTGAGTAAGTAGTAGTAGTAGTAGTAGTTGTAGTAGTAGTAGTAGTAGTAGTAGTAGTTGTAGTATGTAGTAGTAGTAAGTAGTAGTAGTAGTAGAGTGTATAGTAGTAGTAGAGTAAGTAGTAGTATAGTGTAGTAGTAGTAGAAAGTAAGAATAGTAGTGTAGTATAATATATATGTAGTAGTTAGTAAGTATGTAGTAGTAGTGTAGTATAGAGTAGTGTAGTAGTATAGTAGTATAGTAGTAGTAGTAGTAGTAGT
>NC_088366.1:828053-840553 GCF_034508935.2 Berghia stephanieae | reverse complement strand
TGTGTGAGTATGTAGTGAGAGAGGGTGTATTTGCTTATGTGTGTTGTGTGTGTATATATGTATACATGTTTGTGTGTATGTATGTATTATGTGTGTATGTATGTGTGTATGTTTGTGTGTATGTGTGTCTTTGCCTGTGTTTGAAGGATTAGGTAGAGGGGATGAGGGTATTTAAAATATAGGTTAAACATGGCAGTTTGAATAGTGAATACATTGTATAGAGTGTACACGGTGTGAGTGAGTGATTTGTATTAAATAACTGTAAATTCCCCAGACTTTGAGAAATCACTCAATCCCATATTTCGACGAAGTCCCGGGTTTGAGAGTTTTTGCCAAGATGAGGATCATTTAAATCGATCGATATTTATTTGAAGGACGAGTTTTCTGGCCAAATTTTAAAATGTTTTTTCAGAGTACCGGAGCATACTGTCGTATTCTGAAAGAAAAGTCCAAACAATTTAAAACTTTGGCCACAAAAATCGTCCTACAAGCATCGATCGATTAAAAAGCCGCCATCTTGTCAAAAACGCTCAAACCTGGGACTTCATGGAAGTCTTCAAAGCAGTCCCAGATTTGATAGATGGGGGTCATTTTAAACGATTGATATTTAAAGTACCAGTTTTCTGGCCAAAATTATAAAAACGTGTTTGTGTTTTTGTCATCACACTACAGGGAGTATGAGTAAAATCAACAAAGGCCAGGTTTCCACTATGGAAGTCTTCAGGGCAGTCTGGGACAAGGTGAAGGTCATTTAAAATAATCGATATTTGAAGGACGGATTTTCTGGCGTAGGAAATAAATGTATGGTTGCTGGTTAAAGGTTGGAATGATAATGGTGCACGGTAATTATAGCGGAATATCCAGTCTTAGAGACGTACCCATCAATGACTGGGTGAAATGAGATAACGAATTGAATTGATGTTGTCATGAAATGTAAATATTGTGCAGGAATTAAAGTATTGACGATTACGAATGATCTCAGGATTCTGGTGAGACATGGTGAAAGGCAGACATTGGTGAAAGGTAGACATTGGTGAAAGGTAGACATTGGTGAAAGGTAGACATTGATGAAAGGTAGACATTGATGAAAGGTAGACATTGGTGAAAAGCAGACATTGGTGAAAGGCAGGCATTGGTGAAAGGTAGACATTGGTGAAAGGCAGACATTGGTGAAAGGCAGACATTGGTGGAAGGCAAACATTGGTGAAAGGCAGACATTGGTGAAAGACAGACATTGGTGAAAGGCAGACATTGGTGAAAGGTAGACATTGATGAAAGGTAGACATTGATGAAAGGCAGACATTGGTGAAAGGCAGACATTGGTGAAAGGCAGACATTGGTGAAAGGCAGGCATTGGTGAAAGGTAGACATTGGTGAAAGGCAGACATTGGTGAAAGGCAGACATTGGTGAAAGGCAGACATTGGTGAAAGGCAGGCATTGGTGAAAGGTAGACATTGGTGAAAGGCAGACATTGATGAAAGGCAGACATTGATGAAAGGTAGACATTGATGAAAGGCAGACATTGGTGAAAGGCAGATATTGGTGAAAAGATAGACATTGATGAAAGGTAGACATTGATGAAAGGCAGACATTGGTGAAAGGTAGACATTGGTGAAAGGCAGACATTGGTGAAAGGCAGACATTGGTGAAAGGCAGACATTGGTGAAAGGCAGGCATTGGTGAAAGGTAGACATTGGTGAAAGGCAGACATTGGTGAAAGGCAGACATTGGTGAAAGGCAGACATTGGTGAAAGGCAGGCATTGGTGAAAGGTAGACATTGGTGAAAGTCAGACATTGATGAAAGGCAGACATGATGAAAGGCAGACATTGGTGAAAGGCAGATATTGGTGAAAAGATAGACATTGATGAAAGGTAGACATTGGTGAAAGGTAGACATTGATGAAAGGTAGACATTGGTGAAAGGCAGACATTGGTGAAAGGTAGACATTGATGAAAGGTAGACATTGATGAAAGGCAGACATTGGTGAAAGGTAGACATTGATGAAAGGTAGACATTGGTGAAAGGCAGACATTGGTGAAAGGCAGACATTGGTGAAAGGCAGACATTGGTGAAAGGTAGACATTGGTGAAAGGCAGACATTGGTGAAAGGCAGACATTGGTGAAAGGTAGACATTGGTGAAAGGCAGACATTGGTGAAAGGCAGACATTGGTGAAAGGCAGATATTGGTGAAAGGTAGACATTGGTGAAAGACAGACATTACTGAAAGGTAGACATTGGTGAAAGGCAGACATTGGTGAAAGGTAGACATTGGTGAAAGGCAGACATTGGTGAAAGGCAGATATTGGTGAAAAGATAGACATTGGTGAAAGGCAGACATTGGTGAAAGGTAGACATTGGTGAAAGGCAGACATTGGTGAAAGGCAGATATTGGTGAAAAGATAGACATTGGTGAAAGGCAGATATTGGTGAAAAGATAGACATTGATGAAAGGCAGACATTGGTGAAAGGTAGACATTGGTGAAAGGCAGACATTGGTGGAAGGTAGATATTGGTGAAAGGTAGACATTGGTGAAAAGACGATAATGGTCAAAGACATATAAGATAAGACTTTATTGATCCTGAATGGAAATATGGTGGATAATCCAAACGTATTAAGGTCATGTCATACATGATCTGGGTCAATGTTGTGTGGATTAATACGAGTTTCGTCACGTATTCAAAATGGGTTTAGTAACTGAGTATACATTGTGTTGTAGGCCACCTATTGCAGAAGGAAGAGTAAGAACGAAAGAAAAGAAGAAAAGAGAGAGAGAGAGAGAGAGAGAGAGAGAGAGAGAGAGAGAGAGAGAGGGTAGAGGGAGACAGTGGGAGAGAGAGGGAAAGGATAAAGGGAGAGACAGGGAAAGAGAAAAAAAAAGAAAGAGAGTAGAGAGAGAGAGAGAGAGAGAGAGAGAGAGAGAGAGAGAGAGAGGGAACACGAGAGAGAGAGAGAGAGAGAGGGAACACGAGAGAGAGAGAGAGAGAGAGAGAGGGAACACGAGAGAGAGAGAGAGAGAGAGAGAGAGAGAGAGAGAGAGAGAGAGAGAGAGAGACGATTTAAATCTCTATTTAAATATACAACCCCGCGTGTCGATGCCTGGAGCCAAGAGAATTATGACTCGTATTACGAATGATCGGGTAATATTGATTGAATTGACTCTAATGAGGGGCTGTCGCCAGGGATTGGTCGTCAATATAGTCTGTCAATATTCTGTCTAAAAGAAAAAAAAAGGGGGGGGGGGGAGCGGCATTGAAGGATGTGTCACAAATTTTGTGTTTTGATTGGTCAAAATTTACTGATTAATTCTCCATGCAATCCATGTGTATTTTATATGAACCAATGTTTCTGTTTCATACAGTCCTAGTCGCCTGTTAGCGTTTGACACTGCTAGCAGACCCCCCCCCCCCCCCCGTTAATATAAGAGTCAAATGAAGCAATAATTTGTGTAAAATGCTTTACCTAAAGTTACAAAGCAGCAAACATATTTTTGGCGATTACTCTGATCATAGTGAGCGACCATTTATCAAGCTGCCTGCCATTAAAGTGACCACCATATTATGGGAACAAAACACATTCCTAGTGTATTGTCACAAATGGTGATGATGAAGAACGATATGTAAACAAGTAATAAATTAAGACAAATAAGGAATCAAAACAAAAATAAACATGAAAAAAAAGAAACAAAACAAAACAAAGACAAACACACAACCCCCCCCCCCCCCAAAAAAAAATCAACTCCCCTCCCCCCCTCAAAAAAAAACACAAAAAAAACAACAAAACAAACAACCCAATAACAAAACAGCAACAACACACACACAGAAAAAAAAACACCAGAAAAAGCAAAAATTAAAAACAAACGAAACAACTAGAAAAACAAACAAACAAAAAAAAAAAAAACCCCAAAAAACCCACATAGAGTCTATATACAAACAAACAAACAATAAATAATAAAAAGCAACACACAAAAACGAAAAAGACCAGAAAAAGCAAAACAAAAAATTGTCAATAAACAAAGCAAAAACTAAACCTTACGAAACAAAAACAATTTCAATACGAAACAAAATGGAGCAAATCAAAATAAACAAAACAAGACAAAACGAAGACAAAAATAAAAAGTAAAACAAAACAGAAGCAAAATAAAAACGCAAGACAAACAAACAAACAAACAAACAAACAAACAAAAAGCAAAATAAAACTGCAGAACAAAACTAAAAAAAACAAAGCAAGCCAATTTTAAAAAAAACAACAAAAAACAACAACAACAACAAATATAACAAAACAAAATAAGAACAAAAATTATGCAATCATTAACAACCCCCCCCCCCAAAAAAATAATAAATAACAACACCAATAAACAACAACAACAAAAAAGACAAACAAACAAAAAAACAACAATAAAGTACAACGAGACAAACCTAACCAAAGATCAGCGCCCTGTTAAATGCAGCAGGTATAATACAAAATCATGGATTCAGTATTTCCCATCACGAGCCGTTGGTCAGGTACGGTTAAACAGTAAACACCTTTGTTTCGGGTCAATGTCACTTTGTCAGCGTGTCAACCTGTGCCAAAACATTGCATGGGATTAATCAGAATAATTGTGTTAATTACAGGTCACGTGTACTCTACCTGGCTAATCAGGCTGGGCGTTGTTAGGCAACGCGTCACGCCTGAAATGGTTTGGACACATCACACACAACACTGACCTGTCAACTTGAAATGGGAGCGATCTATATTCATGTTTTCGTCCAACCAAGTCATCAATCACATTATTTGTTGCTGTCCAACGATTGGATATTTCTTAAACTTAATGTAAACACGCTGCTTTGTTTATGAAAGTTGTAAACATACACATGTGTCAAACTGAACAAAATGACCAATCGTGATGCTAGATATTTCAGAAGCCGTAAACACATTGACTATGTGGGTCACTTTGAGCACATTTTGCAAAGGTCACCAACGACCTCGAGCACATGGAAGGGTAATCTAGATCATCCCCATTGTTTCAGAAGATGAAAAAAAACTGACCTTTTTTACAGCGCAAATTTATTTATTGACTTAAAGAGGAAAATACTTGTCTTGTTGCCTCATAGAACAACAAACCGTGTGTTTTAAAACTTTAAATGTTCTTTGGTGATTCTAAGGTGTCCTATAGGTTGGTTGAGAATGTTAACTTGTTTTCTGTCTGGATGTGACCGAAGCCATCGTTTACATCTAGCCTGATACTGACCAAAACATTACGTCAAAAGACAAGTCTCTGACGACAAAAGAAAACAAATCGTGAGTTGTATTCAACAGTTCAACCAATTGAATCACTTGTTCCCTTGAGCTCTACTAACGACAACTCACTAGAGGCTGGACAAACCTAAAAAATGACGTCAAACTATAAGTCTTAGAGGTTCTTGTGTCGGGCTTGTGTTCACGATGGGACTGAGCAGATTTTGAATGTCATCTCCTCATAGATAGTTCCGACGCATGAGCCAAAATGCGTAATTTTACGATATTTTCGTGGTCCTTGGCAGTTCTGGACAACACCAAATCACAAACTTGCCAAAAGATCTATTACGTCATTGCTTTGACTCGTGACTTGTCTGTTGATATCGTTGGTGTGTTTGTTGTTCTCACAATTATTTTTAATGAAATGCAAACACACACACAAACACACACACACACACACATAATATATATATATATATATATATATATATATATATATATATATATATATAGTGTGTGTGGGGGGGGGGGGGTCTGTTATTTACGTATTATGTAGAAAGACGTACACACACACAGGAGAGAGAGAGAGAGAGAGAGAGAGAGAGAGAGAGAGAGAGAGAGAGAGAGTAAGAGGCTATATAGGGGGAGTAAAGAGAGAGGGGGGAGATTGAGAGAGAGAGAGAGAGAGAGAGAGGGGGAAGAGAGAGAGAGAGAGAGAGAGGGAAGAGAGAGAGATGGAAGAGGGAGGAAAAAGGAGAGGAATAGGAAGGACAGAGTAAAATAGAGAACATTTCATCTCGGAATTAAGATTTCTTTGTTTTGTTTTGTTTTTAAGGGTTTTACGGTAGTTGCAACACATTGAGGTCATATCAGCGCCAGTAAAAGGAAGAAAATGGGATAGTAAAAAGTTATAGAATTATAACTAAAGCATCCAAGAATAAGGCAGACAAAGGTGAATTGGTACAAATAGGGATTGAGATGTAGATTCCAAGAGCACACCATCGGTGTACTTAGTTTGAGACCACTAAATGTCTCACCCAGACACAAGCACAGGTCCCCGCCAAGAGGAACACACTCTATTGTTTACAAATCATACATATGTAAAAGGAAAAATAATACAGTACATAACAGAGAGATGATTTACAAGGAAAAAAATATCATCTCCCAAAACTAACTATACATTTGACTGTTTCCCTCCTAGCCAGGGTATCCGACCAGAGCCAGGACAAAACCATTCCAAGACAAAGACAGAAAGCATGTTGGAAAACAGATATAGGGGGATAGAAGACACAGTGAGTATGTCCCTGCCCACATTGGGAGGTCAGGAACTCCGCCCAGGAAAATTTCTTTCAGTTTCCTACCAACAAAATGAAACAACACAAGGAGTTTCTTTGTCGTACTTTTTAAGAACACCTTTGGATGAGCAGTTCTCTCTGGATAAATATTTGAATCGAAATATAGATAGTATGCCCTTGGCTAAGAAGCTCACAACATTGCCATACGGAAGTATAACGGACCAACACACAAAACTGTGTGTATCCATGAACTTTTATAGTCTGGATAATACCGTTTAGTGAGAATTATTCATAAACGTGGATGGCAAAAAACAAAAACAAAGACCAAAGTGACGTCAACCTCATTCTATCTATAAACGTTTTTAGGTTACAAGTAGTTTTGTTGACGGTTTGTTTCATGTGTGTTTCGTCGATGACAAACTGGTGGTTATTCACATACAGGAGACGACAATGAATGCACTCTCAGCCTTAGAGAAAACCCTAGATAAAATGAACCCGTAGGTACACACCATCACAACCACCACCACCAACATGCTCAGACCGCGTAATTTATTATTATTATTATTATTATTATTATTATTATTATTATTATTATTATTATTATTATTATTATTATTATTATTATTATTATTATTATTATTATTATTGAATATTATATGTACTATTAGTGTTAATTATGTCGTGACAAAAGCGACCCATACACTCGTGTTGTCTCTCGCTTTGTAAAGTATTTTACTGGGCGGGACGCCCGCACGGGGCGAGGAGAGAGAGAGAGAGAGAGAGAGAGAGAGAGAGAGAGAGAGAGAGAGAGAGAGAGAGAGAGAGAGAGAGAGAGGGGGGGAGTAAAAAACAAAACAAAACACAAAATTATTTTTTGTCATTGCTTTGTTATCAACTCGTCAATCACACACACACACACACACACACACATACACACACATACACACATACACACACATACACACACACACACACATAGATACACACAAATTATATACAATAGAGAGAGAGAGGGGGGGGGGCTCAAACCCACCAACCAGGGCACACACACACACACACACACACACACACACACACACACACACACACACCAATCACAACCACAATAATCAAACATAATGACGAAAGCCCCACCACTTCTTGCAACGTCGCCAAGCCGGGACGGAAAGCCTCTCTCAATCCTGCTCTATTGATTGGCCGGGAGTGGAGGTGTGTCGCGGCCGAGCCCACAAACCAACCAATCAGCGAGCAGAGTTCTGGAGGTGTGTGTGGAGGTCGTGCAGTCCCCGCGTGGTGATGAAATCTACAGATCCTTGTTGTCAACACTTCACCAAAAACTGTCCTAGTAGAAAGACGCTATTTTTGTGCTATCCCGTCTTTATAATTATTCAAGACTTTGTAAGTACAAACTAAATTCTATATTTAATTGTTATTGGATCAAACAAGTAAATCAAACACGCAATACACACTTTTGTTTAATGAATTCTGTTTGTTTTAAAACGCCCGAAAAACTCTCTCCTCGAATCATCATAATTTATTGGACAAATCTTGGATTTTACCCATGATTCATAGAACCCATGAATTGAAGGAGAACATTTTGGAGTTAAAAAAACGGCATGATATTTAAAACAAAAAAGATGAATGTTTGAATGTTTATAAAACGAGAAAATAAGTCGACAATGAGTGGAAGTCATAGATTTGTGAAATCTGATCGTTTGGTGTTGTACGGGTTTTTTGTTTGTTTGTTTTTTTAAAACACATTTTTTGGCCGTAACTGTTAAAAGATAGTTTTAAAAATGTCACCATTTTTATGACGACAGATCTTTGGATAAGAATGTGAATCGTGTTAATAATAATAATAATAATGATAATAATACTTTATTCATCAAAAAAATAAATAAATGGAAATTTGTTTACAGACGTGGCATGCATAAAAATGTATAAACACAAAGTTGAGAATCTATGGCGACAATGTATACATATATATATATATATATATGCAAATGCACAAAATGTAAAAAATATACCATTTGGCAAAAATGAAGCATGCATTGACATAAAAACGGACTCAGCAGAAAAATAAAACATATTTAAGATTAACAACGACACGTTTGTTTTGTTTTGTTTTGTTTTGTTTCTCTCTCTCTCTCTCTCTCTCTCTCTCTCTCTCTCTCTCTCTGATGCTATGCGTTTAGTCAAAATGATCAAAACATCCACCAGGCAGATTTAACGTACCAATAGAAAGTCAAGCCGTCGAATTATCAAATGTAAATAATTTACAAGATGAACCAAGATATTAAAAAAAACCCCAAAAAACAAACCAAAAAAAAAAACACACACAAAAAAACAACCCCCCCAAAAAAAAACAAAAAACAAACAAACAAAAAAAAAAAACAAAACAAATAAAAACAAAACCAAAAAAAACAAAACAATAACAACAAAAAAACACAAAGCAAAAAACAAACAAACAATAAAAAAACCCACATATGACAGAATCGAATACAAGATCGATAAATATTTTAAACTCCTGTCAACAACTCGCCAATTTCCCAGCCTGCTGTTACATGCTTTAGTTTTTACGACCTGTATTTAATCTCCTGTTTTTCCGTGAAATCCATTCCAACAACTTAACGACATGGTTGAATACCGTCGTTCTTTTTGAATGAAAACCGTTTATCGGTTGTCAATGGCAACGGGAGATAGTTGATCAACAAACCCAATATCATTACTATGAATGGTAAACAAACAGATGGAGATAATGAATATGAATGCCTTACTGTGCTATGCAAATTACACTGGTGTGTTATAGAATGGAGATACAGGTGAAGGCTTCCTTAAATGTTTATCAATTTACTGGATCTATGTAAAGTGCTTTTGAGCACGTTTAGTGGATATTGCGCTATTTGTTTGTTTGTTTTTTTTTTTTTGTTTTTTTTTTTACGGATTGAAGGGAATGTCTGATCGCAGCCTTCGGCAACTTTTAGGTGGAACAAAATTGACGTCACTCAGGTCTTTGTTATTGTTTTTAGACAGCCATTTTAATGATTAGTTCTCACTAAATTCGTCAAATCAGACGATAAGGTCACGCCAAGTGTTGTGGGATGGAACGTTGTATTCGTATACGCTAACAACAGTGCCCAAGGAAACAAATTAATGATCCCATTGGTTGAACTAATAAATACAACTCATGATTTGCTGTATAGATTGGGTGAAGTTGACGTCACTCAGATTTTGTAATTTTTGTTTATGATTAATTCTCACTAATAAACTGTATCAACCAGAATATAAACATTCAAGATTACACATAGTTTTGCGTGTTGGGCCGTTATATTTCCGAATGACAATGTTGTGAGTTTCTTAGCCAAGCGCATATTATCTATTCTGGTGGTGATCACCTTGTGTATGTTGACGTGTCATTTTTGATCAATGTCAGGCTGTGAGTTTATCAAGGCTACGGTTTATATATTCTGTGAATTCGTAGTGACATGTCGTAAGTGCTTGTGTTTGCATTTGCCCCCCCCCCCCCCCTTCTGCTCTCTCTCTCTCTCTCTCTGTCTCTGTCTCTCTGTCTCTCTCTCTCTCTCTCTCTCTCTCTCTCAATTTATCTATCTATCTATCTATCTATCTATCTATCTATCTATCTATCTATCTATCTATCTATCTATCTATCTATTTATATATATATATATATATATATATATATATATATATTCATCCATCCATCACCCCATCTATCTATCTATCTATCTATCTATCTATCTATCTATCTATCTATCTATCTATCTATCTATCTATCTATCTATCTATCTATCTATCTATCTATCTATCACTCTTTTTATTTTTTCTTTCCAAACTTTCCTTTCTTAGTTTCTTATTTCATGAATTCTTTCCCTTCTAAGACCAAACACTTCATCTCCTACTAAATCTAATATCATGAAAGCATTTTTTAAAATCACCCCCCCCCCCCTCTCCACTTCTTACCCCCCCCCCCCCCCAACCCTCTCCCAATCCTTCTTTGTCTCAACTCCCCCCCCCCCCCCCCCCTCGCCCCCAAACACACGTACAAAGACACGAACAATCCCACACTTACATACACACTAACATTACATTCCTCCACTACTTCATTTTTGCCATATTCTGAAGAAAAAAAAATCCGCAACAACAAACAAAGGCTTGTTTAAAATTTGGCCAGAAAACTCGTCCTTCAAATATCGATCCATTTAAATGAATCTCTCTTAAACCTGGGACTTCGAAAAATCCCCAAGAAACTCCCAGGTTTGAGAGATTTGATAATAAAAGGGTCATTTTAATCCAGGGATATTTGAAGGACGAGTTTTCTGGCCAAAATTTTAAACACACCTCTTTCTTTCTAACCAGAATAATGCGGTTTTGCTGTTAATCCTATTATTTTTATCACCATTGATTTCAGCTTTAACTCGTCAGCTCATTAGACTGAGCCCCCCCCCCCCCCTTCCCTCACCCAAATCGTCTCCTAGGCGTAAGACCCTCCCCGTATTGCCCCAGGCACCTTGTGGACTCAATCTACTGTAACCATTTTAATCCCCTGTTACGCCCCCACCCCCGCCCGCTCCCCTTCCCCTAACACCCTTACACACTACAGTAAAAGATGGATATGAAGAAGAATCCCAAGTAGAACAAATTTGTTCTTTATATCAGAGATTCTTTATACCAATAACTCTTTCTTGCAAGTGCGGCTATGTGATCTTGTGGTAATGTACTCACTTTCGGATAGGAAGGTCCTGGGTTCGAGCCTCTCTCGGCGCATAGTTGAGTCCTAGGAAAAAGCTCTCTGTATTCACATTCTCTCACCGTACTCAGGTGTAAAATTAGTAACTGGTCGTTAACAGCGTTATCTCCGTCGGAAAAAAATTGCAATATCGCCTCAAAGGCATCGTGTCTCGTTCTATATGTTACGTGTTGCTGTTGGTCACGGACTCTTTGTAAAGCGCTTTGAGTCCGTTTAATGGATATTGTTCTATATAAAAGCTCAATTTTTTAAAATATCAGTGGCTCGTCTCTTTTCGGGAAATAATAAGAGTGTGTTCGTCATATCCATTTATTCGTATTAACCGTTTTCGTTATAAGAGTGTTCGACTGTACATGCATGTTAACCTCGGGGTCATTGTCCTCTGCAGAGATTCTGCTGTCGATCGGATGTCAAAGCAATGCATTTATGTTTTTATTTATATTATATTTTTTATGTGTGTTGTTGACTGAAGAAGGGTTTTGGGTCCGAAACGTTCTGTGTTTGGTAATTTTGTTATTATTTTTTTTTTTGAAGCTGTTATATTCAGTTGGGCTTACGTAAGTAAGTAAGTAAGTAAATAAGTAAGTAAGTAAGTAAAAAAGTGGCTTATTACAGCGTCTTGCCGCTCAGGTTGATTTTGATACACGTGTCGTTGGCGAGTAGGAGGTAACGAGCCAGGCTTACTTTGGTAGGCCATAACAGACGGGGGATCAGAGTTTGAACTTTGAACCTGTTTCGAGTTATCTGGTGGGTAATCCTTGGGAATGCTTGTATCTTTTTAAACTCACATTTTCTCCTTTATATGGGAGATAAACGTCAAACCTGCAGGTACCCCCCCCCCTCCCCAACTCACACACACACACAACACTCACACACGCAAACACTCACACACGCAAACACACACACACACACACACACACACACACACACACAATACATGCATACCCCACCCCGATTTTAAACAATGGTTGAGCAATGAAATAATTTTTTTTTAAAGGAAGCGACGAGATGCCGATTCGAAACTGAACATCAGAGACCAGTTAAAAGTCATCGCCGATTCACAATCACAATCAATTTTCTTAAACATCAGAGGCGTTACGAGAATAAATTTAATGTAAGATCGAATTTTGTGTGTGCTAACACATAACATACTCCACCCCCCCCCCCCCCCCCACCCCTCAACACACACACATTTCATCTAAATCTAACACACCA
>NC_088366.1:788053-818053 GCF_034508935.2 Berghia stephanieae | reverse complement strand
TTGTTTTTTTTGTTTTTGTTTTTTGTTGTTTTTTTTTTTTTGTTTGTTTTGTTGTTGTTTTTTTTCTCCGAGTAAGAAGCAAGAACAGATTTATGTTTTAAAGATACAATATCGTTTTGAGAAATTGGGGAACAGGCACTTGTGTAAGATACAGATAAAAGACATGAAAAAGTGTGTATGAAACATGGACGGACAAAACAAGAAAGAGACGTATGATTTAAAAATTGGTCAAAAGGAAAAATATAAAAATTCAGTCCTCCTCTTAAAATTCAGTCTTCCTCTTACACACTTTTTCAGAGTTGTAAAGATCCGTGAAGCTGACATTTTGATTAAACTAACAAAACAATAAACAAACAAATGTCCAACTAGACACATCAACAAAAATATAATGATGAAAATATTAATGATACACAAAGCAGCAAAGCAGTAACTTAGAAACCGAGACAGTGTTATTATTCAAGGGAAGTAATCAAGGTAATCTGAACTGTGTCGTAAAGTCATCCTAACTTACATCCCTTGCAGGTCGGCATCGACTTACAGCACTTCCCCCAGTTCTCATCTGACGTGGAATTCACAGAGAGTCTCGTCAGCGAACAAAGTGTGTTCTGTCTGCCCGCCAAGGTAAGCAACTCGTGTTTGGTTACAATTGACGCTTTGCGTTTAGGTAAAATACTCACACCATCCGCCAGTAGGATCTAACGTACCAACACACAAAACTGTGTGTGTTGAATGTTTATAGTCAAATTACTATCATTTAGCGAGAGATAATCACTAAAGGGCTGTCTAAAAAAAGATAATAAAGAGTGACGTCAACTTCCATCCCTCTTTACCTTGAGCTAACTTTTTTTTTAAAAGTCTCGCCCCATGTCTTATCACATCCCTGTATATCAGCTTCTCCATGCATGTTCCCCGTGTCCTTCCCCTTAATCTTCTGCCCTGAGGGTTCCAATACTTGATTTGTTATAGTGGAGTCGTTCTTTCTAAGGGTGTGTCCAATCCACCTCCATCGTCTTCTTCCTATTTCCTCTCCCAATGATTCCTGCTGTGTTCTTTCCCACACTTCTTCCTTATTTATAGATTAGATGCTAGAAACAAATTTGTGAAAAAAAAGTTATTCCCATAGTATCGTAAATTGTTGAGGAGTTAAAATTCGCCTCACCCCCCCCCCCCCCTTTCCAACCTAATTATTTTTCCCTCTATTTCCTTCCAGTGCTTCCAATACCCAGGGTTCTTCCGTGTGGTTCTCACCGTCCCCAAGGAGAAAGCCCTGGAGGCGTGTCAACGCATCACAGAGTTTTGTAAGGTCCATTTCACACCATGCATCAACGTACACACCAACACACACAAGACGAAACACACAAATGGACACGTAGCAACCGCTAAGACCAACGGACATCAGAACGGTCAAGCTCCCAAGATGACCAATGGATATGGTGGGCACATCAATCAACACAACGGACATTCGGCTATGGTGGCCAATGGTCAGAAATAGAGGACCATGGTGATGATGGTGGTGGTGGTGGTGATGATGATGATGATGACGACAACGATGATGATGATGTTGCTGATGAAGATGATGACGACAACGATGATGATGTTACTAACGAAACACACTCTCCTACCTTTGAGGATTTCAACTATCAGCCATCAGAAAGATAATAAGTAAATATCGCTATAAGCCATAGATTGTTCAAACGTTTCGATCGCACCCGCTGTACTGTGTTGTGTGTCATGAGCGTCACATGTGTAGTAACCACAAACCAAGCATACGTCAGCGCGGCCATTTTCAGATAGAAAGACAACAAACACAGTTTAGTTTATTTCATTGAATTACCTCACGATGCAAACAAGGAAATGAAATTCGGAAGACGTGAAAAAAAGAGGAAACAAGAATTATATTGTAGTGTAGTGAGTTTGTGTCCTCACTCTTGTGTCTTGTGTCCTCTCGTGTGCGGCTATGTGGTCTAGTGGTATGACACTCGCTTTCGAATCGGAAGAACCTGGGTTCGAGCATCGCTCAGCGCATAATTGGGTCCTTGGAAAAGGCTCTTTACTCATATTCTCTCACTGTAACCGGGTGTAAAAGGAGTACCTGGTAACTGGCCGTTAACAGCGTTGTCCTTGTCGGAAAACATTTTAACTCACTCAATCCTAGAGATTTTTGCTACTTTTCAAAATAAGAAAAAAATGTATTAAAAATGAGCATGTACATAGATAGTTTTATTCAACCATCATTAACATGTAAAAACTAAAAACATTAGCTTTGATACTATGCCTGTAATTTGTCTCAGAAAAAGGTAATTTGATAGGCATGGGGTAAAAGTAACCCGGGTAAACTACGGATATAGTCGGTGTTAGGGTTAGGTGGGTTAATATCATTTAACAGGCGTCATGTCTCGTCCTACATGCTAGGTTTCGCTGTTGGCTAGGGACCCTTTGTAAAGCGATTTGAGCACGTTTAGTGGATATTGCTCTATATAAAAGCTCACGTTTTTTTGGCTGTACTGTTGTACAATGACAAAATGCCTTATCTTGATTTTGGCCAGAAAACTTTGACTGTAAATATCTATCGATTAGAATGGCATAAAATTGGCCAAAAAATGTTGGACACGAAACGTTATTTAAAAACAAAAACAAGTAATAATCTCGAGTTTTCTTTAATAAAGTTTCATTTTATTATTATTATTATTATTATTATTATTATTATTATTATTATTATTATGATTATTGTTATGATTATGATTATTATTATTTGAGAGAGAGAGAGAGAGAGAGAGAGAGAGAGAGAGAGAGAGAGAGAGAGAGAGAGAGAGAGAGAGAGAGAGAGAGAGAGAGAGAGAGAGAATTTCTTACCAATATGTAAAACCACATTTTATCATTGTAGGAGATTACGAAGACTATTGAAATTGATGGTTGTCTCCGACGATGACGACAGGACTTTCTATTGCTGGAGTAGAAACCAGTTTGTTTGGAATTCTCCACGTTTCAACGTGTTTTCATCATGTCAATTATATTATTATGCAAAATACCAATTTTATCTCATTTCTTATGCATTTTTCATTCACTTCCGGTGTAACAGCCCTACATGTATCAAAAGTTGTTTCATAAACATTTGCCATGTTGTTGTTTCTGTTGTTGCCATAGAAATGTGACGTCACGAAGTCAAGTTGTACCAAACATTATAATTTATTACAACAAAACAAGATGTCGGGGGATAACACATTTTGATTATTGGTGTAGCCTCGTTGTTACTCTATAATGATAGAAATCTATGGGTTTGTGAACATTAATATATCATAGCTGAGTGCCATAGAGCAAGTATTTAATCATTATCATGGCGCTATTCAAGTGTGTTGCTATAATTAACTATGCGTTCTTTCATCCAATCTTATATTTTACTTTACATAATTTTGATATTTTTGGTGTATGTGTGTGTGTGTGTGTGTGTGTTTATTTGTGTGTGTGTAAATGTGTGTCCGTGTGTGTGTCAAGTTCACGAAATGGATCGCGTGTTGAGATATCCGGGAACAGACACTGGTGTCAGGTTAAAATCTGATAAGGTGTGTAGAAAACTGCGTTAGACAAAGCAAGAAAGAAGAAAAATACATGAAAAAATGAGCCTGTCTTGACTGGAGTCGAACCGCGGACCTTCTGATTCCCCACGGAGTAATGACCTAATATCCCCACGGGGGGAATTAGAAGGTCCGCTTTCCCCCGGGGTAATCAGAAGGTCTGAGGTTCGACTCTAGTCGAGAAAGGCTGATTTTTTTCTTGTATTTTTCTTGCTTTGTCGAAAACCGTTTTATACACGCCTTATCAGATCTTAACCAGGTTGTGACTGTACATTATTCCTATATATATAGTCTTACATCCCTATGGATGTTCCTGTTTATATATATATATATATATATATATATATATATATATATATATATATATATATATATATATATGTTCCATCATCTCAACACGGTAATGTGTCAATATGGGACAGATTCCCTAGAGAGAGTTTAAAATAGTTAAATTCCAGCAGACGTGCCCAATTATACGAAACAGTCCTAGAATTACGAAATTTTTGCTTCAATCTCAGAATCTTCCTGAGCACCTTCTAAGTCATTAGAACTGATTAAAAATGAAAGTTGGTGCCAAAGTACATAATTTAAATAATTTTGGAGTGTTATTTAATCAATGTGAGGGTAAATTGTTGATTTGTCGTTAACTATAGTAAATACGATTATTACCTCTTAAAAAATACAAATTTTAAAGTTTTCGAGTTGTCAGGTTTGGTTAAAAAGACTTCATGATTTCAAGTCCTTTTTTTGTCACCGGTACATCCAAAACATAACACCGGCTTGAGGGGATAGTCACATATCTGTTGTTTCCACCCTTATGGCCTTCTGTCTCTGTTTTCGATAACTATAATGAGTCTTTTTGGTTTTGCCTTGGCCCCGGTTGGAACCCTTTGCCGAGAGGAAGACAGCCAGTGTGTGTGTGTGGGTGTGTGTGTGTGTGTGTGTGTGTTGTTCTCCAAATCTCCAATCTCATGACATGTAATGTAAAGTAATTTTTGTGGATATTTTAGATCTCAGCTGGATACATTTTGTCTGTTGTTTGTAATCAAGTTTATATTTCATGCTTTTGTCATTTTATCCACACCGGGATTTATTATAAACATGCACTTGTTCACGCAGATCACGATAGGGACAATTGTGTGTGTGTGTGTGTGTGTGTGTGTGTGTGTGTGAGTATGTGTACGTGCGCGTGTCTAATATATATGGAGATATATGTATGTATGTATGTACATATATAATATAGATAGAGAGATAGAAATAGGGTGGACAGGGGGGTCGGGAAACATTTTGACTGCATCTGGAATCGATCTCGGTCCCTTTGCGCGTGAGGCGAGTGCTCTACCAACTGAGATATCCGGACCCTCACTCTGGAAAAAACGTATTAAATTCTTTTTTCCCCCAAAAAAACTCGTCCTTCAAATATCGATCGATTTAAATGACCTTCACCTTGACAAAAACTCTCACACCTGGAATTCACTTGAAGACTTCGCGAAGTCCCAGGTTTGAGAGTTTTTACCAAGATGAGGGTCATTTAAATCGATCGATAGTTGAAGAACGAGTTTTCTGGCCAAAATTTTAAATATGGGTTTTTCCAGAGTACGGCAGACAACTTATTGCCAATCATTGTATCCTTGGGTAAGAAACGTGATTTGTACTTTACACAACAAATTTCCCACACTTAACTCTGGTGTAAATGAGTAAGAAAATACTTGCCGAGTTTCAAAAAAGTGACAAGTGACAGGATTCCTTCTACAATTTAAAAGGGCATAGCAGACGACTTGTACCTTAGGAAAGGGAAAAGTGGTTACAAGTGACCTACTTAGAGGATACATGTAAGTTTTTCAAATAAGTGGAAATACGCCATATGTCGATTTATCTGTTGACGTTCATGTCTCTAAAACCCTCAGTATTATTAACGTTAGACTAAATTGTTTTCTTCATTGTATACACTGGTAAGAGAGCGACGATACACGACAACGTGAAGCGCATAGAGCATGGTATACATCGTGAATTAGTTATACTATAAAGATGATGTATTTGTTATATTGGTGAATAAAAACATTTCACAAAGTTTTATTTCTCGTTGATTTCATATGTTGTTGTTTTTTACATTTCCAGGTGTTTGATGAGGCCACTTACTACATAGTATGCCTCTTCTATACACCTTTTATCATTCGTCCCTTCGTATTTATGTTCTAGTCCCTTGTCCTCATTGATAATGATAATATCCCGACCTCCCATAGTGGGCAGGGAGGCATTTACTGTGTCTTCTATCCCCCTATATCTGGATGGGGTTCTCGACCTCCCATAGTGGGCAGGGAGGCACTTACTGTGTCTTCTATCCCCCTATAACTGGGTGGGGTTCTCGACCTCCCATAGTGGGCAGGGAGGCACTTACTGTGTCTTCTATCCCCCTATATCTGGATGGGGTTCTCGACCTCCCATAGTGGGCAGGGAGGCATTTACTGTGTCCTCTATCCCCCTATATCTGTTTTCCAACATATTTTCTGTCTTTGTCTTGGAATGAGATTACTTAGTTTTGTCCTGACCCTAGGCGGAGTCCTTGTTTGGGAGGGAAACAGTCGAATGTATAGTTATAGTATTGGGAGATGCTATTTTTTTCCTTGT
Source organism: Berghia stephanieae (assembly GCF_034508935.2). NCBI lineage: Eukaryota > Metazoa > Mollusca > Gastropoda > Nudibranchia > Aeolidiidae > Berghia > Berghia stephanieae. The sequence continues at coordinate 811,853 of NC_088366.1, read as the reverse complement.
AAATCATTTATGTGTTATGTTCTGTTTGGTTTTTTAAAAACATATGATTTGTAAACATTTGAGACACAGGAAGTGACCTCTTTGCCCTCCATGGAGGTCATGTCCCCATCTCCGATATGATTATTATGAACTCTTGATTGTGTGTGTAAGTCATGAACATTGACAAAACGCATTATGGAACATTTTATAGAGAATTTGGTCAATCCAAATAGTATTTTAAAACATTTTTATTATTGACATTAGGTGCAATGGAATGAAATAACGCTGGCAGCATTTGATAGAGAAAGGTATAAAAAGCAGAGAATAAAAATAAATATAACAAATTATTCTTAAACGAACAAAATAACAAATATGGAACGTTTCGGGCTCAAAACCCTTCTTCAGATAAAAAACAAAAAAACAATAAACACATGAATACATCACCAAAAATTCAGGCAGACGACAGAGAAACGATCGGCACGTCATGTCCGCCAGTCATAGGATCTTGACATGCTTGTTTTTATGGTTGGCTGAAGAAAGGCTTTGAGCTCGAAACATCCGTCATGTCAAATTGGTTTTAGTCATCACATTTTATAGTCGACAGGTCCTAGCAGCTTAGTACATTCCCGTCATGTTTTCATCTTTTTCAAAGTGGTTTTAGTCATCACATCTTATAGTCGACAGGTCCTAGCAGCTTAGTATATTCCCGTCATGTCAAAGTGGTTTTAGTCATCACATTTTATAGTCGACAGGTCCTAGCAGCTTAGTATATTCCCGTCATGTTTTCATCTTTTTCAAAGTGGTTTTAGTCATCACATCTTATAGTCGACAGGTCCTAGCAGCTTAGTACATTCCCGTCATGTTTTCATCTTTTTCAAAGTGGTTTTAGTCATCACATCTTATAGTCGACAGGTCCTAGCAGCTTAGTATATTCCCGTCATGTCAAAGTGGTTTTAGTCATCACATTTTATAGTCGACAGGTCCTAGCAGCTTAGTATATTCCCGTCATGTTTTCATCTTTTTCAAAGTGGTTTTAGTCATCACATCTTATAGTCGACAGGTCCTAGCAGCTTAGTATATTCCCGTCATGTCAAAGTGGTTTTAGTCATCACATTTTATAGTCGACAGGTCCTAGCAGCTTAGTATATTCCCGTCATGTTTTCATCTTTTTCAAAGTGGTTTTAGTCATCACATCTTATAGTCGACAGGTCCTAGCAGCTTAGTATATTCCCGTCATGTCAAAGTGGTTTTAGTCATCACATTTTATAGTCGACAGGTCCTAGCAGTTTAGTACATTCCCGTCATGTTTTCATCTTTTTCAAAGTGGTTTTAGTAATCACATTTTATAGTCGACAGGTCCTAGCAGCTTAGTACATTCCCGTCATGTCAAAGTGGTTTTAGTCATCACATTTTATAGTCGACAGGTACTAGCAGCTTAGTATATTCCCGTCATGTTTTCATCTTTTTCAAAGTGGTTTTAGTCATCACATTTTATAGTCGACAGGTCCTAGCAGCTTAGTACATTCCCGTCATGTCAAAGTGGTTTTAGTCATCACATTTTATAGTCGACAGGTCCTAGCAGCTTAGTACATTCCCGTCATGTTTTCATCTTTTTCAAAGTGGTTTTAGTCATCACATCTTATAGTCGACAGGTCCTAGCAGCTTAGTATATTCCCGTCATGTTTTCATCTTTTTCAAAGTGGTTTTAGTCATCACATCTTATAGTCGACAGGTCCTAGCAGCTTAGTATATTCCCGTCATGTCAAAGTGGTTTTAGTCATCACATTTTATAGTCGACAGGTCCTAGCAGCTTAGTATATTCCCGTCATGTTTTCATCTTTTTCAAAGTGGTTTTAGTCATCACATTTTATAGTCGACAGGTCCTAGCAGCTTAGTACATTCCCGTCATGTCAAAGTGGTTTTAGTCATCACATTTTATAGTCGACAGGTCCTAGCAGCTTAGTACATTCCCGTCATGTTTTCATCTTTTTCAAAGTGGTTTTAGTCATCACATTTTATAGTCGACAGGTCCTAGCAGCTTAGTATATTCCCGTCATGTCAAAGTGGTTTTAGTCATCACATTTTATAGTCGACAGGTCCTAGCAGCTTAGTACATTCCCGTCATGTTTTCATCTTTTTCAAAGTGGTTTTAGTCATCACATTTTATAGTCGACAGGTCCTAGCAGCTTAGTACATTCCCGTCATGTTTTCATCTTTTTCAAAGTGGTTTTAGTCATCACATTTTATAGTCGACAGGTCCTAGCAGCTTAGTACATTCCCGTCATGTTTTCATCTTTTTCAAAGTGGTTTTAGTCATCACATTTTATAGTCGACAGGTCCTAGCAGCTTATTGTTTTTGTTTTTGTTTTTAAGGGTTTTACGGCACTTGCAACACATTTAGGTCATATCAGCGCCAGTAAAAAGGAAGAAAATAAGATAGTAAAAAGTTATAGAAATACAATTAAAGTGGCCAAGAAAAGAGAAGACAAAAGGGGAATTGGTTCAAATAGGAAACAGATGTAGATTCCAAGAGCACACTATCAAAGCACTTAGTTTGAGATTACCTAAAAGTCTCATCCAGACAAAAGCAGGTCCCCACTAAGAGGAATACACTCAAATGTTTTACAAATCGTATATACTATAAAGAAAACATAATACAATGCATAACAGAGAGATGATTTACAAGGAAAAAAATATCATCTCCCAAAACAATAACTATGCATTTGACTGTTTCCCTCCCAGTCAAGGTATCCGGCCAGGGCCAGGACAAAACCAAGTAATCTCATTCCAAGACAAAGACAGACAGCTAGTTGGAAAACAGATATAGGGGGATAGAAGACACAGTATGTACCTCCCTGCCCACTATGGGAGGCAGGAACCCCACCCAGCCTAGCAGCTTAGTACATTCCCGTCATGTCAAAGTGGTTTTAGTCATCACATTTTATAGTCGACAGGTCCTAGCAGCTTAGTACATTCCCGTCATGTTTTCATCTTTTTCAAAGTGGTTTTAGTCATCACATCACATTTTATAGTCGACAGTCCTAGCAGCTTAGTACATCCCGTCATTTTCATCTTTTCAAAGTGGTTTTAGTCATCACATTTATAGTCGACAGGTCCTAGCAGCTTAGTATATTCCCGTCATGTTTTCATCTTTTCAAAGTGGTTTTAGTCATCACATCTTATAGTCGACAGGTCCTAGCAGCTTAGTAATTCCCGTCATGTTTTCATCTTTTCAAAGTGGTTTTAGTCATCACATCTTATAGTCGACAGTCCTAGCAGCTTAGTATATTCCCGTCATGTTTTCATCTTTTCAAAGTGGTTTTAGTCATCACATTTATAGTCGACAGGTCCTAGCAGCTTAGTAATTCCCGTCATGTTTTCATCTTTTCAAAGTGGTTTTAGTCATCACATTTATAGTCGACAGGTCCTAGCAGCTTAGTACATTCCCGTCATGTTTTCATCTTTTCAAAGTGGTTTTAGTCATCACATTTATAGTCGACAGGTCCTAGCAGCTTAGTAATTCCCGTCATGTTTTCATCTTTTCAAAGTGGTTTTAGTCATCACATTTATAGTCGACAGGTCCTAGCACTTAGTAATTCCCGTCATGTTTTCATCTTTTTCAAAGTGGTTTTAGTCATCACATTTATAGTCGACAGGTCCTAGCAGCTTAGTATATTCCCGTCATGTCAAAGTGGTTTTAGTCATCACATTTATAGTCGACAGGTCCTAACAGCTTAGTATATTCCCGTCATGTTTTCATCTTTTTCAAAGTGGTTTTAGTCATCACATCTTATAGTCGACAGGTCCTAGCAGCTTAGTATATTCCCGTCATGTCAAAGTGGTTTTAGTCATCACATTTTATAGTCGACAGTCCTAGCAGCTTAGTATATTCCCGTCATGTTTTCATCTTTTCAAAGTGGTTTTAGTCATCACATTTTATAGTCGACAGGTCCTAGCAGCTTAGTATATTCCCGTCATGTCAAAGTGGTTTTAGTCATCACATTTTATAGTCGACAGGTCCTACAGCTAGTATATTCCGTCATGTTTTCATCTTTTTCAAAGTGGTTTTAGTCATCACATTTTATAGTCGACAGGTCCTAGCACTTAGTATATTCCGTCAGTTTTCATCTTTTCAAAGTGGTTTTAGTCATCACATTTTATAGTCGACAGGTCCTAGCAGCTTAGTATATTCCCGTCATGTCAAAGTGGTTTTAGTCATCACATTTTATAGTCGACAGGTCCTAGCAGCTTAGTAATTCCCGTCATGTTTTCATCTTTTCAAAGTGGTTTTAGTCATCACATTTTATAGTCGACAGGTCCTAGCAGCTTAGTATATTCCCGTCATGTCCCAAAGTGGTTTTAGTCATCACATTTATAGTCGACAGGTCCTAGCAGCTTAGTAATTCCCGTCATGTTTTCATCTTTTTCAAAGTGGTTTTAGTCATCACATTTATAGTCGACAGGTCCTAGCAGCTTAGTATATTCCCGTCATGTTTTCATCTTTTCAAAGTGGTTTTAGTCATCACATTTTATAGTCGACAGGTCCTAGCAGCTTAGTATATTCCCGTCATGTTTTCATCTTTTCAAAGTGGTTTTAGTCATCACATTTATAGTCGACAGGTCCTAGCAGCTTAGTACATTCCCGTCATGTTTTCATCTTTTTCAAAGTGGTTTTAGTCATCACATCTTATAGTCGACAGGGCCTAGCAGCTTAGTATATTCCCGTCATGTTTTCATCTTTTTCAAAGTGGTTTTAGTCATCACATCTTATAGTCGACAGGTCCTAGCAGCTTAGTACATTCCCGTCATGTTTTCATCTTTTTCAAAGTGGTTTTAGTCATCACATTTTATAGTCGACAGGTCCTAGCAGCTTAGTAATTCCCGTCATGTTTTCATCTTTTTCAAAGTGGTTTTAGTCATCACATTTTATAGTCGACAGGTCCTAGCAGCTTAGTACATTCCCGTCATGTTTCATCTTTTTCAAAGTGGTTTTAGTCATCACATTTTATAGTCGACAGGTCCTAGCAGCTTAGTAATTCCGTCATGTTTCCATCTTTTTCAAAGTGGTTTTAGTCATCACATTTTATAGTCGACAGTCCTAGCAGCTTAGTATCATTCCCGTCATGTTTTCATCTTTTTCAAAGTGGTTTTAGTCATCACATCTTATAGTCGACAGGTCCTAGCAGCTTAGTATATTCCCGTCATGTCAAAGTGGTTTTAGTCATCACATTTTATAGTCGACAGGTCCTAGCAGCTTAGTATATTCCCGTCATGTTTTCATCTTTTTCAAAGTGGTTTTAGTCATCACATTTTATAGTCGACAGGTCCTAGCAGCTTAGTATATTCCCGTCATGTCAAAGTGGTTTTAGTCATCACATTTTATAGTCGACAGGTCCTAGCAGCTTAGTATATTCCCGTCATGTTTTCATCTTTTTCAAAGTGGTTTTAGTCATCACATTTTATAGTCGACAGGTCCTAGCAGCTTAGTATATTCCCGTCATGTTTTCATCTTTTTCAAAGTGGTTTTAGTCATCACATTTTATAGTCGACAGGTCCTAGCAGCTTAGTATATTCCCGTCATGTCAAAGTGGTTTTAGTCATCACATTTTATAGTCGACAGGTCCTAGCAGCTTAGTATATTCCGTCATGTTTTCATCTTTTTCAAAGTGGTTTTAGTCATCACATTTTATAGTCGACAGGTCCTAGCAGCTTAGTATATTCCCGTCATGTTTTCATCTTTTTCAAAGTGGTTTTAGTCATCACATTTTATAGTCGACAGGTCCTAGCAGCTTAGTATATTCCCGTCATGTTTTCATCTTTTTCAAAGTGGTTTTAGTCATCACATTTTATAGTCGACAGGTCCTAGCAGCTTAGTATATTCCCGTCATGTTTTCATCTTTTTCAAAGTGGTTTTAGTCATCACATTTTATAGTCGACAGGTCCTAGCAGCTTAGTATATTCCCGTCATGTCAAAGTGGTTTTAGTCATCACATTTTATAGTCGACAGGTCCTAGCAGCTTAGTATATTCCCGTCATGTTTTCATCTTTTTCAAAGTGGTTTTAGTCATCACATTTTATAGTCGACAGGTCCTAGCAGCTTAGTATATTCCCGTCATGTTTTCATCTTTTTCAAAGTGGTTTTAGTCATCACATTTTATAGTCGACAGGTCCTAGCAGCTTAGTATATTCCCGTCATGTCAAAGTGGTTTTAGTCATCACATTTTATAGTCGACAGGTCCTAGCAGCTTAGTATATTCCCGTCATGTTTTCATCTTTTTCAAAGTGGTTTTAGTCATCACATTTTATAGTCGACAGGTCCTAGCAGCTTAGTATATTCCCGTCATGTTTTCATCTTTTTCAAAGTGGTTTTAGTCATCACATTTTATAGTCGACAGGTCCTAGCAGCTTAGTATATTCCCGTCATGTTTTCATCTTTTTCAAAGTGGTTTTAGTCATCACTTTTTATAGTCGACAGGTCCTAGCAGCTTAGTATTATTTTAAAAAGGAATAGGGGTAGTAGTTCTCCCATCCCCTCCCTCCACCCCCATAATCCTTCACATGGACCACAACAATCCGTTAGTGACCTGATATCACATGCCTTGTGGTGAAAATATTGGAATCTCTACAGTTAGTACAACTGTACACAGCAATCCGTTCTGACAGAGACACAGGAATGAGATGCTGGATGACCTCACATCTTGGCTGGACATGGACGGACACAAGGCCACCATCCGAGATAATAAGAATAAAAATAATAATGATAATGATGATGATGATGATGATGATGACGATAAAGATGATAATAATAATAATTAAATATTATAAATAATAATGACAAAACGTTTTAAAAAACGATACAAATATGGTAAACAGAATTCTGATGATAATGATAGTAACGTTAAGTAACATATTATAGAATAAGATAACAATGATAATAAATACCAATGTTTTCTCCATATAATAAATTTAACAAATTTTAAAAAATGAATTAACCATAAAAAATATATCTATACACAGTAATAATAATGAATACAAACAATAAACATAAAGGGAGAGGCGATTTACAAGGAAAAAAGATTTCATCTCCCAAAACTTAACAGAAAAGATTTGACCGTTTCCCTCTTAGCCCAGGACTCCAAGGGCAAGGACACAACCAAGTAACCACATTCCAAAACAAATAGAGAGCAAGTCAGAAGCCATATATAGGGGAATAGAAGGCACAGGAAGTGACCCCCCCCCCCCCAATAGAGGGTCAAAAGTCAAGGTTTCCTTATCCAGAAACTATTAGAATATTTACATAAATGAAAGGCTGGCTGAGAAAACTCGGGAAGATGCGGCAAGCCTCGATTTGAGATATGAGCCAAAATCGAAGATAAAGTCTTTCCCATAGCAACAAATTTTATTCAGAAAAAAATTCATAACTTGGGTTCTAATAGACATAGAAAGAAAATGTAAAGTGGTAAATGATCAGAAAGATGTTGTCTACACCACTGTATATATAACTCAATTTATAAAATATGCGCATCTTTCTGGGTTTTCTCAGCCAGCCCCCATAAATAGTGAGTATTTCATTAAATAACATGAGTAGGCCACGCCTACACGAGTAGGCCACGCCTACAATCACGTGTGATAGCACCTCGTTTTGATTAGCTTTTAATTTCATGGAATAATAATAATAATAATAATGTAATAAATCTATATTCAGATGGTCTAAAGCATTGCACACAACAATTTCAAATCCAAAAAGTTACAGACACAAAGACTAAGACGCACACACTCACACAAAGGTTTGTACAATGGATCACATGCATATCAAAAGTCTAGCCATTAGTATAGGCAGATTTCAAACATTCTCTTTTTAACAATAAAATAATTTCACATTTCCTCATTTATAAAGAATAAAAATTCTCCTTCATTCATCCTGTAGGGGGAATTTGTCTTAAGGGTCAGGTGACTTGCTCAAGGCCACACAGTGCAGTAGGTATTCGGACTAGGTACCTTTTGGGTACGAAGCAAAGACTGTACTGCTGAGCCACGCTACGGTACCCATAATGTCTGATCCTAATTATGGACAGATCTCACACATTCTGTTTTTAACAATAAAATAGCTTCACATTTCCCAGAATCCCACAATAGATTCTGATAGAGACAATGGGAGTTAAAGATGAGTACTTGATTACATTTACAAAAGTTACCTCTTTGCATTTTCAGAAATCAAATTCATTCTCTCAAAACTTCCATATCTTTGGTGTCATTCTCACTGCTGGGTGATGTTCTTTTGTTTTTAAGGGTTTTATGGCACTTGCAACACATTTAGGTCATATCAGCGCCAGTAAAAAGTAAGAAACTAGGACAGTAATAAATAATAGATTTACAATTAAAAGCACACAAAATGTAAGACAAAGGGGAATTGGTACAAATAGGGAACATGTCGATTCCAAGAGCACACTGTCATTGTGCATTGTCTGAGATAACCGAAAACTCTCATTGGAACACAAGGCCAAAATCCTGCTAAGACTAAGAGGAACACACTCAAATGCTTACAGTATACATTCAAAACAACAAATATAACAATACATAACAGAGAGATGAGTTATATAGAAAAAAAAATATCACAACCGTAAAGTGTTACTATACAATTGACCGTTTCCCTCCCAGCCAATGACTCCGACAAGGGTCCAGACAAAACCCAAGTAATCTAATTCCAAGACAAAGACAGAGAGCAACTCAGAAAACAGATATAGGGGGGGGTGGAAGATACAGGAAGTGCCTCCCTGGCCACTTTGGGAGACTGCTTGGTGAACACAGTGGACAGAGGAAGCCCTCATTGAACCTGGGACTGATAAGAGTCCCTTTGTTTGCGATGCGAGAGTTCTAACAGCTGAATTATTGGGAATGAATGACATGAATTTATCCCTACACGACACCAGTGTCAGGCAGCCAAAGTGTTACCCAAGACTAAAATGTAACGATGGAGACGTGAAAATTAGGGGATCCGAATGTATGTAGGTGGTCATGTCATATCGGTAAACATGACGGTATGAGTTTAAATAAAATACACACCATTTCTTCCTGCTATATCAATCGTACAAAAACACAAAATGTTTACAGAAAGTGTGTGCTTGGCTGAGAAACTCACAACATTGCCATCCGGAAATATAACGGACCAAGACACAAAATTATGTGTAACCTTGAACGTTTATAGTGTGGTTAATACAGTTTAGTGAGAATTACTCATAAAAATGGATGGCAAAAAACAATAACAAAGACCCGATTGACATCAAATTCATTCTATCTATAGTCTGAGAGAATTTAGTGAGTTGAAACCACATTTGAATATAGAAAGCTGCCAAATTTTAATTGTATTACATATAAACAGCGTGTATCACAGATTATAAACATTGTGAGTGAGAGGATGTTTACTGACTTGACCCGCCCTGACATAAATACACAACGTCTGCTATTAAATCCCTATTGCCACTTCAGAAGTTTCACGTCTCTATATATCGCTGTGTCCGGTGTTCATGTAAAAACAAACAAAATCCCACACCGATCCCATGACTAGCTGACGTGTATTCGATCTACGAGGTCACTCGTGTCCATCATGTCGTCTGGTGTACTCGTTGACCTTGGCATTGGCGTTGTGGATGGAGACGATGAGGATGATGGGATTGTGTCTTGGTCGTCTTGCGAATGTTCAAAATATTGGGACGTGTTGAAAATCTTGGCTGGGACGTAGGTGGCCGATTTTGGTCGGGCCTTTTTCTAAATCAAAATAAAGTGGAAGAGAAATTTCACTGATAACTAATATTACTAGAATTGATGAGAAAATATGCTCTCACATCATAAAGTCAAACTCTGATTTCATGCCCAAATCTAGCATTGAGTCAATTAGATAGAATGGTAATCCCTGATTCATTCATGTTTTAGTTTTAATACTTATCTATGTCTGCTTTTGTTTATCTTCTTTTGTTTGTACCTTACAGACATTGAATCAAAATCAACCAATGATATTTTGCATTCAATTATAAAAGTAAACATGATTAAACTATAAAACTTTAAACTTGTGCTTTTATAGTACGCAACATCCACTAAACATGCGGACAGAGATAACGCTGTTAACTGCCAGGTACTCATTATACCTGAGTGCGGTTGGAGAATGTGGGTAAAGGCCTTTTCCAAGTACTCAACTATGCCATGAGCGAGGCTCGAACCCAGAACCATCCTATCCAAAAGCGAGTGTCATACCACAAGACCATATCGCCACTACAAATCATCCAGTCTGCTGTCCTCCAATATCACCACTTCGCGAAGCCCCAGGTTTGAGAGTTTTTGCCAAGATGAGGATCATTTAAATCCATCGATAGTCGAAGGACGAGTTTTCTGGCCAAATTTTAAATATAGGTTTTTCCAGAGTATGGCAATACTGTGTTGTGATTTTCACCAGCTAGCCTGAGAGTGTAAGAGATGAGAGTCCCTTTCCTATAACAAATGACTAAGCAACTCACCATTGAGACGAAGGACGTCAATTTCTTCATAAAACCTCCCATGCTACTCAAATCTGTCTCTGCCTTCACAACTTTTTCTTCCATCACGGTCAAGTCGTCTCTCACCATCGACACAAATTCCTGGAGGGAAACCATACATTATTATTATTATTATTATTATTATTATTATTATTATTATTATTATTATTATTATTATTATTATTATCATTATTATTATTATTATTATTATTATTATTATTATTATTATTATTATTATTATTATTATTATTATTATTATTATTATTATTATTATTATTATTTCATCATTATTATTACAGTCACAGATTGCTGGGATATATCAGTCTTTTCAGGAAATAAACCCTTAAGATAAATCTGAAGGAAAATTACATTTTTTACAACACAATCATTTCTATTTAACTCAAGAGTATATTTTTTCTAACCCAACAAAAACCCAAACAAAGCCCCAGTAAAACAGAACACAGATAAGATGACATTTTCACATCCACACAATTTCTTTGGTTGTCATAGATTTTTCGTCTTTAATTTGTCCATGTTTAATCCCAATTTTCTCCTTTTTTTGATAAAGGGACATTCAAAACTTCACTTTTTTTTTTCTTTTCTGTAACTATAAACATTTTATTGTTTTTAGCACGGCTATGTGGGTTGACACCCGACACAAAGTTGAGTCCTTGGGAAAGGCTCTTTTCTCACATTCTCTCACCATACCTAGGTGTAAAATGAGTACCTGGCCTTTAAAAGCAGTCTCTGTCAGAAAAAATTGTAATATTGTAAATATCGTTAGGTGTTGCTGTTGGTCAGGGACCGTTTGTGAAATGCTTTGAGCACATTTAGTGGATATTGCACTATATAAAAGCTCATCTTTTTATCTTTTTATCACGAATGTTCTAGCTATAAATTTTCATCAAATCCATACCAACCTCCAGCCTGTCAATCTTATCAAAGATGGCTTCCATCTCGGTACATTTGGACAGGATGTCAGGCATGGTCGTCGACAGACACAACGTTGTGTCACTTCGGATCTAGCATTCAAAAAAAAAAATAAAGAAAGTACAGTGAAACCTCCCGATAACGACATGCCACGGGACCGAGTTTTTATGTCGTTATCCGGAGGTGTCGTTATTTAGAGGCTTCCAAGATGGCAGACAAAGTGGGCGTGGTAAGGCCCGCGGGACCAGTTTTTATTAACATTGACAAAACAAACAAAACATTGTAGTGTATTTCTCTTAGAGGGTTCTTGTGCGTGTGTCTGGATGAGACTTTTAGGTGATCTGAACTGAGTACACTGATAGTGTGCTCCTGGAATCTACATCTGTTCCCTATTTAAACTATTCCCCTTTGTCTTACTTTTTCTTATGTCATTTCAATTATAAATCTAGAATGTTTTTTACTATCCAATTTTCTTCCTTTTTACTGGCACATAGATGTGTCACAGGCGTTGTAAAACCCTTTAAAACAAACAAAAACAGGTAATTCGGACGCTGCGAGTTAGATAAAATTCCTCCTCCTCCCACAAAAACACTAATACTACGAGTACGACTACTACGACATTACTACTACTACTACTACTACTACTACTACTACTACTACTACTACTACTACTACTACTACTACTACCAATACTACTACTACTACTACTACTAATACTACTACTACTACTACTACTACTACTACTACTACTAATACTACTACTACTACTACTACTACTACTACTACAACTACAACTACTATACTACTACTACTACTACTACTACTACTACTACTACTACTACTACTACTACTACCACTACTACTACTACTACTACTATACTACTACTACTACTACTACTACTACACTACTACTACCACTACTACTACTACTACTAAATACTACTACTACTATACTACTACTACTACTACTACTACTACTACTACTACTACTACTACTACTACTACTACTACTACTACTACTACTACTACTACTACTACTACTACTACTACTACTACTACATACTACTACTACTACTACCTACTACCACTACTACTACTACTACTACTACTGCTGCTGCTCTCTGCTGCTACTCTCTACTACTACTACTACTACTACTACTACTACTACTACTACTACTACTACTATACTACTACTACTACTTACTAACTACTACTACTACTACTACTACTACTATACTACTACTACTACTACTACAACTACTACATACTACTCTACTACTACTACTACTACTACTACTACTACTACTACTACTATACTACTTCTATCACCACATAATATCACATTTTCCAAGATTTTGTGTTTACTTGCTTAAACTTACATTTATACCTTGGTTTTTATTAATGCATATCAGCCAAGATTCGTCAAAAAAAGCTGCGTTCTCATTGGTTTCAAAAGCTGCGTTCTCATTGGTTCAAGCAGGAATCGTATTTATAAACTTTGAGTACTCATGCTCGGTATTTTTAGTATCAGATATCTACGAAAACTGCCGAAAATCGCCAAAATGATGTCGTTATTCGGAGGTTTTATCAAAAAGTGCGTCGTTTTTTGGAGGTTTTTTTTACTGATCTTAAATAGAAAAAAAAAATCGGGACCACGGGTCAATGTCGTTATCAGGAGGTTGTCGCTATTCGGAGGTGTCGTAATCGGGAGGTTCCACTGTAATTTAAAATTCGATTGTTTACATTAAACAACTGAATTTCCCTAAAATTAATGATGGAGGGTAAAAATCCTACCATTTTTTTGTACAATTCTTGGATTAAAAATTTTCCTTGTCTTCTCCATCTATGAGACCCAGAGCTGCCAACCCCAAAAGGTAAATTTAAAAAAATGCTCTACCAGGCAAAAAAAAAACAAACCCCAAAAACAGAAAGATTGAGAAAAAGAAAAAAGCCCAATCCTGGCACACAATAATAAATACTCTCAAAAAAAGAAAATGATAAAAAAAAGTTAAGACTGAAGCCATAGAAACATTTTTATTTAGTTATTGAATTGAACTTCATCATAACATAAATTGTCACAAAATTTAATGTTACAGGGAGAATAATGTTCACAGATTGTGACCAACACTTCCAATCAGCAGGATTTTGCTATTTTAACTTGGGCTCATCTTAATCTTAACGACCGACGTGGCCATGACAGAAATGCATACAACCGCTGTACAGTTAAAAGATTATTGGTGAAAATTTTATGAATTCAATATATATACATTATATGTCGTTCAGTGAATGAGATTCTGATGACCTTAAGACACGACTAGGTGTAAAGACTTCAATGAGGTCTTGTAAGTAAGAAGGACCTACATTTGTAAAACATTTATAGGCGTATAAAAAAATTTTGTACTCTATTTGTAGTGAACAGGGAGCCAGTGAAGGTTATATAAACGAGAAGTAACATGCTCTCTCTCTCTCGTTTTTAAGAGTTACTAGCCTGGCTGCCTTATTTTGTATCTTCTGCAGTCTATCGATAGATACTTGGGGCAACCAGACAAAAAAGGGTTACAATAATCTATTCTATTAAGTATAAGAAAAGAAACTGTTATATCAATATCCAGCAGAGATCTTACATTGGAGATTCTCTTTAAATACACATAACAATTTTGAATAATTTCGGACACTGTTTCTAGATATGCTTAATTTACAATATCTACAATATTAATATGGGTAGACGGTATTACATTTTTGGAACAGCTCTTTTCTAACAAAATAGTATTTCAGTTTCACCAGGGAAGAGAACTCACAAACAAAAAACTTACCATGTCCACCAGGGAAGAGAACTCACACACAGAAAACTTACCATGTCCACCAGGGAAGAGAACTCACAAACAAAAAACTTACCATGTCCACCAGGGAAAAGAACTCACACACAGAAAACTTACCATGTCCACCAGGGAAAAGAACTCACACACAGAAAACTTACCATGTCCACCAGGGAAAAGAACTCACACACAGAAAACTTACCATGTCCACCAGGGAAAAGAACTCACACACAGAAAACTTACCATGTCCACCAGGGAAAAGAACTCACACACAGAAAACTTACCATGTCCACCAGGGAAAAGAACTCACACACAGAAAACTTACCATGTCCACCAGGGAAAAGAACTCGTCAAGCTTCGTCAGCATCATCTCCACGCTCTCATTGAATTTGTTTTCCTATAGATTTGGTGAGAGAATAAGGAAAACAAATTTTATTAACTCTTTTGTTACGGAACATGAAGGACGATGCATATTTTGTATACATGGTTAGCTGCTCTCCCTTGACTGATTTGTTGTTTGGGTAAATTTTTACCTCTATTGATATTTCATTATCTTAACTTATTTCTTTTCATATTTCTCTGTGCATTGCAAAAGTTTTCGTATTCTCCAAACTGATAAATGTAATAAAGAGCCCCTGTGATTAAACACAGACCGGTCTGTGTATTCATGGTGAAAAGATTACGACCAGAACTTGAAAAATGGAAATGGACTCTACACAAAACAATCCAAATAGACACAGATAACAAATAATTGCTACTGACAAAACAAGCCTAAATGCTGTGGACCTTGGCCTTGACCTAGCCTGGCATAACCCAGTAGGCTGCATTCACTTAGTCACTTAGTCATCGCAGTGCCGTAAATCTAGCCTGTCATGCTAGGTTCATGGCGCTGTGAACTTAGCCTGGCAGGCTATAGTTAGGGCGTTAAGAATGTAGCCACTGCGTATGCTTACATATTATGTTTTTGTGATGGGCCTTTTGCGATCCTGGCTTGGACTTCTTTGACTTTGAAGCTTTTACTGTTACTGTAACATTCAGTAACAGTAACTGTAACTTGTTGTGCGCACAGCAGTGCAAATATAAAGTACAGTACAACATGTCATGTTGATATCCCGTAGACCTTAAAATATTCAGAGATAATACATTCACATTTAAATAGTAAAATGAAACCAGTCAAGAACGAGTAGAAACTGACTGCTGAAATTGAAATAGTAATAGACTTAACTAGAGTCTAAATCTTATCTCTATTCCACAAGTACCTCTTTATCCACAGAAAAATTGACATATTTGGAGAATGCCACTGCCATTTCTTCTGCAACATCTTGGTTTGATTTACTTGTGTCTGTGTCAGAGGATGACAAACTTGATATGGATTGGGACGGCAATCTTTCCAGAGAAGTGTTAACGTCAGCCATTTTGACTCGAGAAGCAAGTCATGTGATATTTCCATAAGATTGTTGTCTAAGGGACATAACTGCGAGAATGATGAGATTTATTTTGTTTCATATAATATCATCGATTATGTCCCATCACAAATACGAATGTTGAATTAACATCGCCAGTCAGATATAAGTCTGATTAATACAATCAATGACATTATTATATACTTGTTGATACAAGTTAGTGAGAACTACACATAACATGGCTGGCTGAAAATAATAACAAAGATTTGAGTGACGTCAATTTCGTTCTATCTATGAGCTTGGCTAAGAAGCTTACAACATTGCCATCCGGAAATATAATGGACCAACACACAAAACTCTGTGTAACAATTAAATTTTATAGTCTGGTTAATACAGTTTTGTGAGAATTACTCGTAAGAGTGGATGGCATAAAACGATAACAAAGACAAGAGTGACGCCATCTTCGTTCTATTTATACTTTTCGGAATGACAGGCTGACGTCACGGAGAGAAGAGGCTATGATTTCTGTTCAAGAAAGCCTGACTAGAGAACGATTCAATAGTCTCAAGTCACGTCGCCCAGCAATGGCGGCCATCGTGGTTCTAAACAAAGAAAATTGGTACTTTTTATTCTTCATGCTGGCTAGAACTTTTCATATGTCTTGTGATCAGAATGTGTAAAAGTCAAAACATGATCAGATTTATAAAGGTTTTTTTTTTCATCTGGATACGCTTTTATGCTCGTCGGAGAAATTTTTCATAAGGGCGTCCGCCATTGTTTCGATAGTTTAGAGCCAGTTACTAAGTTACCATGCGTCATTGCGAGGGAAGTGACGTTACGACTGTTGAAGCGTATTGTCGTCACTTTTGTTCAGATTCAGACAGTCCAGTTGAAGGCACATTGTCAGGTGCCCAAGCAGAGAAAATAAAGGATATCGAGGTAGCCGAAAGTGGAATTCTTTCACTTATGTCAAGTCAGAATGAACATAAAAGTAAATGGGCGTGATGGCATTTCAGCGTTTACACGAGAGCTTCCCCCTGTGTCATTAGATCTAAGGTACGTTCCTAGAAAATAGAAAGATGCCAACATCACGCCTGTTTTCAAAAAATGTAGACGAAAGTAAAGCCGAAAAACACCGAACGGTGTCATTGATCTCGATATTATGTAAGCAACTGGAGCATAATGTATTTGGAGGATTCACAGCACGATTTTCGTAAATGTCGATCCTGCGAATCACAACTCATCACAACGTATGACTTCTCAAACACAGTGAACCGCAAAGGGCAAACATATGTGACCCTACGCCTCGAAGCGGTATTAAGTCGGGATTTGGAAAACGAAGAAAACCGGTTTTAAAGTGGAAATGGTCAAAATGATCAAATTTCAGTTTTTGGTTATTTCATAAACTACAATCATTTTTCTACATAAAAACGTAATAATTCAACATAAGTATTGACGATAAGTTAAATATATATAAAGTTTAAAAAAGCAACATCAGTGAAATATTCAAAACAAGAGTTGACTTTCTCTCAGGGAGCCACCATTTCCAAGGCTGCACTTGTCAATAATAGCTAATAACAAATACTTTGATCTCAAACTTTAGCCTCGTTGGTTTTTAAAGTTTGTGTTGCTCTACTTATCACTTGATGCACTTTTAGCACTATCTCTCTCTCTCTCTCTCTCTCTCTCTCTCTCTCTCTCTCAAACACACACACACACACACACACACACACACACTACAACCACCCCCACCGCATCTTCATCACGACCACTACTACTACAATCACCACCACCACCACCGCATCATCACTGCCACTACTACTTCAACCACCACCACCACATCATTATCACTACTACATACTACAACCACCACCACCACATCATCATCACTATCACTACTACTACAACCACCACCACCACATCGTCATTACTACTACAACCACTACCACTACATCATCACTACTACTACAACCGCCCACACCACATCATCACTACTACTACAACCACTGCCACAACTTCAACTACAACCACAGTCACCACCACCACCACCACCACATCATCATCACTTCCACTACTACTACTACTACTACTACTACTACTACAACAGCCATTATGACATCATCATCATCACTACTACTACTACTACTACTACTACTACTACTACTACTACTACTACTACTACTACTACTACTACTACTACGACTACTACTACAACCGCCAACACAACATCATCCTCACTACCATCATTATGTTTTGGAGCTTTTCTTCACTTGAAGTTTGGGGTTGTATTTGGCAATGTGTTCATATATCAGAAATATTTGTAATCAGTTATGTATTTAGATCTATACAATATGTAAACACAATACCAAATATCATCCCAATTCCCTTTTGTGTGTGTGCGGAAATTCCTCTTTCGGCATTGAAATTCCTCCGAGTGGTGTCTGAAATTCCTGTGAGTCAAATTGAAAATTGGCGTCTCTGCAAATTTTACTATTCTCGTCAAATTTTCAATGCCCGTAACTGAGGAGTTATCTTTACCCATTGATTTGATTATGTGTGAAAACGGTGCCTCACTTCAAAGTCGATTTTCTCAAAACTTGGTTTTTACACTCTCCCTACTTCAAACGGTCATAGTTGGGCAATGAATAATCAGAATCTTATAAATTTGGTATCAAATTTTAAGCATAATATAAGCTATGATTGGGTACCAAAAACCCAATAATTGAAAAATCCGACTTAATACCGTTTCGAGGCGGAGGGTCACATATGCGATCCTACTAGATTTCAGCAGTGCATTCGACAAAGTCCTTCATAAAAGCCTTTTTCCAAAGACTCGGGGATTATGGCATCCGTGACAATCGTCAAATCCAAGTCGATGAAGTCTTTTCTGAAAGACAAGACGCCGAGAATGATGGTGGACAACAAGCGTTTGGACCCAATGCCTGCATAAAAAGGCGTTCCACAAGGAACTGTTTTGGGTCCATTATTGTTCCTGGAATACATCAACGACATCACAGACAGCATATCACTAGACTCAGATCTAAGCCTTGTTTGCCGACAACAATCAACTTTATAAAGAAAAAAAAGTGGCAAAGAGGCGTTGACATCCTACAGAATGACCTCAACTGTCTGGAAGAATTGGGAGTGGGATGGAAAATGGAGTTCCATCCTTTAAAAAGTCAAGTTATCAAAACAAACAATGACAGAAAACCACCTGACAGTCTCAATAGCTCAGTTGGTAGAGTACTCCCGTGTGCATTCGAGATTTTTTTCGGACCCCCTCGACCACCAGCAGTGATTGGCTAGATGGATTCATTAAATCTGGCGGAAAGTACTTTGCGATAGACTAACGTTTTATCCAAAGGGTAACAAGGAATTGATATTGTCCGTTTCACTTTAGAGAAATCGGGATAAACTCCGGCTTAACGGGCCTGATGGTTCTAAAGGACTACCCGAAGGTCACTGTCAGATTTACAGGGATATCTCGGGGTCCCCCTCGATAGTAAACTGAACCGGAATCACCACATCAATAATGTTAACATTTTCAGCAGTAAAATAAGTGATTTGCTGGTAACAGCTTTGTTTATGTCCTCATTTCTAGGCCTACATAATATGTGTTGAGTTGGTTTGGGGCCGACGTATACTTATTCACAGGTCTGACAACCCAAATTGTTATGATCTCATTGTTGTCATGAATATTACTCACAAATCAAAGATAAATATTATGCATGGGAACAACGTTAAATCAAGCCCATAATAGGGAAGAAATGTGTGATGTTAAAAAACTGGTTCCAATCTAATGGATGTGTAAAACCACTCTTCCAGAGTAAATATCTTATGGTTTCGTATTGATCACATGGTATTTTCTAGTTTAAATATAGGCTGGTCGTCACTACAGATCGTCCATCCTCGCTCTTCTACGTCTCGTAATTCTTAGAATCTGCCAATATGTCCTACTACTAAAATAGTTTTGATACAATATGATTCAATATGTAACCTATTCATTATTACACCTCCGAAAAACTAGTAATTTACACACTTCCAAGGATTTTGGGACCGGAAAGTAGAAGCTATGACGTCACGACTTTTCTTCCCTTACTTTTTCAATGATCAGACTTTCAAATATTATGTGCAGCGGCTTGGGACCCGTTGTAAAGGAATTTGAACCAAAAATGGAAATTGCACTATACACGCTCTCTTGTATTGGAGCCATCGTTACTAGCACCACGGCAACAACCACGTACAACCGTCTGAATTGTACCCACAACCACCATACTCACCACCACCACATTCTTCACAACCACCACAACACAACCACAACCATTCACAACAGGTCAACAGGTCCTAATTACACTCACAACAACCACCATCACCACTACCACCTTCTTCACAAGCACCACCACACAACCACAACAACCATCATCACTACCACCTTCTTCACAAGCACCACCACACAACCACAACAACCATCATCACTACCACCTTCTTCACAAGCACCACCACACAACCACAACAACCATCATTACTACCACCTTCTCCACAAGCACCACCACACAACCACAACAACCATCATCACTACCACCTTCTCCACAAGCACCACCACACAACCACAACCACCATCACCACTAACCAACCTTCTTCACAAGCACCACCACACAACCACAACAACCATCATCACTACCACCTTCTCCACAAGCACCACCACACAACCACAACAACCATCATCACTACCACCTTCTCCACAAGCACCACCACACAACCACAACCACCATCACCACTACCACCTTCTTCACAAGCACCACCACACAACCACAACAACCATCATCACTACCACCTTCTTCACAAGCACCACCACACAACCACAACAACCATCATCACACCACCTCTCCACAAGCACCACCACACAACCACAACAACCATCATCACTACCACCTTCTCCACAAGCACACACCACACAACCACAACCACCATCACACACTACCACCTTCTTCACAAGCACCACCACACAACCACAACAACCATCATCACCCACCTTCTCCACAAGCACCACCACACAACCACAACAACCATCATCACTACCACCTTCTCCACAAGCACCACCACACAACCACAACCACCATCACCACTACCACCTTCTTCACAAGCACCACCACACAACCACAACAACCATCATCACTACCACCTTCTTCACAAGCACCACCACACAACCACAACAACCATCATCACTACCACCTTCTCCACAAGCACCACCACACAACCACAACAACCATCATCACTACCACCTTCTCCACAAGCACCACCACACAACCACAACCACCATCACCACTACCACCTTCTTCACAAGCACCACCACACAACCACAACAACCATCATCACTACCACCTTCTCCACAAGCACCACCACACAACCACAACAACCATCATCACTACCACCTTCTCACAAGCACACCACACAACCACAACACATCACTACCACCATTCCAAGCCACCACAACCCACAACCTCATCACACACCTCACACACACACCACCAACAACCATCATCACTACCACCTTCTCACAAGCACCACCACACAACCACAACAACCATCATCACTACCACCTTCTCCACAAGCACCACCACACAACCACAACAACCATCATCACTACCACCTTCTCCACAAGCACCACCACCAACCACAACCACCATCACACTACCACCTTCTCACAAGCACCACCACACAACCACAACAACCATCATCACTACCACCTTCTCCACAAGCACCACCACACACACAACACCTTCACAACAACCCTGTCTTCACAAGCACCACCACACAACCACAACAACCATCATCACCACCACTGTCTTCACAAGCACCACCACACAACCACAACAACCATCACCACCCCTGTCTTCACAAGCACCACCACACACCACAACAAACCATCCATCACCACCCCTGTCTTCACAAGCACCACCACACAACCACAACAACCATCATCACCACCCCTGTCTTCACAAGCACCACCACACAACCACAACAACCATCATCACCACCCCTGTCTTCACAAGCACCACCACACAACCACAACAACCATCATCACCACCCTGTCTTCACAAGCACCACCACACAACCACAACAACCATCATCACCACCCTGTCTTCACAAGCAACCACCACAAAACACCACACACACAAAACCTATCACACCCTGTCTTCACAAGCACCACCACAACACAACACATTCACACCCTGTCTTCACAAGCAACCACACAAACACACACATCCACAACACACCATCACACAACAACCATCACCACCTGTCTTCACAAGCACCACCACACAACCACAACAACCATCATCACCACCCCTGTCTTCACAAGCACCACCAACACAACCACAACAACCATCATCACCACCCCTGTCTTCACAAGCACCACCACACAACCACAACAACCATCATCACCACCCCTGTCTTCACAAGCACCACCACACAACCACAACACCCATCATCACCACCCCTGTCTTCACAAGCACCACAACACAACCACAACAACCATCATCACCACCCTGTCTTCACAAGCACCACCACACAACCACAACCACCATCATCACCACCCCTGTCTTCACAAGCACACAACCACCCACACACACTCTACAACACCACCACAACACACAACCATCACCCTGTCTTCACAAGCACCACCACACAACCACAACAACCCTCATCACCACCCCTCTTCACAAGCACCACCACACAATCACAACAACCATCATCACCACCCTGTCTTCACAACACCACCACACAACCACAACAACCATCATCACCACCCCTGTCTTCACAAGCACCACCACACAACCACAACAACCATCATCACCACCCCTGTCTTCACAAGCACCACCACACAACCACAACAACCATCATCACCACCCCTGTCTTCACAAGCACCACCACACAACCACAACAACCACATCATCACCACCCCTGTCTTCACAAGCACCACCACACAACCACAACAACCATCATCACCACCCCTGTCTTCACAAGCACCACCACACAACCACAACAACCATCATCACCACCCTGTCTTCACAAGCACCACCACACAACCACAACAACCATCATCACCACCCCTGTCTTCACAAGCACCACCACACAACCACAACAACCATCATCACCACCCCTGTCTTCACAAGCACCACCACACAACCACAACAACCATCATCACCACCCCTGTCTTCACAAGCACCACCACACAACCACAACAACCATCATCACCACCCTGTCTTCACAAGCACCACCACACAACCACTACGCCCATCACCCCCTCCCCTGTCTTCACAAGCACCACCACACAACAACAACAGCCAACACCACCACCCCTGTCTTCACAAACATCCCAATAACACAACAACCATCACTACCGCCCCTGTCTTCACAAGCACCACCACACAACCACAACAACCATCATCACCACCCTGTCTTCACAAGCAACCACCACAAACTCACCATCCACAAACCACACACAACAACCATCATCACCACCCCTGTCTTCACAAGCACCACCACACAACCACAACAACCATCATCACCACCCGTGTCTTCCCAAGCACCACCACACAACCACAACAATCATCATCACCACCCCTGTCTTCACAAGCACCACCACACAACCACAACAACCATCATCACCACCCCTGTCTTCACAAGCACCACCACACAACCACAACAACCATCATCACCACCCCTGTCTTCACAAGCACCACCACACAACCACAACAACCATCATCACCACCCCTGTCTTCACAAACACCACCACACAACCACAACAACAACATACAACCATCTTAATTACAATCACAACCACCTTAATCATCACAACCACCACCACCACAACCAACTTAATCATCACAACCACCACCACCACAACCACCTTAATCATCACAACCACCACCACCACAACCACCTTAATCATCACAACCACCACCACCACAACCACCTTAATCATCACAACCACCACCACCACAACCACCTTAATCATCACAACCACCTTAATCATCACAACCACCACCACCACCACAACCTTAATCATCACAACCACCACCACCACCACAACCTTAATCATCACAACCACCACCACCACCACAACCTTAATCATCACAAC
>NC_088366.1:768053-770553 GCF_034508935.2 Berghia stephanieae | reverse complement strand
AATGTGGATGGCAAAAATAAAAATAATAACAAAGACCTGAGTGACGTCATCTTCATTCTATCCATAGGATAAAGATAAAACTACTATTTAACTAGCTTTTAAAATTATTTTGAAAACATTTGGGGTGGGGGTTCTTGAATGTTACTTTCTGCTATATGCTATTTATACACTGTTTCACACACACACATTTTCAGATCTTTATCACACACCAGTGCCTGCTCCTTAATTTGTTATTTTAATCAAACATTTCCACTTAACCAAAGTTTCACGTTTTTTGGCCAAACCCTATTTTTAAACCACTTAATTGCCGTAGCTGGAAAAATCACGTATTAAAAAATTTGCCCAGAAAACGCGTCCTTCGAATATCGATCGATTTAAATGACCCTCACCTTGGCAAAAACCCTCAAACCTGGGAGTTCATTGAAGACTTGGTGAAGTCCCAGGTTTGAGAGTGTTTGCCATAATGAGAGTAATTTAAATCGATCGGTATTTGAAGGACGAGTTTTCTGGCCAAATTTTGAATTAAGCATTTTCCCATAGTACGTCAGTTATCTGGTTTGTGTAAATGTCCCGACATAATACCGTCTTGAGGCAATCGGTCACTTTAGCAGATTTTTCACAGCATTTCCATCATCCTCTATGCGGGCAGGGAGGTACTTACTGTGTCTTCTATCCCCCTATATCTATCCCCCTATATCTATCCCCCTATATCTATCCCCCTATATCTATACCCCTATATCTATCCCCCTATATCTATACCCCTATATCTATACCCCTATATCTATCCCCCTATATCTATACCCCTATATCTATCCCCCTATATCTATACCCCTATATCTATACCCCTATATCTATGCCCCTATATCTATCCCCCTATATCTATCCCCCTATATCTATACCCCTATATCTATACCCCTATATCTATCCCCCTATATCTATCCCCCTATATCCGTTTTCCAACATGTTTCTGTCTTTGTCTTGGAATGAGATTACTTGGTTTTGTCCAGGCCCTGGCCGGATTCCTAGGCTGGGAGGGAAACAGTCAAATGTATAGTTAGTTTTGGGAGATGATATTCTCTCTCTCTGTTATGCACTGTATTATTTTTCCTTTTACACATGAAGGCCACAGGGGAAAATCGATCAAAGTCCGAAAGGCACTTACTGTTCTAATGTCACAATAATTTGGTATTCCGAAAGGCACTTACTGTTCTAATGTCACAATAATTTGGTATTCCGAAAGGCACTTACTGTTCTAATGTCACAATAATTTGGTATTCCGAAAGGCACTTACTGTTCTAATGTCACAATAATTTGGTATTAAAATCAACCAAGAGCTTGTTTTTTATATGCATCTGACTTGTGGTCAAAATATATACGTTTTGTCATTCACATTTAGTTCAATTCATTTTATCATGTGGCGTTTTCAATGGGTTTCCAAACTTAAATTTTGATTTTCTCAAAATCTGAAAAATGTGACTTTGATTGTTTTTCCCCCTGTGGTCTTCATATGTATAATTTGTAGACTATTGAGGGTTTTCATCTTCGTGGGGACCTGTGCTTTTGTCTGGATGAGACTTTTAGGTGATCTCAAACTAAGTACTTTGATAGTGTGAGCTTGGAATGTACATCTGTTTCCCATTTGAACCAATTCCCCTTTGTCTTCCCTTTTCTTCGATGCTTTAATTGTAATTCTAGAACTGTTTACTATCCCATTTCTTCCTTTTTACTGGCGCTGATATGACCTCAATGTGTTGCGAGCGCCATGAAACCCTTAATAACAAACTAACAAACATAGATTCTATGCTAAACATAGAATTTGTGATACTCCTTCACACGTGCTTGGTTGTATAAACAATAACGTGAAGGAAATCGACCTCTCTCTCTCTCTCTCTCTCTCTCTCTCTCTCTCTCTCTCTCTCTCTCTCTCTCTCTGTGTGTGTGTGTGTGTGTGTGAGAGTGTGTGTGTGTTATCATTGTTATTGTTTTTATAGATAGAGGCAGTTGACGTCACTCACATGTTTGTTGTTATTTTTAGCCAGCCTTTCTTTTTTGAATGAGTAGTTCTCACTAAATCGTATCAATCAGACTATAAACCTTCAAGGTTACACACAGTTTTGGCGTGTTGGTGTGTTATATGGGTAGGTGGATGTTGTGAGATTTTTGGATAAACGCAATGCGTCAATACTGCCAAATGGGTGACGAGTTACCACACGATTTTCTAGATCAGGTCATAAAGGTTTAGGATAACACATAGTTTTCTGTGTTGCTGCAAAAGATAGAACGAAGTTGACGTCACTCAGGTCTTTGGTTTTTGTTGTTTTTTTTTGCCATCCTTTTTTATGGGTAACTCTCACCAATGTGTTGTTATATTAGCCAGACTTTAAACCAGACAGCGATATGCAGAGGCGCAAAACCTTTGAAGTGGCAATGGGGTTTTAATAGCTGACGATACGTATCTATGTCAGGGTCTTTGAAGCTTCTATCTTCACTTATTTTCTCA
>NC_088366.1:763053-765553 GCF_034508935.2 Berghia stephanieae | reverse complement strand
CCATCGACCACCAAAATCACTGTCTCTATGTCCATCCATCTGGTCCTATATTCAACCCTCCCACCCATCGACCACCAAATCATTGTCTCTATGTCCATCCATCTGGTCATCGTGAATCAATTCTCCCACCCATCGACCACCAAATCATTGTCTCTATGTCCATCCATCTGGTCATCGTGAATCAATTCTCCCACCCATCGACCACCAAATCATTGTCTCTATGTCCATCCATCTGGTCCTATATTCAACCCTCCCACCCATCGACCACCAAATCACTGTCTCTATGTCCATCCATCTGGTCCTATATTCAACCCTCCCACCCATCGACCACCAAATCATTGTCTCTATGTCCATCCATCTGGTCCTATATTCAACCCTCCCACCCATCGACCACCAAATCATTGTCTCTATGTCCATCCATCTGGTCCTATATTCAAGCCTCCCACCCATCGATCACCAAATCATTGTCTCTATGTCCATCCATCTGGTCCTATATTCAAGCCTCCCACCCATCGACCACCAAATCATTGTCTCTATGTCCATCCATCTGGTCCTATATTCAAGCCTCCCACCCATCGACCACCAAATCATTGTCTCTATGTCCATCCATCTGGTCCTATATTCAAGCCTCCCACCCATCGACCACCAAAATCATTGTCTCTATGTCCATCCATCTGGTCCTATAATCAACCCTCCCACCCATCGACCACCAAAGTCATTACCGAGTTATAGTTGCTCACCGAACGGACACCGAACGAACGACTTACCGATCACGTGATCAGTTTTTTCTCGCGTCCTCTTGTCTAATCTCGTCACTCCGGAATAGAAAGAGGAGGCGGAGTTTATATGATATAACGCAATGAAAGGTCTGTTCGATAACGGGTGGGGGGATATCACCTCTCCAAAACTTACCTTATTATATGAGATCTTGAGATTCTTATCCAATCATCGATTGCTCGTTTGACAGTTCGCTTGTGAACAGTTAGGAGACCATCTCTTGATTTATGGGCAGGCGGCTTTGCGTAAAGGCGGTGAGTGTTGTATACATCAAAGAGTACCGCTGACCGATGGGTAAATAGTGATTGTGTAACCCAAAAGCCCTGCCGACTCGACTGCAAGGTCTTGTATGTAATAGTTGCGTCACCATATCAACGCTCAGGAATTAATTAGTGAGGACTCTCAGTATATATATATATATATATATATATATATATATATTAAAAAAACAAACAACGCTTTTGAATCACACGAGATACATCAGTGTGCTCGTCGCATTGAGAATTGAAAAATGAGATATAAATCAAGAAAACCGACCGGAAAATAAAGAAACTATCATTAAATTTTAAAAAATTGAGCAATATCTTTTTCAAAATCAATCTGCTAGAAATTTTTTTTATTTCTAAACCTATTTTTGTGAAACAAAGATAAATGTTCTCCTTTTTGCAAGCTGATTCAAACAATGTGGTTTTTAAATTTATCGTATACGTAATCATTTGGAAGCTCCCGAGAAAGGTATTTTTGTGTAATCTCTTTCACACACACACGCGCGCGCACACACACACACAAACACACACACACAACATATACAAACAATACACAAACAATACACATCCCTGGTCATCTATTGCCTATATTATTAATGTTAATATATACATCCCATGCTGATTGTCACTACCCCCCCCCCCCCAACCATTTCCACCATCCAAGTACCAGCGGCCTTTTCTCTTTGATTTCGTATCATGGTCTACCCGAAGCCCAACACCTCGATCGTTTGTGGGTCAACCCCCCCCTCCCCCCTCCCCCCACCTTCGCCCGTAATCAATTTATAATTTTCTCTCTGTATAGAGCGCCACGTGCACAATTATATACTATTGAATGACATTGACCTTGCCCCTCCCCTAACACAAGCCAACAGCAACCCAAGCTATCCTCTATCACGTGACCTTAGATCCGATGCTGCATACCGCTTGAGAGTCTTCACTATCCAGATCTCGTTCATGGTCACGTGAGAAGGCTATATCCGTTCGGGCTCGGCGTTCGGCGTCTCGTTCGACCCGATTTCGTTAAAAGCCTATTGTCTCTCTATCCACCCACCCTGGTCATCGTGAATCAATTCTCCCACCCATCGAATCATCTATTCGTCCGCAGTTCCATCCGTGCTTTCATTCCTCCACCCATCTATTCATCCATCTATATATCCATCCATCTCACCCCCCCCCTCCCCCTGTCCAACTAGTAATAATGATTGGGTAGCTAGGTCAATGACACATGGCGGAAAGTACTCTGTGATAGGCAAGCATCCTATCCCAAAGTCACATTGTCAATAAAACTGTTCATTATAAAATTTGTATTAGAATCCAACACGGCGACTAAGGTAGGCTGAAGACTCTCTCTTAATCGTCCCAAGAACCAAATTATCCCTTAGTAATAAGTCTTTTTCTGTACGTGGCCCCATCTTGTGGAATGAGATCTCCCCAGATGGTAAAACTAATTAGGGATA
>NC_088366.1:748053-753053 GCF_034508935.2 Berghia stephanieae | reverse complement strand
CCCGGCATTTCCTTGGCAAATTTTGTTAATCTGGTGTAAAACTTTTTGTATGCGTTTTGCATTCTAGGAACAGATGATTCTCTCTTGAATATATGTCTCAAGTAGTGGAAATCTTGTGTTTCTGAAGGAAAGATTAAGACAAATGTTGTTTAGAATCGGGTTTGAAATGTGGGCCACCACAAATCCTTACGTTCTTCCTCTTTGTAAATCCAAGGAATTAGAGGAGAACGGGATCTAATAGATCAGGTGGAAAATTGAATGCAATAGATTAAAGTCCTATCCAAAGGATAGCAAGTACTTGAAACTGTCCGCTTAATGCTACAGTATCTAGTATTGATGCTAATCCATGAGACATTTTTTCCTCTGAAATCTACATAGACGATATCTCTATGATCAAAAATCAAAATACAGACGATGTGCCATTCATTTTTGTTTTTGCACTTGCATTCACGTATCGGTTTTGTTAATCAAGCCTTCTAAAAGTTTTAATTTAGAGTTTATAAAATTGCATTTTATTTTATTATCTAAAATGGCCTTTAAAACATCAATGTGGTGATTGGAATACATTTTGGAAGAATTTTGTTTCTGCAAAGCGACAATGGATATCAACATTGGTGACAAGATAATAATGTCTGGACCTCATTTTTCACCTATAGATTATATCGTGTATTTTATTACGGGTTTTTATTCACTCGTTATATTAAAACATTGAATTTTTATTCTCGTTAAAACTCGCATCAGTACAGGTTTGAACATAACTCATGAAATACAACCCGTCATAAAAGACACTCATTGGATCTCTGATGTACAAACATTTATCAATGCCCAACCATGATGACTAGAAATTTAAACTTATCACATGTTTTATATTTGTAGCTATGAATTCTATACCCACCATCTAGTACATCACTACTTATTACCGCTTTGAGAGAGAGGGTTACATTTCACTTAAACGCATAGCATCAATAGATAGAATGCGTTACGGTGAAGTACAGGCAAACTCTGCCTGTAAAACAAAATGTAATCAAAACACAAAATATCACGTGATCTTTAACGTTTACAGTCAAGACGTGAGATCTTTGGTGAGAAGAGACGATGTCCGTGGCTATCTAAAATCTAAAATCTAAAACAAACAGCCGAGAACACCAGCCATATTCTATCGATAAAATGTGCATGATAAGTAAAGTGAACTTGCCACTGTACCTGAAGAAGTGTCTTTCCCAGAGACAAAATATCCCAACACGGCTGATATGATAAGTAATGATATCACATTGAAGAATGGAGTCTGTCTTGGTGTATGAGTCATCCTGGTCAATTACTGGTCACAATAGGTTGGTGCCGAAAAAAAACTTCAAAGTTTCGAATTCACTTGGTAAATTTAACAAATTTTTGATTTTTTGGGGGGTATTTGTCGAAAGTTCAAAAGGACAACGACAGGCTCTGACTACGGTAAATTGAATCTGTCCGTGTATTGGATAAGATCTGGGTTGTTAGAATTCAACTGTCACGATATAATCTTTGGATATAATTGCTGTCTCTATCTATAAAAGACGTACATGGATCTTTCTGGTTGTGACATAACTGGACTCACAATGTTTTCTTCTTCTTCTTCTTTTGTTTTTGTTCTTCTTCTTGCTCTTGTTGTTGTTGTTGTTGTTGTTGTTGTTGTTCCTCTTCTTCTTCTTCTTCTTTTTCTTCTTCTTCTTCTTCTTCTTCTTCTTCTTCTTCTTCTTCTTCTTCTTCTTCTTCTTCTTCTATAAAAACCCTGTTATTTGTTTTTGATTTTTTTTTGGGGGGGGGGGGGAGGGGGGATAATAATGGGGGTGGGGGGGGGGGGGGGAGGAGGAGGAAAGATGAATAGTAATGCACCAAGTACATAAAAGCGCTGCCGTTACAAATAAATGAAAGACGGAATTTCTTGCATGACAAATTCACACATAAGGCTGACAATAGCGAGAACACAATAGGATTCAATAATCTGATGTCACGTCGCCCAGCAACGAGCAGCTTGGTTCTAAACATTGAAAAACGGTACTTTATCACATGTCATGTGATCAGAATGTATAAAAGCCAAAACATGATCAGATTTATAATGTTTTTCTCCTCTGGATACACTTTTATGCTCGTCGGAGAAGAATTTCATAAGTGCGTCCGCCATTGTTTCATATATTTTAGAGCCAGTTACTAAGTTGCTCTGCGTCATTACGGGGGAAGTGACGAAACAACTGTTGAAGCGTATTTCGGTGGTCCACATCTTGTTGCCAAAGTGACGTGTGCAAATTTAAGATGGCAATTCTAAGGAGCAGAATGAGGTTGAAACAATGAACATGTCTTGATACAACAGACACTGGAATGACCTTTGACTCATGTTATTATTGGTTTTACCCATAATATGTCATATTTGTGTCTGAAATATGCCCCCCCCCCCACCCCCCCCCCCCCCTACACACACAGATAATCTTGAGCTTTTATATAGCGCACTATCCACAGAACGTGACAAAGCGCTATAGATAGTATGCGCTTTGCTAAGGAGTTCACAACATTGCCATCCGGAAGTATAACGGATCAACACACAAAACTGTGTATATCCATGAACGTTTATAGTCTGGTTAATACAGTTCAGTGAGAATTACTCATAAACTTGGATGGCAAAAAACAATAACAAAGACCTGAGTGGCGTCATCTTCGAATTATCTATAGATAGTCTGCAGATGGCGTCACTCAGGCCTTTGTTATTGTTTTTGCCATCCGCGTTTGTGAGTTGTTCTCACTAAACTGTATTAACCAGACTATAAAAGTTCATGGTTACACAGAGTTTGTGTGTTGGTCCGTTATACTTCCGGATGGCAATGTTGTGAACTCCTTGGCCAAGCGCATTCTATCTATATCGCACTATCCACAGAACGTGATCAAAGCGCTATGGATAGTATGCGCTTGGCTAAGGAGCTCAGAACATTGCCATCCGGAAGTATAACGGACCAACACACAAAACTATGTGTATCCATGAACGTTTATAGTCTGGTTAATACAGTTCAGTGAGCATTACTCATAAACTTGGATGGCAAAAAACAATAACAAAGACCTGAGTGACGTCATATTCGAACTATCTATACAAAAGGTCCCTGACCAGCTGTAACAAGTAACACATAGAACGAGACATCACGCCTTTTAGGCGATAATACAATTTTTTTCCGATAGAGACTACGCTGTTAATGACCAGGTACTCATTTTACACCTCAGTACGGTGAGAGAATGTTAGTAAAGAACCTTTTCCAAGAAATCCACTATGCGACGAACGAGGCTCGAACCCAGGACCTTCCGATCTGAAAGCGAGTGTCATTCCACATGACCATCAGGTCTTTGTTATTGTTTTTTGGCGTCCATGTTTATGAGTAGTTCTCACTTAACTGCATTAACTCGACTATAGATAGTATGCGCTTGGCTAAGAAACTCACAACATTGCCATCCGGAAGTATAACGGACCAACACACAAAAGTGTGTGTATCCATGAACATTTATAGTCAGGTTAATACAGTTCAGTGAGCATTACTCATAAACGCGGATGGCAAAAAACAATAACAAAGACCTGAGTGACGTCATCTTCGAACTATCTATAGATAGAATGCGCTTGGCCAAGGAGTTCACAACATTGCCATCCGGAAGTATAACGGACCAACACACAAACTCTGTATAACCATGAACTTTTATAGTCTGGTTAATACAGTTTAGTGAGAACAACTCACAAACGCGGATGGCAAAAACAATAACAAAGGCCTGAGTGACGTCATCTGCATACTATCTATAGAGAGAGCGAAGTTGACGTCACTCAGGTTTTTGTTATTGTATTTTTTTTTCCTTGCCATCCACGTTCATGAGTAATTCTCACTAAACTGTATTAACCAGACTATAAACGTTCAAGGTTACACCCAGTTGTGTGTTGGTCCGTCATATTTCCGGATGGCAATGTTGGGAGTTTCTTAGCTAAACGCATACTATCTATATTCGACCTTCAAGTAACAACATCTGCATTATATCCTCCACACCCAAAATATCAGGGGGTAAAGAAGAATAGGATTCAATAGTCTGATGTCACGTCCGCCCAGCAACCAGCAGCTTGGTTCTAAACAAAAGTTGCCATGCGTCATTACAAGGGAAGTGACGTCACGACTGTTGAACCCTATTGATTAGCTGAGACAGTACCCTCTTGCATTATAAATCTATGATGGACTTGTATAATGACGATCATTTCTAGTGAGCGTGGCTCAGCGGTACGGTCTTTGCTTCGTACCCGAAAGGCACCGAGTTCGATCACCCGCCGCTGCGCTGTGTGGCCTTGAGCAAGTCACCTCGCCCTAGCTCAGTTTGAGGTGCTGCACTGCGGCTGACGCCTGGGTTATTCCAGTCTTCCCTTGGAATAGACCCTCCCCTATGGGATGAATAAAGGGAATATCATTTATTGATTTATGACGGCATTCTAGAACATTCCATTCCGATGTATTTGGTGATGCAAGACATGCTAAAAGAACTGGATAAGAATCAAATTGAATGAGATACCAACTCACAAAACCTCCCAAGTCAAATTTCGACGAAATTGAGTTATTCCCCTTTATTTACGCAGTTTGTTGCTTTCGAATGTCAAAATAGGATTTCTTACAAAATTCATCGCTGCCTCTAGCCCTTTTAACATTTACACCTGAGTCGAATGAGGTAATTCATACGATATCATTAAGCCCTTAACCCAGTCAATAAAGACAGTTTTAATACAAAACAATGACTTTATAAAAATCGACATAGTTTTCAATTCACGTTTTCCTTTCCAGCCAATACCATTGTCAGACCACATGTTCAACTCTCAACGTTTTTATTCTTGTGATCTCAACAAGGACGTTTTTTAAGCCAAACAAGATAACACGCTTAAAATTTATTTTGGCCAGAAACTATTTGCTTCTAATATCAATCGAATAAAATCGCCTGCAACTTGTAAAATAATTTTCAAACCT
>NC_088366.1:725553-733053 GCF_034508935.2 Berghia stephanieae | reverse complement strand
TGTTCAGAAGGCAGTTGAAATGTTCCCTCCATCGTTCAGATTGAGCCTCTTTTCCAAAAATAGTTTTCCCATCTTTGTCTTTGACTGGTACCTCTGGTTTCCCATATTTTCCAGCAAGTGTCTTGGTAGTTTGATAAAGGATCCTCATGTGTCCTCCTGTCGCTGCTGCTTCTGCTTTTTCTGCAATTCTGTTCATGAATGCTTCCTTGTCTTTCTTCACAGATCTTTTGACTTCCTTAGCTATGGCTCGATACTGCTCTTGTGCATCCAGTCTTGAAGCCCTTGTTCTGTTTGCATCACTTGTTCCTTCCTAGTTCTCCTCTTTTCAATAAGGTCCAAGGTGGTTGGACTTACCCATTCTTTATGTTCCGATTTCTTTACACCCAATACCTCGTGGCAAGTTGTTATGTAGACTTCCTTGATCTTTGCCCAATGTGACTCTACATCTATGTCCTCCTCGAGTTCAGTAAGAGGTGGAAATCTATTACTCAATTGTAGTTTGAATTCCTCATTCTTTTCCCCATCGAGTGCATTCACCTCGAATTTTCTTCTTGTATGTGATCTGGTCCCATGTTTTCTGAGTCGGAGCTTAAGCTTTGCCAATAGCAGGTGGTGGTCTGATCCAACATCTGCCCCTCTCCGTACTGTCACATCTTCCAATGAACGTCTGAATCTTCGAGAGATACAAAAATGATCAATCTGATTCTCTGTCACACCATCTGGTGAGACCCAAGTTGCTTTGTGGATCCTCTTATGGGGGAACACTGATCCTCCAATTACCAAACTGTTGAATGCACAGAAATTTGCAAATCTCTCACCATTATCGTTCATTTCTCCCATACCATGACGTCCCTGATACCTTCATAACCTACGTTATCCTGTCCCACTTTTGCATTAGCATCTCCCATCAATATGTTGATGTCTTTCCTTGGCAACTTGTCAATGACTTGTTGTAGAAGACTATAAAATGTATCTTTGTCCTCATCTGTTGCATCATTTGTTGGAGTATAGATCTGTACAATGTTCATGCTGATCTTCTTACTCCGTGTTGTAAAGGACGCCATGATGATCCTTTCTCCGTGTTGTTCCCATCCTCTCAGTGATTTCTGGGCAAACTTGCTTAGAATTATTTTTGCTCCCTGTGTATGAATCCCGTCCCCTCTCCCTGAATATAAAATCTTCTCCCCAGACTTGAGGTGTTTCTGTCCGGATTGTATCCAGTGGGTTTCGCTTACTCCAAGTATATGCAGCCTGCGTCTTCTCATCTCAGTCACAACTTGAGAGCTTTTTCCTGCTTCATACACGTTCCACGACGCAATTCAAAGCTGCTTGTTTGGCGAAGACGTCATCGGGTCAGCAGAGTCCTTTCGGCTTTGTCTGTTGTCCTTCATAAATTCTGTCATTCCAGAAACTCTTCGGTCGCCCAAGCTAAAAAAAGGATTTGGTTTGTCTGTCTGCGTTTCTGTAACGGTTTGAGTTTAACGGAAAGGGGTGTTAACCCTTTGCTAACCCCCAACCTGGGGGACTAGGTGAATCAAAGATGGGGGAATCACACACCATTAGTCGCCTTTTACGACACGCTGGCTTGGCGTTGGGCTATTCTTGACCCTCTCAGTTGAGGGACCCCGGACACCACACGGGGAGTGTCAGGTCGTAGCCATCGTTAACTTATATCCTGACACTAGAACCCTCTAGGGCTTATAGTTTGACGTCATTTTAGGTTCTTGTGTCAGGTCGTAGCCATCGTTAACTTATAGCCTGACACTAGAACCCTCTAGGGCTTATAGTTTGACGTCATTTTAGGTTCTTGTGTCAGGTCGTAGCCATCGTTAACTTATAGCCTGACACTAGAACCCTCTAGGGCTTATAGTTTGACGTCATTTTAGGTTCTTGTGTCAGGTGGTAGCCATCGTTAACTTATAGCCTGACACTAGAACCCTCTAGGGCTTATAGTTTGACGTCATTTTAGGTTCTTGTGTCAGGTCGTAGCCATCGTTAACTTATAGCCTGACACTAGAACCCTCTAGGGCTTATAGTTTGACGTCATTTTAGGTTCTTGTGTCAGGTGGTAGCCATCGTTAACTTATAGCCTGACACTAGAACCCTCTAGGGCTTATAGTTTGACGTCATTTTAGGTTCTTGTGTCAGGTCGTAGCCATCGTTAACTTATAGCCTGACACTAGAACCCTCTAGGGCTTATAGTTTGACGTCATTTTAGGTTCTTGTGTCAGGTGGTAGCCATCGTTAGCTTACAGCCTGACACTAGAACCCTCTAGGGCTTATAGTTTGACGTCATTTTAGGTTCTTGTGTCAGGTCGTAGCCATCGTTAACTTTTTGCCTGACACTAGAACCCTGTAGGGCTTATAGTTTGACGTCATTTTAAGTTCTTGTGTCAGGTCGTAGCCATCGTTAACTTACAGCCTGACACTAGAACCCTCTAGGGCTTATAGTTTGACGTCATTTTAGGTTCTTGTGTCAGGTCGTAGCCATCGTTAACTTACAGCCTGACACTAGAACCCTCTAGGGCTTATAGTTTGACGTCATTTTAGGTTCTTGTGTCAGGTCGTAGCCATCGTTAACTTATAGCCTGACACTAGAACACTCTAGGGCTTATAGTTTGACGTCATTTTAGGTTCTTGTGTCAGGTCGTAGCCATCGTTAACTTATAGCCTGACACTAGAACCCTCTAGGGCTTATAGTTTGACGTCATTTTAGGTTCTTGTGTCAGGTCGTAGCCATCGTTAACTTATAGCCTGACACTAGAACCCTCTAGGGCTTATAGTTTGACGTCATTTTAGGTTCTTGTGTCAGGTCGTAGCCATCGTTAACATATAGCCTGACACTAGAACCCTCTAGGGCTTATAGTTTGACGTCATTTTAGGTTCTTGTGTCAAGTCGTAGCCATCGTTAACTTATAGCCTGACACTAGAACCCTCTAGGGCTTATAGTTTGACGTCATTTTAGGCTCTTGTGTCAGGTCGTAGCCATCGTTAACTTATAGCCTGACACTAGAACCCTCTAGGGCTTATAGTCTGACGTCATTTTAGGTTCTTGTGTTAGGTCGTAGCCATCGTCAACTTATATCCTGACACTAGAACCCTCTAGGGCTTATAGTTTGACGTCATTTTAGGTTCTTGTGTCAGGTCGTAGCCATCGTTAACATATAGCCTGACACTAGAACCCTCTAGGGCTTATAGTTTGACGTCATTTTAGGTTCTTGTGTCAGGTCGTAGCCATCGTTAACTTATAGCCTGACACTAGAACCCTCTAGGGCTTATAGTTTGACGTCATTTTAGGTTCTTGCAGCGTCTAGCGAGTTGTCGTAAGTAGAGCTCAAGGAAACATGTGATTCCATTTGTTGAACTGTTGAATACAACTCATGATTTATTTTCTTTTGTGGCCAAAGACTTGTCTTTTGACGTCATTTTTTGGTCAGTGCCAGGCCATAAGTTAACGATTGCTACGTTCAGACTATAATGACCCCTGTATCGTTTGCTGTGTCAACCAATCACTGCCATTATTTACATTGTGACGACTGTCCGAGAGGCGTGATTATCTACCTGTCTATTTAATCTGGCGGCTGTATCTGGCGAGTATTTTACCTAAACGTGTGGCGTCAATACAACCGTGAGGCGATCCTACCTTTGACAAAATCGTTCATGGCTGAGTTACGTATGATGACCAGATCTCCACCCTCCTGTTGACAGATGGTTCTTGCCTCTGCCCATGTCGCTGTCTCGTCGTTGAACGCCTTGATGCAGGTCTTAAACCCTTCGTGACGAACCCATGATGGATTGCACTTCGAACCTCGTATAGATGAATTGATAGGTAAATAAATGAATAAATTAATAAATTAAACAAGAAGATGAATACATAGCCGAATAGATGAATAAATGAGTAAATGAACAAATATAGAATTAAATGAATAAATAAGTAAATGAATAAATATATAGATGAATACATTATAAAAACGTAAATGAATGGATGGATAGATGAATACATTAATAAATGGATAAATAAGTAAATGAAGTAATTGATAGATAAATAAATGAATAAATAATTAAATGAATAGATGAATAGATAAGTACATGAATAAATAAATTAATAAGTAAATGAATAAATTGATGGATAAATAAATAAATTAATAAGAAAATGAATAAATAGATATATTTAAAAAATTGCCCCATCTAAACATGAAGTTTGTGACATTTCTTCACACTTACTCGGACAAACATTGTTTGTTTATAAACAATAGCGTGAATGAAATCGACCTCTCTCTGATCATTGTTTTTGTTTTTATTTGCCAAATGGGTGACTACTTATCACACGATTTTCTCGATCAGATGATAAACTTCTAAGTTTAAACATAGATTTCTGTGTTGGTTCTATTGATCAAGCGGTAGAACAGTGTATATTTTATTTATACACATACCACCGATCGTAAAACCTGTGTAGTTCCCCACGTTTACCAATCACTGCCATTGTCTACATTATGACGACTGTCCGAAAGGCGTGGTTATCTATGTGTCTATTTTAACCTCCGACCCTATAGATAGATAGAAGTTGACGTCACTCAGGTCTTTGTTATTGTGTTTTGCCATCCGCCATACCTAAACTGTATTAACCTGACTAATAAACGATCATGGTTACACACAGTTTTGTGTGTTGGTCCGTTATACTTCCGGATGGCAATGTTGTGAGCTCCTTAGCCAGGCGCATACTATCTATTTTGAAAAAGAGTTGGATAACCCCCAATACTCACCACCCAAGGGTAAGCTGTTCACACCCGAACACACAGCCAGTGTCAGAAGAATACCTGAGATCCACATGACCTTTTTGGTTTCCTGTCAAATTTCTTTTCAAACCTGCGCTAGAACAGAAAACAAGTAAAAACATTAATGGGGATCAAGATGGTCATCTAAAAAAAACAGGTTCATATCTCATTGGAAATGTAAAACTATTCCACCAGAGCACTGAATACACACCTTGTGTAAATGATCTTCTGGTCGTAGCCATCGTTAAGTTATAGCCTGACACTAGAACCGTAGCCATCGTTAGGTTATAGCCTGACACTAGAACCGTAGCCATCTTTAAGTTATAGCCTGACACTAGAACCGTAGCCATCGTTAAGTTATAGCCTGACACTAGAACCGTAGCCATCGTTAAGTTATAGCCTGACACTAGAACCGTAGCCATCGTTAACTTATAGCCTGACACTAGAACCGTAGCCATCGTTAACTTATAGCCTGACACTAGAACCGTAGCCATCGTTAGGTTATAGCCTGACACTAGAACCATAGCCATCGTTAAGTTATAGCCTGACACTAGAACCGTAGCCATCGTTAAGTTATAGCCTGACACTAGAACCGTAGCCATCGTTAACTTATAGCCTGACACTAGAACCGTAGCCATCGTTAAGTTATAGCCTGACACTAGAACCGTAGCCATCGTTAGCTTATAGCCTGATACTAGAACCGTAGCCATCGTTAGCTTATAGCCTGATACTAGAACCGTAGCCATCGTTGAGTTATAGCCTGACACTAGAACCGTAGCCATCGTTAAGTTATAGCCTGACACTAGAACCGTAGCCATCGTTGAGTTATAGCCTGACACTAGAACCGTAGCCATCGTTGAGTTATAGCCTGACACTAGAACCGTAGCCATCGTTGAGTTATAGCCTGACACTAGAACTGTAGCCATCGTTAAGTTATAGCCTGACACTAGAAACGTAACCATCGTTAGCTTATCGCCTGATACTTGAACCGTAGCCATCGTCACGTCATAGCCTGATACTAGAACCGTAGCCATCGTTAAGTTATAGCCTGACACTAGAACCGTAGCCATCGTTAACTTATAGCCTGACACTAGAACCGTAGCCATCGTTAAGTTATAACCTGACACTAGAACCGTAGCCATCGTTAAGTTATAACCTGACACTAGAACCGTAGTCATCGTTAACTTATAGCCTGATAGTAGAACCGTAGCCATCGTTAAGTTATAGCCTGACACTAGAACTGTAGTCATCGTTAACTTATAGCCTGACACTAGAACCGTAGTCATCGTTAACTTATAGCCTGACACTAGAACCGTAGTCATCGTTAACTTATAGCCTGACACTAGAACCGTAGCCATCGTTAAGTTATAACCTGATACTAGAACCGTAGTCATCGTTAAGTTATAGCCTGACAGTAGAACCGTAGCCATCGTTAAGTTATAACCTGACACTAGAACGGTAGCCGTCGTTAAGTTATAACCTGACGCTGAGGCCCAAAAGGGCTGGTCTTTTGACGTCATTATTTGGTTTTTCCACCGCCTAGTGAGTTGTCGTTAGTAGTGATCATGGAAACAAGTGATCCCATTGGTTAAACTATTGAATACAACTCACGATTTGTTTTCTTTTGTGGCCAAAGACTTGTCTTCTGACGTCATCTTTTGGTCAGTGTCAGGCTATAAGTTTAAGATGGCTACATGCCGGATGATGGCGTCTAATTTTCTAATCTAAATTATTTGCTCGTAGAAAATCAAGATCTTCCATCCTCGCACTTTTATGTCCCGTAACTTTTAGAATCTGCCTATACATCCTGCTATTATAATAGTTATACAATATGCAACCTATTCATTAATTTCCTCCGGAGGACTGGTTTTATACACACTTCCAAAGACTTAGGAACCAGAAAGGTAGAAGGACAGACGTTACGACATTTCTTGCCCATCCTTGAAATTTTAAACACACTTTGATGCCTTGGCAAAACTTGTGCATGTATATAGCGCAATATCCACTAAAAGTGCTCCAAGCGCTATTCAAGGGATAAATAAATAAATTTTCAACATTAAAAAATTCCCTTTATTTATCCCATAGGGGTAATTTGTCTCTAGGGTCTATTTCAATGGAAGACTAGAACAACCCAGGCGTCAGCCGCAGTGCAGCGCTGCAACTTGAGCTAGGGCGAAGTGACTTGCTCAAGACCACACAGCGCAGCGGTGGGTGATCGAACTCTGTACCTTTCGAATACGAAACAAATACCGTACCGTTGAGCCACTCTGTCCCCAAAACATGTAGACCGGGACAAGACGCCTGGTAGACGGTGCTTCAATTTTTAATCCCACAGAGACAACGCTATTAACGGCAAGGTACATTTTTACAACTTGAGTGCTGTGAGAGAATGGAAAAGTAAAGAGTCTTGTCCAAGGACTCAACTGCGCATGATGTGCTCGTTTAATTTAAATCTCTGATTTTTAAAAATTATTCTTGCATCAAAACTACAAAATCTATATCTGTGCAGCTTACATGGGTGGGGGGGGGGGGGGGAGTAGTAGTAACAATGGGTTTCTTTACAATTAGAATGACAAAATGATAGTTAAAATGTCAGGATCAAGCAATAGAAAAAAAGTGAAAATCCGATCAGGTGTTTATGAAACATTGTCTGACTAGGGAGAAAGAATATCACAGGCCGTTCCATAAGTCTGGAGCCAGTGACAAATCGTATTTATTCTGAAAC
>NC_088366.1:715553-718053 GCF_034508935.2 Berghia stephanieae | reverse complement strand
GTCAGTAGCAGACAGTGACCTTAGCAATGACGATTATCAAGATGGCGGCGGAATTAACTTTAAAGTGTCTACTTATAAAAAGGTTGCCGTTACGCATACAATACCGGCAACAGACTATGGTGAAACTACATCGACCAATATTAATTCATGTTTAGATGATCTCAGCGGTTTTCGTCAATCGAATTCCCAACAATCAAAACCCATCAATGATATACAACGTACCCCTCCGACGAATGGACCAAAACCCACCCCAGATCTCCCTGTAGAAAATATTAAAGATTGCCCAACCATCTCAAACCAAGATGTAAAAAGTAGATCGTTGCCCAGTGGTCAATCACTGGGCATAAAGCATTCCCTTGAAGACCAACCTCATCCCCAACCCCTAGACGAGCTTAAATCCCAACCCCCAGACCAGCCTCAATCCCCAGGTCTAGACAAGCCTCACCCCCAAACCCAAAACCAGCCTCAATATCAACCCCTAGACCAAACCCAACCCACCACCCCAAATCACTCCATTCCTGCACATCCAAATCATGTTGACCCTACGCCCCAAGACCAACCTGACCTCTCATCTCAGGACCAGCAATCTCCATCTTCAACGTCTAACATCGACTCATACCACGACGAAACCAGGCTTGATAGTACTAAAAACAAAGAGTCTACAAAGGGTGAAGATGAAGATGATCTCAAACCATCCCCTCAAGTATATAAAAGTATATCAAATAGCCAATGCTTTCACGAGAGGAATTCGCCTAAAGCATCATCTCTAGATATGTCACCGAACCCTAGCTCTTCCACCGAATTCCTTAATGATAATTTACATAGACCCGATGAAAGCATTGCTGAGAAAACACCGAGCCTGCCTCTCGCTGAAAACACCAAGACACCATCAACGTCCAACATACTATGTAACGACAACAACTCACCGGAAAAATCATCACGAGAAGAAAGACAAAACAAAGACGGTTTGGAATCATCATTGGAAGATATTCCGTTCATTGATGAAAACGTGGAATCATCGGCAAATGCTGAAACAAACTCCAAAGAAAACATGAGACCATCACAAAAAGAAATGAAAGACCCCGATGAAGCCTCCAACCCATTGGTAAAAGATACACAGATCTGGAATAAAAGCAAACAACCACCAAGATGTGGAATACAGAAATTGTCTGTTAGTGAAAACATTGTAGAATGTACACATGAAAACTCAAGCAGAGAACTAAATGATGGCAAACTGGAGATCAGCCAAGGAGAAAACATTACACATGAGGTCAATGGAAAAACTGGTGAAAACGTTGAAAATGACAGAATACAGAATGACCTAAAATCAATTGGAAGTGACGGTGATATGGTAGATAAAAACAAGG
This sequence comes from Berghia stephanieae, assembly GCF_034508935.2. Taxonomy (NCBI): domain Eukaryota; kingdom Metazoa; phylum Mollusca; class Gastropoda; order Nudibranchia; family Aeolidiidae; genus Berghia; species Berghia stephanieae. Next base: position 716,686 of record NC_088366.1, on the reverse strand, counting down.
ACATGTCATTGCAGATTAACAATGAAGACAATAGTCCGACTAAAAGACATGAGAAATGGATTGTGAATAAAAATCAAACTGTTGAGGAAGTTATTGAGGGTAGCGTTGGTTCAGACCAGAAAAATGACAATATAGATGATTATGAAACAAATAATATGAAAAATGTAGCAAATTCGAAGGACAGATTAGAGTTAGAGGTTTCAGTCTTGTCTTCTGAAGATGAAAAAATTGTTGAAAATAATGGATCTGAAATGGATGAACAAATGGCAGAGAAACTTGAAAGAAAGAAAGAGATGTTAGAGATGGACAAAACAATTTCCTGCGTGTCACCTGGTAAAAGCGTAACACACCAACAGCTATCACCGACAACTGAAGAGTTCATGCTAGACTTGGAGGTCGCCGAAATATGTTCTGATATGGAACATTCTAGCATTCAAGCAAAACCCCACTGTGCTGCTCCGTGGAAAAAGACTGACGCGATCAGAGAGACAATTCAAATCAGTGAGGATGCTACAAGCTACACAACATCTAAGCCAAGGTCAATTGTCAATGAAAACTATTGCGCTTCAACTGATGGCGAGGATGACCTGGACGTGAGAAGGAGTCTCAACTTGTCTGACATAGAAAGTCCAAAAATGGAAGATCTTCCCAAAAATGTAGGTGTAGAAAATGACATTCAAGCAGTTGTGCTGGGTACAACCACGCAAAACAATGAGGAACAAACAGATTCTGATTGTCCAAATTTAGTGGATTCGTCATCGTCAAGCGATTCGAGCGGCATTGTAGCTGATGACGTCACCAATACTTCCGATACAACAATGACGTCATTTCACGAGGAGAGTTTTGACGGCGAAGACGAGACGATAACTCTTTTGTGTGAAAGTCTCATTTTGTCCAGTGGGGACGATTCTGGGAGTTTGGACACGGATATTAACTTGTCGTTTTCAGAAAACGACGACAGTCAATATGAAAGTGAGATGACTGGGTCTTTTATCGTTCACTCTAACGTGGCATCGCCTGTACAGGACGCTATGAGAGATGACAGTGTGGGAACCGATCCGGGAGAAGATATGTCCAATGTTGACGTATCTTTGAATATCTCTGGTGCGTCCGTCGATCAGTTTTATACCCTG
>NC_088366.1:710942-715454 GCF_034508935.2 Berghia stephanieae | reverse complement strand
GGCGCCTGTTAGGCGATATTCCATTTTTTACCGACAGAGACAACACTGTTTACGGCCAGGTACTCATTTTACACATGAATACGGTGCGAGAATGTGAATAAAGAGTCCTTTCCAAAGACTCAACTATGCGCCGAGCGAGGCTCGAACCCAGGGCCTTCCGATCCGAAAGCGAGTGTCAAACCACGAGACCACATAGCCACACAAGTAATGAATAAATACAAATAATACATTCAACAATATTATACAATCTCAGGTAAAAAAAACATTGTAAAAGTAAAATTATCGTTGGATGTTCGTTTATTTGTTTGTTTATTTGTTTGTTTGTTTGTTTGTTTGTTTGTTTTTTTGTTTATTTGTTTGTTTGTTTGTTTGCTTGCTTGAATTGATAACGTAACGACATGTGTCAGATGATGTCATGGATAACGAATTTTAAATAAACCAACCAAAATAAACATCCAATCTAAAGCAGAAATTACCCCAGGTAAACGTATAATTATCATATGGAGGCCTGGGCTTCTTTTTTGAATTTATATTTTATCTTTGTTTTGGTTTAGGTTTGATAAAAAAATGTTTTTATTTATTTGTGGGTTTTTTTTGTTTTGTCTTGTTTTGTTTTCTAGTTAGTTTTTTGTTGTTGCTGCTTTTGTTTATATGTTGATTATTTTGTTGTTGTTTTGTGTTTTGTTTTGTTTTTTTTTGTTATTATTTTTTGGGGGTTATATTGTTTTTGTTTATTTTTTTTTGTTTTTTGAATGTTGTAAGGAAAAAGGATGTAGATTACACACATGAAATTGAAGAGTTTGAGAAAATGATTTAATTAAATACAGATTGGGATGGGGGGGGGGGGGAAGTGTGTATGCGTGTTGGTAGGAGGGGGGGGGGGTGTACATAAATAACCTAAATATAGATCTGACTCATACATCGGCCATATGGCTGTCTAATCGTTTTAGTTTATTCGTATTTTGACAGCTCGGATACCAATTTTGTGAATGGAGTTTGCTTTTGAAGTTGGAAGGCTGGTTTATGTTGTTGTTTGTTTATTTTGTGTTCAAGATAATCATCATCATCATCGTCATCATCATCATCATCATCATCATCATCGTCATCATCATCATCATCATCATCATCATCGTCATCATCATCGTCATCATCATCATCATCATCATCATCATCATCATCATCATCATCATCATCATCATCATCATCATCGTCATCATCATCGTCATCATCATCATCATCATCATCATCATCATCGTCATCATCATCGTCATCATCATCATCTTCTTCTCCTTCATCATCATCATCATCATCATCATCATCATCATCATCATCATCGTCATCATCATCATCATCTTCTTCTCCTTCATCATCATCATCATCATCATCATCATCATCATCATCATCATCATCATCATCATCATCATCATCATCATCATCGTCTTCGTCGTCGTCATCATCATCATCTTCATCATTATCATCATCATCATCATCATCATCATCATCATCATCATCATCATCATCATCATCATCATCATCATCATCGTCTTCGTCGTCGTCATCGTCATCATCTTCATCATAATCATCATCATCATCATCAACACCAACAACATCATCAGATTCATTATCACCATTAACATCTTCACCATCACCATCAACATCACCACCACCACCACCACTACCACTACCATCATCATCATCATCATCATCATCATCATCATCATCATCATCATCATCATCATCATCATCATCATCATCATCATCATCATCATCATCATCATCATCATCATCATCATCATCATCATCATCATCACCATCATCAGCATCATCATCATCACCACCATCATCATCATCATCATCATCATCATCATCACCATCATCATCATCATCACCATCATCATCATCATCATCATCATCATCATCACCATCATCATCATCATCATCATCATCACCATCATCATCATCATCACCATCATCACCATCATCATCATCATCACCATCATCACCATCATCACCATCATCATCATCATCATCACCATCATCATCATCATCATCATCATCATCATCATCATCATCACCATCATCATCACCATCATCATCATCATCATCACCACCATCATCATCACCATCATCACCATCATCACCATCATCACCATCATCATCATCATCACCACCATCATCATCACCATCATCACCATCATCACCATCATCACCATCATCACCATCATCATCATCATCATCACCATCAACACCACCATTATCACCCCCACTACCACTATACCCATCACAACCACCAATCCTTACCACAAACACAACCCCAAAGGCCAAAGACTCCCTCAGTACGATCCCATCCATTCATCAATCAACCCTGGAACGTTTCGTTATTGCTCTTCGTCAATGCCAAAGACTCCCTCAGTACGATCCCATCCATTCATCAATCAACCCTGGAACGTTTCGTTATTGCCCTTCGTCAATGCCATTTCCATCCACAATCCATCCATTCCACACGTACGTTCCACGCACAGTCTTCATATATCACCAGTCCAAATTATCCATATCAATGTGTTTGTCTTGGCACCCATCAATATCCCCTGTGTTTTCACACACACACACACACACACACACACACATATACATACATACACACATACACATACATATACACACACATACACACACACATACACACAAACACACACCCACACAACATACACAAACGATGGAGAGATAGATAGATAGATCCCGCACACACACAGACACACGCCCACACACACACGAACACACACCCACTCACACACATATCCACAAACACACACCCACACATACACACAGACACACTCACACACACAGACACACACCCACACCCACACGAACACACACTCATTCACACACATATCCACAAACACACACCCATTCACACACATTTCCACAAACACACACCCACACACACAGACACACATACACCCACACACACAGACACACACTCACACACACCCATACACACACAAACACACACAGATACACACACACACGCCCCCACAAGACCCCCCCCCCCCCCACACACACACACACAACGTTATACTCCAACGCACCATGAAAAAAAACACGTATTTAAGATTTAAACCAGGAAACTCGATCTTCTTCAACCAATAGGATTCAATAGTATGACGTCACGTCCGCCAAGCAGCGAGCAGCTTGGTTCTAAACAAGGAAAATCGGTACTTTTTATTCTTCATGCTAGCTAGAACATTTTCACATGTCATGAGATCAGAATGTATAAAGGTCAAAACATGATCAGATTTATAATGTTTTTCTCCTCTGGATACACTTATGATAGTCGGAGAAGTATTTCATAAGGGCGTCCGCCATTGTTCGGATAGTTTAGAACCAGTTACTATGCGTCATTACGAGGGAAGTGACGTCACGACTGTTGAAGCCTATTACAAACGGGGGGGGGGGGGGGGGGGGGGGGGGGTTGTCCGAAACATTTTGTGTTTAGTATTTTGTGAGATTTTTTTTTCTTTTTGAAGTTGTTGTGCTAATTTTTGTACTTCTTACTCTTTTTTTGTTCAACCCATTTTGCCAGTTTGTTGTTTTCACTCATGAAAAAAATTTAACGAAAAAAAGGATAGGCCGTACATTTATCACTCTTTATCAATCTATCTGTCTTCCTATTTATATGTTACTGTGTAGCTCTATCACTATATGTGTAAATCTACCAATCTATCATTCTATCTATCTGCTTTCCTTACCCCCCCCCCCCCCCCCTCTCTCTCTCTCTCTCTCTCTCTCTCTCTCTCTCTCTCTCTCCCTTTCTCTCTTTCTCTGTATCTCTTTCGTTACCTATCTATCCATCTCTCCAACGTTATCCTCCTCTCAATCTCTCTATTTCTCCTTAACTCTGCCATCTCCTTCTTTCTCTCTGTGATAATATTTGTCTGGTTTCTTGGCTGTTGACTCGATAATTCCAATTTCTTTTTTCGTGATAATAATATTAATGATGTCAGCAATAGGCGTTGGGATGGGTCATGAAATACACGTGTGTACCTGTGTAAGTGTGTACGTTTGGATGAAGATTGATGGATGGGGATGGGGGAGACAGAAGTAAGGGTTGAAATTTGTGTGGGCTTTTTTTTCGGGGGGGGGGGGGGGAGAGAGAGAGAGAGAGAGAGGAGAGAAGAGAGGAGAGAGAGAGGAGGGAGGGAGGGAGAGAGAGAGAAAGAGAGAGAGAGAGAAAGAGAGAGAGAGAGTGAGAGGAGGGAGAGGTGAGAGACGAGAGTAGCAGGAAAAGAATGAGAGAGACAACGAGAAATTTATATTATATAGAAATTTCTTGTTTGCGGCCCTCGTCAATGATATAGAATATCGAATGACCTTTGATGCATCTTGAACGGTGCAAAACCTGACGTAACTCATCGAATGTGCACACATCGTCTCGGTGTGTAAAACCCAACGTCCTTTCATCCCTCTGTCTATTGGATGCACCTTTGTAAACAAAGCATAGGTCAGTCGGGT
>NC_088366.1:703442-705942 GCF_034508935.2 Berghia stephanieae | reverse complement strand
CTATCTATCTATCTATCTATCTATCTATCTATCTATCTATCTATCTGTCTGTCTGTCTGGCTGTCTATCTATCTATTTATCTATCTATATATCTATCTATCCATCTATCTATCTATCTATCTATCTATCTATCTATCTATCTATCTATCTATCTATCTGTCTGTCTATCTATCTATCTATATATATCTCTGTCTGTCTGTTTATCTATCTATCTATCTATCTATCTATCCATCTATCAATCTATCTATCTGTCTGTCTGTCTGTCTATCTATCTGTCTATCTATCTATCTATCTATCTATCTATCTATCTATATATATATATATATATATATATATATATATATATATCTGTCTGTCTGTCTGTTTATCTATCTATCTATCTATCTATCTATCTATCTATCTATCTATCTATCTATCTATCTATCTATCTGTCTGTCTGTCGGTCTATCTATCTATCTGTTTATCTATATATCTATCTATCTATCAAATATATATATATATCTATCTATCTATCTGTCTGTCTGTCTGTCGGTCTATCTATCTATCTGTTTATCTATATATCTGTCTATCTATCTATCTATATATCTATCTATCTATCTATCTATCTATCTATCTATCTATCTGTCTGTCTATCTATCTATATATGTCTATCTGTCTATCTATCTAACTATCTATCTGTCTACCTATCTATCCGTCTGTCTATCTATATATCTATCTATATATCTGTCTGTCTACCTATCTATCCATCTATATATCTATCTATCTATCTATCTATCTATCTATCTCCTTTTATCAAGAAGTTGAGCACTGATATTTCATGGTTTTTGTTTTTAATGGGTTTTTTTTTAATCTACCTATCTTTCAATTATCTATCCACCATTTCATTTATCTGTCCCCCTATCCGTCTATTTACCTATTTATCCATCTCTTTTCTTTTCTGCCAGTCATTTTTCACCATCTCTCTCTCTCTCTATATATATATATATCTATCTCTCTTTCTATCTCTCTCTCTTTCTATCTATCTATCTATCTATCTATCTATCTATCTATCTATCTATCTCTCTATCCCTCTATCTATCTATCTCTCTCTCTATCTCTATCTCTCTATCTACCTCTCTCTCTATCTCTCTCTATCTATCTATCTCTCTCTATCTCTCTCTCTATCTCTCTCTATCTCTCCCTCTATCTATCTCTCTCTATCTATCTATCTCTATCTCTCTCTCTATCTATCTCTCTCTATCTCTCTCTATCTATCTATCTCTTTCTATCTCTCTCTATCTCTCTCTCTATCCCTCTTCCTCTATCTATCTCTCTCTATCTCTCTCTCTATCTCTCTCTCTATCTCTCTCTATCTATCTCTCTCTATCTCTCTCTATCTATCTCTCTCTATCTCTCTCTCCATCTATCTCTCTCTATCTCTCTCTATCTCTCTCTATCTCTCTCTATCTCTCTCTATCTATCTCTCTCTATCTCTCTCTATCTCTCTCTCTATCTATTTTTCTCTATCTATCTTTCTCTATCTCTCTCTATCTATCTCTCTCTCTACCTCTCTCTATCTCTCTCTCTATCTATATATCTCTCTCTATCTCTCTCTATCTATCTTTCTCTCTCTATCTCTCTCTCTATCTCTCTCCCTCTATCTATCTCTCTCTATATATATATATCTCTCTCTATCTCTCTCTATCTCTCTCTCTATCTATCTCTCTCTATCTATCTATCTCTCTCTCTATCTATCTCTCTCTATCTCTCTCTCTCCATCTATCTCTCTCTATCTCCCTCTATCTATCTCTCTCTCCATCTATCTCTCTCTCTATCTCTCTATATCTCTCTCTCTATCTCTCTCTATCTCTCTCTATCTCTCTCTATCTATCTCTCTCTCTATCTCTCTCTATCACTCTCTCTCTCTCTCTCTATCTCTCTCTGACTCTCCCCCTTGCCTCCCCTTTTCTCATCACCCCTACAAACCCACCCACTTTATCCAAAATCTCATCTCCTCCTTTACCTAATAATTCAAAAGTGTGTGTGTGGAGGGGTAGGGGTGGGTGGGGGTGGTTTGGGGGGTAGGGTAGGGAGCTCCCCGAGGTGAGGTAGGCGAGGTAAAAAAAAAAAAAAAAACCCATCAGGTAAACCCCTCTCATGGTACCTGTATGTAGTAGAACATCTTATCTATCTCTCTCAAACTCACGGCTCTAGCACGAAGAGTTTCCGACGCCATCTTCAAAGGTAAAGCCAAGAATTCCAGACGAGGGGCGGGGGGGGGGGGGGGGGGGGGGGGAGAAGAAACGAAGTTAAAAACCACGATTTGCTCTGCCTAATTTTTGAGTTGATATTTCTTGCCTGGCCTATGATGTGAGAATTATAGTAGATCTTGTAGGAGTTCTAGTTCTTGTGTTCGGAGTCACTTACATAACATACAACCACCGTTGTTACCACCGAGAGATTTCGAAGAAAGGTAGAATTTTAGTTTAGTGTGTTGTGAGTGGATAATGATGATTATTGT
>NC_088366.1:688442-693442 GCF_034508935.2 Berghia stephanieae | reverse complement strand
GATATTCAGTTATTGAGGATCTCACTATATGCTCCAACAGTTTGCAGCAAATGCAGGTTAATGAAATTGGACGGTAGTTTTGAGCCCTGCTTCTATCACCTTTCTTGTAGATGGGTTGGACAAGAGCGTGCTTCCAAACAATTGGTATGTCTCCCGTTTCAAGAGAGAGTTTGAACAAATGTGTGAGGGCAGGTGCAAATTCGTTACTCAAGATCTTTAAGAGACGGGATGGTATTTTGTCTGGGCCACATGCTTTCTTTGGATCTAGAGTGGCGAGGAGTTTGGAAACGCCCTCTACTGTCACATTGATTTCGGCCATAGTGTTGGAATCGTTTTCTTCGCCTTGTAGTTGTTGAGTGGTAATTTTGGTATGATCTTTTGAAGCAAAAACAGAGCAGAATTGGTTATTAAGTATGTCTGCTTTTTTCTTTGCGTCAGAGTATAATACACGATCATGCTCAAGGGGCGCTATACCAACCGAATCGCACCTCCTACTTTTTATAAATTTCCAGAGCTTTTTGTTTGAGTCTTCACTGACAAGTTCCTTAACATGATTATGATAGGCCTTTCTACTCTCTTTTTGTGTTTCTTTTTTCAGTCGGGCATAATTGTACCAGTCTTTCTTACTGTTGGACTTTCTCGCTCTGCTCCATGCCTTTTGTTTCCGTCTAGATAATCGTTTGACGGTGGTGTTTATCCATGGTTGGTGAAATTTCCTTGAGCTTTTCTTCGTTGGTACATGTTTGGTCATCATTTTGTTTAGGTGGTCGTTGATGGCAGTCCAAACATCCTCAGTGCTTTCTAGATGTTGATTAATTATGTTTTCACTAAAAAGACGTGTTTCTGTTATGGTTTTGGACAGCTATTTTAATGATAAGTTCCCACAAAATTCTATCAATCAGACTATAAGCCCTCATAGTTACACATATCTTTGTGTGTTGGTACGTATGATATCCGGCAGGCGGATGTTGTATTTTACTTAAACGCATATCATCAATTAATGTTTAAGGCAACACATAATTTAATGTGTTGGTGTGTTTAATCTGGTGAGTGTTGAACTCAATCGAATGCTATCCATTCTTCTTTGAAGCATCAAATTGAATATTGTTTGATTTTTTAAATATATATATATTTTTTTTCAATTGAACTTTTATATAGCGCACTAAACGTGCTCAAAGCGCTTTACAAGGGGTCACCGGAGAAGTATTTCATAAGGGCGTCCGCCATTGTTCTGATAGTTTAGAACCAGTTACTAAGTCACCATGCGTCATTACGAGGGAAGTGACTGCTGAACCGAATTGTCAAAAGTAGAAAAGCTAGACTGCAATGTACAACAGGTTTCAAGTTCTGGATTGGCTGAAGGGAATGGGAGACTGTGTAAACTCACTCAATCCTGGAGATTTTTGATACTTTTCCAAATTGGAACAAATGTATTAAAAATTGAACATGAACATAGATAGTTTTATTCAACTATCATAAACATGTAAAAACAAAAAACATTAGCTTTGATACTACGCCTATAATTATATGTCTCAGAAAAATGTAATAAATAGGCATGGGGTAAAAGTAACCCGGGTAAACTACGGATATAGTCGGTGTTAGGGTTGAGTGGGTGAAAGTTCTGGATTGACTGATGAGAATGGCAGACTGGTTGAATGGATAAACCATCTAGATACGTGAAAAAAGGAATAAAATAAGATAAAAATAAAAATAAACACACACACACACACACACACACACACACACATGACGTCACGTCGGTACTTAGGTACGCCCACAGGTAGTGTGAGTAATATTATTAGGTTATGCAATGACGTCATTGTTTACTGATCGTCTGTAAAATTGCCTCGCTCTTCGCTTGACTGGAAAACAGAAGTTGTGCGTGACGTCAGCCCTTCCTCTTTTCCGGTTCAAAACGCCTTGAAAGTGTGTATCATCCAATCCTGCGGAGTACTAACAATGAAGTAGGTGACATATTGAATCATAAGGTGACATAACTATCTTAGTAACAGACTGGTAAGGCAGACTCTGTTTATAACGGGACGGATGACAGTGAGGGTGGATTATCTTGTTTGACGACCAGCATTTATTTACTCTAGAAAATAAGATGGCATCACTCTGAGATCATTTGCACAAGGTATAGAGAGTATGAAATTGACGTCACTCACCTCTTTGTTATTGTTTTTTGCCATCCGCGTTTATGAGTTATTCTCACTAAACTGTTATCTTGACTATAAACGGTCAAGGTTACACATAGTCTTGTGTGTTGGTCCTTTATATTTCCGGATGGCAATGTTTTGAGCTTCTTAGCCAAGCGCATACTATCTATACATCCTTTCCTCCGGAGGACTAGCCTTACACTTTCAAGGAGTTTGGAACCAGTATTTTGACATCACTCTATTGTTCCATTTTAGAGAGAGAGAAAAAGACACTCAAGTAAAATTACCGAATTATTTTTCAATATTCATTCATGTCGTCATAATGATTTACGTAGCTCTGGTTTTAGTAGCTCCAATGACGTCACATTTTCAACTGGGGAGATGATGTATGACTCATTAAAACCCTAAGAAACGACTATTTACCTTCGAATATCTATGACTGTTTGTTGCCGTGTCTGGAGGAACATGAACACATACACACGACTTATAGTAGCGATGACTCATGAACCCGGATGGAGGGAAAACAGGAACTCGTGGATTTTCTACACTCATCGTTCTGTCGGTGGGGAATCAAAAAATAATATTTTAATGGTAACATCGCCTCGAACAGTTGATTTTCTCTCCTCCCCCTCCCCCTTCTCTCTCTCTCTCTCTCTCTCTCTCTCTCTCTCTCTCTCTCTCTCTCTCTCTCTTCTCTCTCTTCTCTCTCTCTCTCTCTCTCTCTCTCTCTCTCTCTCTCTCTCAAAGCGCTTTAATTAATTAAATAAATAATTTAGTTAATGATAATAATAATAATAATAATAATAATAATAATAATAATAATAATAATAATAATAATAATGATAATAATAATAATAATAATAATAATAATAATAATAATAATAATAATAATCATAATCATAATAATAATAATAATAATAATAATAATAATAATAATAATAATAATAATAATAATAATAATAATAATAATAATAATAATAATAATAATAATAATAATAATAATAATAATAATAATAATAATCATAATAATAATAATATAATAATAATAATAATAATATAATAATAATAATAATAATAATAATAATAATAATAAATAATAATAATAATAATATATAATAATAATAATAATAATAATAATATAATAATAATATAATAATAATAATAATAATAATAATAATAATAATAAATAATAATAATAATAATAATAATCACATCACACGTTAGTTTCCATACTAAAAATAAACTTTCACTTTATCTTACACGACAACCTCTTCGGGGTTCGTTTAATTGTTTTATTGTTTTTTGTTTGTTTTTTTTTAAAGATTTCTCTTTCATAATTTTACCATCTCTGTTATTTCTCTGTTCGTTTAAATCAAATACGTAAAATGAAATTATGCGATAATGAAAGTTGAGCACGTCTGTTTTGGTAGGTTAAAATTGAACACGTCATCAATCTACCTGGTCTGGAATTGAAAGATAATCACAGGTAAATGCGTTCCACCCATTCCACCATCGTCAGAGATCAAAGGGAGATAACTCATGAAATGAGAATGTGATTAATGAGTGGCAGACGATGCGCTATTGGACACTTCCGTGCTTGATTTCTCAAACACTTACAATTAAATGTGCACGTTTTTGCAGGTCTGATAACCCCATTTGTTCGATTTTTCTCCTCGGGTAGGATTATCAATCCCCAATTTGTTCACTAGGACAACATGGGTGATTCCTGTTGACATCAGACATCTTGTTTGATGAATTATCTATAATCCTAGGCGACGATATCTTATGATGTCATAGCGGAAGGAAATAATTATGATTAAGATTTCCCTGACAACAATGAGCCCATAAATATTTGGGTTATCAGACCTGCAAATAAGGACACGCTGATTACAACATATCCACGATTTTCATTGACAGTATCTTCATCAAAATGAATTCCCTCATAACTGACATAATCTGGAGAAAAACACATTTTTCAATTTTGGCCATGTGTTTTTCAATTTTGGCCACGGGCAGCGTAGCTCAGCTGTATGTTCTTTGCTCTGTACTCGAAATGTACCGAATTCGACTGGATATGTTAAAATCAGTGGAAAATAGTACGATTTAGAATAGCGTCATATCCAAGAGGTGTACAGCAACTGCCGGTGAAGATGTAATGCTACATAGTCTGTAACTACTTTTTTGTTGTAAGTCTTCATACCATGTATTCATACACCTTGCCTCATTGGTTGTCCAGCCACATTTTTACGTTATCCAAATTCTTTATCTTTATGTGTTTGTTGCTGTTTTTATTTCCTAGTTTGGGAAGGCGAGGAGAAGGGGGGGGGGGGGGCTTTGTTGAACGAATTGTCGGCGTATTCTTGCTAATTATCTTACCGGAAGGGTAAAAACATCAACAAAAATGACCGGTAGTATACGTCAGGGTGTGTAAGTGTGTGTGTGTGTGTGTGTGTGTGTGTGAATGTGTGGGTGTGAATGTGTGTGTGTGTGTGAATGTGTGTGTGTGAAGTGTGTGTGTGTGTGAATGTGTGTGTGTGTGAATGTGTTAATGGCGGTGATGAAAACCAACCCATCTGGCCCCATCTTTCAACCACCTCTAATTTTGTTTCGTTTCGTTTCGTACCCTTTCCTCTTGATTACTTATTTATTCGTATCTTTGTTTTGCGTCTATTTCTTGTTTTGGCACCGACCGGATGTAAATCATTGAAAGAAGAAACAAAGAACAGGGATAGCTGAATGCTGGGATGCCAGTGTGTTCAAAGGTGTTACTGTCTATATACACACCTGGGTAGCACAGAAATAAACAAAAATACACGCTTCTACTGATGAGACAATAAACTT
>NC_088366.1:650942-683442 GCF_034508935.2 Berghia stephanieae | reverse complement strand
ACAAGCGTCTCAACAGAGATGGTTCTCGGGACAGCATTCTTGACGAACGTGAAAGTAACGGATCTCAATTTGGGTTCAATCGTGAAGAGTCACCCAACATCCACCGCCAAGGAAAGCACGGACGCCACAGTAGACAAAATTCTCGTGAAGACATTTTGGAAGAACGCGGCGGACATAGCAATTCCTATCAAAGTAACAGTCCAAGGCCTGGCGCGAATCCCGCAGACGAGGACGGCAACTGCAGACAAAGCAGACTGCCTCACCAATTGTCCACGCAAAACGGGGATGTCCAAGAGGCATTGCCCAGTCATCCTCAGTCACCCCATTCACCGCAGACACCAGACCACCAGCAAAAATCGCAAAAGAAAATTTACAAAGGAAAGAAATCCGGCATGATCGGAGAAGTGGACGACATTGATAGTTTCCTGAATTCAAACCGTCACCTCCTGTCCACCGGGTCAAATCTGATGGACGCCCCTGTACCTCACACCCCTCACCACCCCCTACAACCGGCACAAGCCACATCTCCCATGAGTCCAACTCCACACGACCTAGATAATAGAAAAACTCGACCCAACAGCTACGGTTTCGAACAAGACGGTCGAAGATCCAACAACAACAACAACCTTCGACAATCCAAATCTCACGGAGACAACCTGATAGACATTGAGGACGAGTCTATATCTGCAGAAAGGGCGATGCACCTCAATGCCCCTCCCCCGGGAAAACAAGCACGAACGCCCAGACAACCGTCAGCCGTCGCCAAACAAATGTGGGGAATTCTACAGAGCAAAAAGGGCCTGGTGACCATCACGGATTTCGTCAGTCTCTGTGAAAAGCCTCCGCCCCAAAGGAAATTGATCACCGTCCCTGGGGCCGAGGACAGCGATCTACATTTCGCCGGCTACACGACGGCCGATGAACTTTTGGAAAGTATGAACGTGGACGTTAGAAAGGTGAGCAAATAATTACCTCTCTCCCCCCCCCCCCTCTCTCTCTCTCTCTCTCTCTCTCTCTCTCTCCCTTTATTTATCTCTTTCTCTCCTTCTCCTCTCTCTCTCTCTCTCTCTCTCTCTCTCTCTCTCTCTCTTTCTCTCCCTTTATTTATCTCTTTCCTTCTCCTCTCTCTCTCTCTCTCTGTCTCTCTCTTTCTCTCTCTCTCTCTCTCTATCGTCCACCTACTTTTCTCCTCCGCCCTCTCTCCGCCCCTCTCTCTACTATCTCTCCTCCACTCTCTCTCTCTCTCCTCCTCCTCATCTCAGTCTCTCTCTCTCTCTCTCTCACTCCCCCCCCCCTCTCTCTCTCTCTCTCTCTAATGAAAACTGTTATAAAATTGCGTATTTGTTGTCTCCTCGGGTAAATCTTACATGGGAGTGTTAAAAAGTCTATTGTGGTCAATTTGATAAAAACTATGGAAAATTTTGTATTAAATATTTATAAGGTCACCCCTCCTACTTCTGTATTTTAGAGATGGGAGGGCTAAGTGTTTTAAACCTTTCCCCGTAAGCCATAATATTGTCAGTTCCATTTAAAAGCTTCGTTGCTGTCTTTTAACATTAAAACAAAATAATTGATTACCTTTTGAATATAATAATAATAATAATAATAATAATAATAATAATAATAATAATAATAATAATAATAATAATAATAATAATAATAATAATAATAATAATGATGATAATAATAATAATAATAAAGATAATCGGTTTTTAATCAAACAAAACAAAAAGCTAGCGGACCATGGTGTTGGTGCTTTTAAATTTAAGGTGGAAAAAAACACACACAAAAATATTAACCCAGAAATGAAACTGGACAAAGTGAGAGAACCATTGTTTTCTTTGCCACTCAAAAAAATAATGTTTGAATTAACTCCCTTGACACAGTTTGCCCGAGTCGAGGGCTATAACATCACAGTCACATTCATGCCTGCAAGGTACTGAGTCTAAACCTCATTTTTGTCACTCCGGTTTGTGCGACTATGTGGTCTAGTGGTATGACACTCGCTTTCGGATTGGAAGGTCCCGGGTTCAAGCCTCGCTCGGCGTATTGTCGAGTCCTTGGAAAAGGTTCTTTACTCACATTCTCTCACTGAATTCAGGTGTAAATGAGTACCAGGCCGTTAACTCTGTCCGGGAAAAAATGGTAATATTGCCTACCAGGCGTCGGGACACGACGTGTCCCGTCCTACATGTTAAGTGTTGCTGTTGTTTAGGGACCTTTATAAAGCGCTTTGAGCACGTTTAGTGGATATTGCGCGATATATAAATATATACTCATTTTACACCTGAGTATGTGAGAGAATGTGAGTAAAGAGCCTTTTTCAAGGACTCAACTACGCGTGTCATACCACAAGACCAGATAGCCACACATTTACCCTCACACCGATGAAATAACACTTCAAAATCATTAAAAGTATGTGTGTGTGTGTGTGTGTGTGTGTGTATGTGTGTGTGTATGTGTGTGTGTAGTCTGGCATCTACTTTCATTTTCAAAAAGTTTTCATGACTTAGATAATCATGACGTTTTGGAATTGGAGCCATTGTGTTTATAATGGTCCAATACGACTTGTACTTATATGCAGGTCTGATAACCCACATTGTTATGGGCTCATTGTTGTAGTGGAAATACTCTTTCTAATCAACGAAAGATTGTGTCCATCACAATAATGTTCATCTAAGCGTTCGCTGTCGATAGGTGCAAGTCGGTCCAGTACCTTCTCAAAGTGAAAATTGTCAGAAAATCTAGTACAAAGGGATGGAATCTTAAATACGTGTCGGCAAAACTAAACGGGAGAAACCAACACTCACAAACTTATAAACACTAACACAACGGAGAGAGAGAGAGAGAGAGAGAGAGAGAGAGAGAGAGAGAGAGAGAGAGAGAGAGAGAGAGAGAGAGAGAGAGAGAGAGAGAGAGAGAGAGAGAGAGGAGGGGGGGGGGGGGTACTATCACAGCTTAGGGTAAAGAAAGACGAGTGAAATTGACTCAATTTTTCAAAGAAGTGTGTTAAAAAGGATATGAAATAAATTACCAGATATATAATTTAGCAGTTAAGTTTTTCTTAAAAGGAAGAAAGAATGAAAGAAAAACAAAAGAAAGAATGAAAGAAAGATAAAGAAAGAAAATAAGAGAAGTAAAGAAGTAAAAATAACGGTGCGCAGGAAATCGACAGGCTTATCAAGATCTTAGGTCAAAGTTGACAAGTGGTTGCAATCGAACCAAATCAACATGGCGACGACGTTCGCCTGTCGCATTCAATACCTTGACGATAGAGATCCTTTTGCTAATACAAATTTTCCTGAACCAACTAGACCACCTACATATTCATTTTTGGATGATGTGCCTCTTATAAATCAAATCGCTGGAATACATAGACATCTAGATGCTCCTCACCGGGTGAGTTTATTTTTCCGTTAGGTGTAGTGTGTGTCACCAAAAGTGTCAAACAGTGGCAGACGACACAGGTGAACGCCCATCGGCATCGTTGATGTTGAAGTTGAACAGATCGAAGCAGGATATTGATTGTTTCACATTTCGAATTTTTTTTTTACCAAACCTAGAATAAATCAATACAATTGATTAACTCAATCAATAAGAGCTATAGATTTTAACGCATGAAATGTAGCCTAACTTTAACTTACTCGAGATTTTTTTTTTTTTTTTTGGTCTGGCGTTCAGTATTTTAAGACAATGACAATTCCTTCGTTTTGAATTGGGAAAAAATGAAAGTGGAAATAACCAGACCAATCTGAGAATTAGATAGCAATTCAATCTGAATAGTTGAGAATCTTAAACGTAGTTGCGTATTTACATTATTTATTAATTAAATTTCGAAGAGCATTGCTTCATACTAAACAGACAAGACTTGGTAATTAATGCAGCAAGTAGAGTTGTCTTAAATAAATTATCAATATCTATTATCCTGACTGGCCGGCAAACATGGTTTTTCCCTCGAGATCTCACTTTATCTAAGTTATAATCATAACCATAATGATATAATACCCCTCTTTGCTTTATCAAGATTCAAGATCATCATCATTATCATTAGAATCTTTAGTATTTAAATATAATATTGTTATAATAATGATGATCATATTTTATTCTTTTTATTTCTATAAGATTAGAAACTAAAATACTGTCATACTTATGAACTTCAATTACCGACCTTTATTGAGTTTTTTTAAACATAAAAACGGTACGATGAGTTCTATTGTTAATTGTTAGATTAAACAGGAAATATTTGCATGTTTGTTTGTTTTTTTTTGTTGTTTAAAAAAAAAAATTTAATTGAATTATATATCAATGAAAGTATTAAAAACATGAACTTTATACTTTATACTCCACACAAGACACACACCTTTTCTAATCTGATATTTATTAAATTAATGTTACAATGGATCGTCAATAGATTAAGATTTCACTTGATAGGTTCTAGTATTGAGAACGGAGAACGCCGTTAACAGCCAGGTTCTCATTTTACACCCTGCGTACGGTGAGAGAATGTGAGTAAAGAGCCTTTTCCAAGGGCTCAACTATGCACCTCTCAGAGCATGACTTGAACCCGAGACCTTCCAGTCCGAAGGCGAGTGTTATACCTCTTGACCAGTTAGCTGCACAAAACAAACACAAACCAAGAAAACATTTCCGTGAAATTGAATGACTTCCCTATGACATGGTTGAACCCAAGCCATATTGTATAATGATAAAGTTGATTGTTAACATGTGACCCACTGCCTCCAAACAGTATTATGTCGGGATGAACTAGGAGCTGAAAATTGAATTTCTAGCCACTTGTATGATATTATTAATCTCTGTTCAACGTGAGAGAGAATAAATACCATTTCTTATAATATTATAAAAAATCAAAAGTTCAGATTTCGTATCATTTTAAATTCTAAATCCACTTTTTTTTTGTCCCATTCACTCCAACATAATTACCTTTATGTGAAGATGGGTCACATTTCTATCTGACCCTTATTTCAATCTCCCTATTTCTGTTTTACCCAGTTGGGAGGATTGTGCCCTCCAAATCTATGGATTTCACAGTGGGAATCCAAGCCATGTTGTATCATTATAGATTTCATTGTTATTATATCTGACCCTTATTTTATTTTAATTGTCCCATTTCTCTTTTACGCAGTTGGAGGATTGTGCCCTCCAAATTTATCGCTACCACAGTGGTGGCCAAGCAGACTTTGGAACGTACTTAGACCTGGAATCAACCCTCGATGAACAAGCCGAGGATCTTGAAGGATTTACTGACCAGTAAGTATCAACACTTCCAATGGCATAACATGCCATGTTTTATTTCACATTCAAATCTTAATCTATCTCGTCATTTAGTCTGGCCATTACCAGTCCAAGTGATTCTAAATTGCTAGAAGTTGTGGACGATACGTCATTTAGTCTGGCCATTACCAGTCCAAGTGATTCTAAATTGCTAGAAGTTGTGGACGATACGTCATTTAGTCTGGCCATTACCAGTCCAAGTGATTCTAAATTGCTAGAAGTTGTGGACGATACGTCATTTAGTCTGGCCATTACCAGTCCAAGTGATTCTAAATTGCTAGAAGTTGTGGACGATACGTCATTTAGTCTGGCCATTACCAGTCCAAGTGATTCTAAATTGCTAGAAGTTGTGGACGATACGTCATTTAGTCTGGCCATTACCAGTCCAAGTGATTCTAAATTGCTAGAAGTTGTGGACGATAACGTCATTTTAGTCTGGACCATTACCAGTCCAAGTGATTCTAAATTGCTAGAAGTTGTGGACGATACGTCATTTAGTCTGGCCATTACCAGTCCAAGTGATTCTAAATTGCTAGAAGTTGTGGACGATACGTCATTTAGTCTGGCCATTACCAGTCCAAGTGATTCTAAATTGCTAGAAGTTGTGGACGATACGTCATTTAGTCTGGCCATTACCAGTCCAAGTGATTCTAAATTGCTAGAAGTTGTGGACGATACGTCATTTAGTCTGGCCATTACCATTCCAAGTGATTCTAAATTGCTAGAAGTTGTGGACGATACGTCATTTAGTCTGGCCATTACCAGTCCAAGTGATTCTAAATTGCTAGAAGTTGTGGACGATACGTCATTTAGTCTGGCCATTACCATTCCAAGTGATTCTAAATTGCTAGAAGTTGTGGACGATACGTCATTTAGTCTGGCCATTACCATTCCAAGTGATTCTAAATTGCTAGAAGTTGTGGACGATACGTCATTTAGTCTGGCCATTACCATCCAAGTGATTCTAAATTGCTAGAAGTTGTGGACGATACGTCATTTAGTCTGGCCATTACCATTCCAAGTGATTCTAAATTGCTAGAAGTTGTGGACGATACGTCATTTAGTCTGGCCATTACCATTTCCCAAGTGATTCTAAATTGCTAGAAGTTGTGGACGATACGTCATTTAGTCTGGCCATTACCATTCCAAGTGATTCTAAATTGCTAGAAGTTGTGGACGATACGTCATTTAGTCTGGCCATTACCAGTCCAAGTGATTCTAAATTGCTAGAAGTTGTGGACGATACGTCATTTAGTCTGGCCATTACCAGTCCAAGTGATTCTAAATTGCTAGAAGTTGTGGACGATACGTCATTTAGTCTGGCCATTACCAGTCCAAGTGATTCTAAATTGCTAGAAGTTGTGGACGATACGTCATTTAGTCTGGCCATTACCAGTCCAAGTGATTCTAAATTGCTAGAAGTTGTGGACGATACGTCATTTAGTCTGGCCATTACCAGTCCAAGTGATTCTAAATTGCTAGAAGTTGTGGACGATACGTCATTTAGTCTGGCCATTACCAGTCCAAGTGATTCTAAATTGCTAGAAGTTGTGGACGATACGTCATTTAGTCTGGCCATTACCAGTCCAAGTGATTCTAAATTGCTAGAAGTTGTGGACGATACGTCATTTAGTCTGGCCATTACCAGTCCAAGTGATTCTAAATTGCTAGAAGTTGTGGACGATACGTCATTTAGTCTGGCCATTACCATTCCAAGTGATTCTAAATTGCTAGAAGTTGTGGACGATACGTCATTTAGTCTGGCCATTACCAGTCCAAGTGATTCTAAATTGCTAGAAGTTGTGGACGATACGTCATTTAGTCTGGCCATTACCAGTCCAAGTGATTCTAAATTGCTAGAAGTTGTGGACGATACGTCATTTAGTCTGGCCATTACCAGTCCAAGTGATTCTAAATTGCTAGAAGTTGTGGACGATACGTCATTTAGTCTGGCCATTACCAGTCCAAGTGATTCTAAATTGCTAGAAGTTGTGGACGATACGTCATTTAGTCTGGCCATTACCAGTCCAAGTGATTCTAAATTGCTAGAAGTTGTGGACGATACGTCATTTAGTCTGGCCATTACCAGTCCAAGTGATTCTAAATTGCTAGAAGTTGTGGACGATACGTCATTTAGTCTGGCCATTACCAGTCCAAGTGATTCTAAATTGCTAGAAGTTGTGGACGATACGTCATTTAGTCTGGCCATTACCAGTCCAAGTGATTCTAAATTGCTAGAAGTTGTGGACGATACGTCATTTAGTCTGGCCATTACCAGTCCAAGTGATTCTAAATTGCTAGAAGTTGTGGACGATACGTCATTTAGTCTGGCCATTACCAGTCCAAGTGATTCTAAATTGCTAGAAGTTGTGGACGATACGTCATTTAGTCTGGCCATTACCAGTCCAAGTGATTCTAAATTGCTAGAAGTTGTGGACGATACGTCATTTAGTCTGGCCATTACCAGTCCAAGTGATTCTAAATTGCTAGAAGTTGTGGACGATACGTCATTTAGTCTGGCCATTACCAGTCCAAGTGATTCTAAATTGCTAGAAGTTGTGGACGATACGTCATTTAGTCTGGCCATTACCAGTCCAAGTGATTCTAAAATTGCTAGAAGTTGTGGACGATACGTCATTTAGTCTGGCCATTACCAGTCCAAGTGATTCTAAATTGCTAGAAGTTGTGGACGATACGTCATTTAGTCTGGCCATTACCAGTCCAAGTGATTCTAAATTGCTAGAAGTTGTGGACGATACGTCATTTAGTCTGGCCATTACCAGTCCAAGTGATTCTAAATTGCTAGAAGTTGTGGACGATACGTCATTTAGTCTGGCCATTACCAGTCCAAGTGATTCTAAATTGCTAGAAGTTGTGGACGATACGTCATTTAGTCTGGCCATTACCAGTCCAAGTGATTCTAAATTGCTAGAAGTTGTGGACGATACGTCATTTAGTCTGGCCATTACCAGTCCAAGTGATTCTAAATTGCTAGAAGTTGTGGACGATACGTCATTTAGTCTGGCCATTACCAGTCCAAGTGATTCTAAATTGCTAGAAGTTGTGGACGATACGTCATTTAGTCTGGCCATTACCAGTCCAAGTGATTCTAAATTGCTAGAAGTTGTGGACGATACGTCATTTAGTCTGGCCATTACCAGTCCAAGTGATTCTAAATTGCTAGAAGTTGTGGACGATACGTCATTTAGTCTGGCCATTACCAGTCCAAGTGATTCTAAATTGCTAGAAGTTGTGGACGATACGTCATTTAGTCTGGCCATTACCAGTCCAAGTGATTCTAAATTGCTAGAAGTTGTGGACGATACGTCATTTAGTCTGGCCATTACCAGTCCAAGTGATTCTAAATTGCTAGAAGTTGTGGACGATACGTCATTTAGTCTGGCCATTACCAGTCCAAGTGATTCTAAATTGCTAGAAGTTGTGGACGATACGTCATTTAGTCTGGCCATTACCAGTCCAAGTGATTCTAAATTGCTAGAAGTTGTGGACGATCAAAAATGAATGGACAAAAATGAATATAACAGCTTACAGTAAGAACAAAGAACAAATACCGAATGGTTCGGGCTCAAATCCCTTCTTCAGCTACAAAAACAATAATAACGTAACAAAATCACTTGAAATCTAGACAGACGACAGACCAATATTAATTGTGTTTCTCTGCCATCTATCTGGATTTCAAGTGATGTATTTATTGTTTTTATTGTTTTACTTGTTGGCTGAAGAAGGAATTTGAGCCCGAAACATTCCGTGTTTCTTTTAAAAGCCGTTCTATTCATTTTTTGTTCCTTACTTTCTGGCTATTACAAAACCACACTTTCCTATTTAGGTTAAGGAGGGCCCTTGTATACTAATGCCATCCATACTTCATAGAGACTAAGTGTAAGGAGGGCCCTTGTATACTAATGCCATCCATACTTCATAGAGACTAAGTGTAAGGAGGGCCCTTGTATACTAATGCCATAGAGACTAAGTGTAAAATGTGTAGAAGCGATTCTGAATGTTGTTGTTCAGCTTACTTCGTGTCCCTTGTCTCAATGAATCAGTCCTTCATCTGAATGTTGTTGTTCAGCTTACTTCCTGTCCCTTGTCTCAATGAATCAGTCCTTCATCTGAATGTTGTTGTTGTTCAGCTTACTTCCTGTCCCTTGTCTCAATGAATCAGTCCTTCATCTGAATGTTGTTGTTCAGCTTACTTCCTGTCCCTTGTCTCAATGAATCAGTCCTTCATCTGAATGTTGTTGTTCAGCTTACTTCCTGTCCCTTGTCTCAATGAATCAGTCCTTCATCTGAATGTTGTTGTTCAGCTTACTTCCTGTCCCTTGTCTCAATGAATCAGTCCTTCATCTGAATGTTGTTGTTCAGCTTACTTCCTGTCCCTTGTCTCAATGAATCAGTCCTTCATCTGAATGTTGTTGTTCAGCTTATTTCGTGTCCCTTGTCTCAATGAATCAGTCCTTCATCTGAATGTTGTTGTTCAGCTTACTTCCTGTCCCTTGTCTCAATGAATCAGTCCTTCATCTGAATGTTGTTGTTCAGCTTACTTCGTGTCCCTTGTCTCAATGAATCAGTCCTTCATCTGAATGTTGTTGTTCAGCTTACTTCCTGTCCCTTGTCTCAATGAATCAGTCCTTCATCTGAATGTTGTTGTTCAGCTTACTTCGTGTCCCTTGTCTCAATGAATCAGTCCTTTATTTGGGACAGGGAAGAGTTCATTGTAGATTACAGACCATTATCAAATTACAGGGATTGTTGAGATGCTGACACAGTATTAAAGTTGTTTTGTTTTTTTAGTTTTTTTTTGTTTTTTTTTTTTTTTGGGGGGGGGGGGGGGGGTGGTATTTATTTTTGTTGTTGTTTTTTTTAGTATACTTGTTAATCCTGATCGGGAAAATGCTACTCAAGTGAATAGAAACCCTATGGGGAGCTAGGATGTATCTAGTTGCTGTAGGCCACAAAGTGTTGATTTTGGGATACAAACCATATTTATTTCCCTACTGTTCTACCAAGATGCTGTAAATGAAAAAAAAAAGAGAAAGAATGTAGCCTTTACATTACACTTGACATGACCACTTGAAGCTCTCAACAACCTTGTATTTTGGTAGTGTCATCTAGTAATGGATGGGTGTCCTTCTTTTTCATTCATAAACCATTTTCATATACAGGAAAGAGATGAATTGCTTTCCTTAATTCACAACTGCATTTTTGCATATTTTTTTTTAGTTTATTTTTTTTTTCTTATACTTTGGTTGTTTTGTTTTCTTTTTTTTTTTTTTCTTTTTTTTTAATGCTTGTTTTAATTAATTGTGTTTGTGTCTGTGTGTGTGTGTGTGTGTGTGTTGTCTATGTGGGCTTGCCTAATATACTTTGATGGTTCTCAGATCAATTCTTTCAAAGATTTGTAATGCTTAGTATTTTCCATTAAACAATTGGTCATTGATTGCCACTTAGTCGTCTATAATTATAATGATGGGGGTTGATTTGATATTTGATATACATTCTGAAATAACTGAATGTATCACCACGGTGTAGTGGTATGGACTTGGACTCACAATACGACCTAATTTAGGTCCGAGCATTCAAGTCTGCGATTGGGCATCTCAATAGTGTGCTCTTTGGAAAGGCATAATGCCAACAATTTCTTCTGTCCTCTCAGCAATATCTTGGATTGATGGATTTGTTAGATTAAGTGGATCGTGTTTTTCAATAGATTAGGGTTGTATCCAAAGGGTAGCAGACATTGTCATCATCATCTTCATTGTCGTCATCATTTATATTTGTATCATTGAATCTCAATGTCAATATTCGGTGAAAGATTAGGAGACTTCTAAAAACAATTTTAAGTCGGGCAAAACTGAAGCAAATATTTC
Organism: Berghia stephanieae; assembly: GCF_034508935.2. NCBI lineage: Eukaryota > Metazoa > Mollusca > Gastropoda > Nudibranchia > Aeolidiidae > Berghia > Berghia stephanieae. The sequence goes on along the minus strand of NC_088366.1, from coordinate 672,262 downwards.
TATTTCATGCCTGCAAAATGTGTAATGATTGGATCTAAAATGAAACAGACACCAAACTCATGAACACTGAGAGATAGTTAGAAAAATGAAGGTTTTCATTCCGTCTGTGTTTGGATAGAACAAAGGAAGGTTTTCACTCCATCTGTGTTTGGATAGAACAAAGGAAGGTTTTCACTCCATCTGTGTTTGGATAGAACAAAGGAAGGTTTTCACTCAATCTGTGTTTGGATAGAACAAAGGAAAGTTTTCACTCAATCTGTGTTTGGATAGAACAAAGGAAGGTTTTCACTCCATCTGTGTTTGGATAGAACAAAGGAAGGTTTTCACTCAATCTGTGTTTGGATAGAACAAAGGAAGGTTTTCACTCAATCTGTGTTTGGATAGAACAAAGGAAGGTTTTCACTCAATCTGTGTTTGGATAGAACAAAGGAAGGTTTTCTTTCCATCTGTGTTTGGATAGAACAAAGGAAAGTTTTCACTCAATCTGTGTTTGGATAGAACAAAGGAAAGTTTTCACTCAATCTGTGTTTGGATAGAACAAAGGAAGGTTTTCTTTCCATCTGTGTTTGGATAGACAAAGGAAAGTTTTCACTCCATCTGTGTTTGGATAGAACAAAGGAAGGTTTTCTTTCCATCTGTGTTTGGATAGACAAAGGAAAGTTTTCACTCAATCTGTGTTTGGATAGAACAACGGGAGGAAATTGGAAGGCAATGTAGATCTAACTTAAATGAGAAGGAACATTTTCAAAGGAGAAATTATTGGAGCAATTGGACATGGCAATTCATAGAATAGACTTTTTTTAATTGAGGGTGTATCAAGCGCTTGATATTGCGCGCGCACCATCTCCACCTCCACCCCACGAAGAAGGAAGGAAGGTGGGGGGGGGGGGGGGATAAGTTTACCATAGATAGGGATTGATCCTCATACCTTCAGATGTCCAGACATGTTTGCTAACAAATCTCAAAGATTCAATTCAAAGCAGTTGTTGTCATTCAGCGTTAACGCGTGTAATCACCGTCATGCTGTGATTCCTGTCCCTATTTTGTTTGTTGTGTGTATAACTTCTTTCAATTACTTTCTTTCAAGTCCATTGTGTAACATTTGTGTTCATTGTGTTCAGGACCGTGTCAAAGGATTTCATTCAAGTGTGTCGTCATTTGTAATGAAATCTTACGTACGATATTCAATCACAGTATGTTATATATTCATATTGTTGATGTCGTTGGCGTGAGGAAAGGGGTGTGTGTATGGGGTGAGGGGGGCTGGGGGGGGGGGTAGAGGGCCATAGAGTTCTGACTCCATGCTTGGCTTAATTCCCGGAATGTCACAATGGGTGAATCACAGACTGGTGTCTAATCCAAGATATATTATGTTAATATATCATACACATGATCTACGGTGACGTAGGGGCTATTTATAAATGGATGTATATTTAGAATAGTGCGTTTCGCGTCAAACCCTTGACCAGTAAGGTGCATGGTTCTCTATTGTAGGGGCTATTTATAAATGGATATATATTTAGATTGTGTACGTTTCGCGTCAAACCCTTGACCAGTGAGGTGAATGGTTCTCTATTGTTCCATGTTACGTCTCTGCTCGATGATAATAACTTTAAAACGTGTTGACCCAAAAAAAAAAAAATGTGTACAACAGTTTCAGGATATAACGTATTTTTAAAAAAATGGAACTTTTCGGACTCAAAACTCTTCTTCACCTAAGACGACAAACCCCTATAAAATACGATAATGCTTTACGTAGAATCCAGAAAGATGAATGTTAATTTATTGTGTGCCCGCCACAACCAGTGGGCTTTGTGATGACTGACCCAGACCCGACTACTTGGAAATCTAAAATTCCCGAGATTTTAGGAGATAAAAATAGTAGTTGCTATGGTTAAAAAGAAACAATTTACCCTCATCAGGATTTTTTAAAAAAGATTTTTAAAAAACATTTCAAAATCCATAAAACTATATAGTCTGGCATCAACTCTCATTTTCAGTAAGTTTTAATGACTTAAGAGATAGTCATGAAGTTCTGAAATTCGGAGCCAAAATGTCGTAATTTGACGATATTTTTTCGTAATACATGTAGTAGGCAGGTCTGCTGTCCATCCATGAAACTGTCTCTGTGATGATGATATGCAGGAAGAATGTCCTGGGGCTTATGGTTGAAATTCGGGGCTTGGGTCTGAGCCATCGTTACCGAAAAGCCCGACACTGACCAAAAAATGACGTCAAAACCAAGTTCGGGACCACAAAAGAAAACAAATCGTGAGTTGTATTCAATAGCTCAACCAATGGGATCATTTAATTCCTTAAGCACTGCTAACGACAACTCCCTTGGCGTTGCACTAATCTATAAATGACGTCACAATAGAAGTCTTCGTGTCAGGCTTTACGTGTCCAAAGGCTACGGGGTTGATTCATGGGAGAAATAATCAAGCGTTTTCAGATGTATTGTTCCCCTGTGAGTTGGCCTAATGATAGTGTTCAATCTATTGGACATAATGGGAGGGGCACAATCGGTGGCATACGCATTATCCTAAAAAAAAAAAAAAGGGGGGGGGGGAATTAAATAAACGTTATTCGGGTGTTTTGTTATTGATTTTAGGACGCCGATTGGATGATTAGTTCTCTCTGAATTTCCTCTAAAACTTTCAAATTTTAAGGTCACACATACGTTTGTGTGTTGGTAAGATTAATCTAGCGGGCAGAGTAAGTGAGTATTGGATCCAATTGTGTTCCGTCAATACAAGGAACGAGAAGTTGACGTCTATCAGTTCTGATATTTTAGACAGCCTTTGTTAGTTATTAGTTATCATTAGATTATATCAATCAGACAGTAAAGGTTACACTCGGTTTTTTGTGTGTGTTGGTATGCTTGATTTGGCTGACAGAATTTGTGAGTATTTTACCTTAACACATAGCATCAATATATAATATATATATATATATATATATATATATATATATATATATATATATATATATTGTGTGTGTGTGTCTATATATATATATATGTTATATATATATATATATATATATATATATATATATATATATATATATATATATATATATAATATATATATATATATATATATATAGACGTGAGAAGGTCAGTGGCCTGTGTTGAGTCATTTCACCTGGGATTGATTAGGGCTGGATGGATGTGTCTTATTTATTACCTGTTTGTTAGACCACGCCGTAAGGATTCTTTTTATCACCGCCTACAACCTGTTACTGTTTGCCATCGCTGGGGACTGGACGGGGCTATTACCGTTTTTACTCTTACCGTACGTACGTACGTCCGTCATACCGTGTAACCAATGATAAATGACTTAGAAGAAAGGACATGTAGATATGGATTAGGCCTGTCAACTCGATGACCTACATTCATTGTTCACGGGTTTGATTCAATTTGTTTGAACAATTGGCCTGGAACCAAATCGTTTTCAGCCAAGGAAATGAATTACGCTTGGTTAAACAGGGATTTAAAAAAAAAAAGAAAAAATCTACATTGAAATAATGATTCAGCCCTAGTAATTTGTTCCCATTAATATCCGCTTAACTTGGGCATTGGGGGTCCGGATATCTCAGTTGGTAGGGCATTCGCTTCACACGCAAAGGAGACCAAGATCGATCCCGGGTGCAGGCGAGATATTTTTTTCCTGATCTCCCTGTATACCCAGCAGTTAATGAATGAGTAGCGGGGTCTGTTTGATCTGACGGAAAGTACTTTGTCCAAAGGGTAGCAAGCAGTTGCTATTGTCCGTTTCACGCTAAAGAAACCGGGATAAACTCCGGCCTAGTGGCTCTGAAGGACTACTTTTATAACTTGGGCAATTTAATTTATAGCAAGATCCACTAAACGTGCTCAAAGCGCTTTAAAAGTTATAAGGGTTACTTAGACAATAGTAACACTTACCATGGCGGACGAGACAAGCGTTAAGCCTGTTAAGCGATATAATCATATTCTTGTCGACCGAGGGAAATGAATTCTGACACAAATCGATTTCAATGACCCTCCTCTTGACAAAACCTCTCAAATATGGCAATCGTACGATCTCAGGTTTAAAAGTTTTTACCAAGATGATGGTCATTTAAATCGATCGATATTTGAAGGACGAGTTTTCTGGCCAATGTTTTAAAATACGTGTCTTTCCATAGATCTGGTTAAACAGCGGGTTTATCCCGACATAATAACGTTTTGAAACGAATGGTCACATATACAGAGCTGCCTGCTTGAAACATCCAAAATTTTTAGTTTTCAAGGAAAAACATGAAAAGGACACAATAAATAGCATTACAAATCAATTATTTGCATCAGCATAATCAAAATATGCTCCAAAGTCCTAAATACAGTTTCTATGCAACCAAACTCTCATTTTCAACAAGATTTATTGAATCAAAAACGTCTTTGTTGTTCTCAAGCTGGTGACAAAAATCCGTAATTTTACGAATGTTCATAGGACTAGGCAGATCTGCATATAGTCTATGGTCTATGGCAACCCAAGTACCCGTATTATGTCATTCAATTGTCAGGGGGGGGGGGGGGGGGAACCATAGACACTGGCATCAGAATGGTTTGACCTTTTAAACAATGGATGGGAGGGGGAGGCGGGGGGGGGGGGGGGGGAGAGAAAAACGTTATTTTTTTTGGAATGGGGAATGTCTGATGGGTTTTAAAAGGAACGAAATGGACGTCACTCAGCTCTTTGTTATTGTTTTTTAAGACAGCCATTTTGGTGATTAGTTCTCCATAAGTTATATCAATCGGACCTCAGACGTTCACGGTTACTCCTAGTTGTGTGTGTGTGTGTTGGTATGTTATGTCCCGTTGGCGGATGTTGTGAGCACTTTACCTAAACGCATGACATCAATATTGGATGGTGGAATGAGAGGGATGTCAATTTTTCTCTATCTCAAGTCTTCAAGTCCCAATGGGTTGTCTTGAAAATCCTCTCTAGACCAGACATCCGACAATTTGACTAGATGGGCAATGGGGGGAATATGTTATATCCCGTTGGCGGATGTTGTGAGTATTTTACATAAATGCGTGCCATCAGTATTGAATAGAGGAATGAGAGATGGAACTTTTTCTTTCTCAAGTCACAAATGTCCCAATGGGTTGTATAGAATGTCCTCTGTAGACCTATCTATCATCCAACAATTTGTCTGAACGTTCTACTCGAGTCCAAGTGATGAGAGGAATTTTCTAAAATGTAAACTCAAATCAACCAATGAAATTCCTGTTATTATCCAAACCAAATGTCTTTTTTTTTTCTTAATGGGCTATATGTAAAGTAACCATGATAAAAACTCTGAATGCTACATCGGGATTTCTCAGGACTTTTTTTACTGGCCCATTTTTTTCCTTTTTTTTTTTTTAACTGGCACAAAAGTGACGCTAAAGTATCGCACGCGCCATAAAACCTTTAACCAGTTAACAGCTGTACTTCGGAAAAAAATCGTATTTTAAAATTTGTCCAGAAAACTCGTCCTTCGAATATTGATCGATTTAAATGACTGATCTTGGCAAAAAATCTCAAACCTTGGAACTCGCGAGGTATTCAAAGAACGTCCAGGTTTCAGAGTTTATGCCAAGATGAGAGTCATTTAATTCGATCGATATTTGAAGGACCAATTTTCTGGCCAAATTTTAAAATACGAGTTTTTGTTTTATTGTCCAGAATACGTCAATTAACTGGTTAAAAAACAAAGATGAAAAGTGAAGTGGATTGGTCTGACGTGACCCCATGAAAAGGTCATCAGCATCACGACGGCGACGGTCTCGTGCCGTGAGATTGTTGCAAAGGTCGTAGGCACGGGGTTACGCTGATTTACTGCTGGTTTGGCCCATTCATTGAAGTGGGATCAAATCATGGGTTTTTTCTTCTCTTCTGGGTGGTTATCGTCAAGTCCTGCTTGAACAAAAATCTTCATTTTATATCCACCTTCTTCGCTCGTGAAGATTTGTGAGGACGATCTACTGATGCTATACGTTTAGGTATAATGCTCACAACATCCCCAGCCAGATATAACGTACCAACACACAAAATCATTTGTGGCCTTGAGCGTTTACAGTCGGATTGATAGAATTTAGTGAAAACTAATCATACAAAATCGGTATCAAAGAGCTGAATGACGTCAACTTCATTCTTTCCATGTGCCCGAGTTATTGGTTTTAAAATGGCCAACATTATTTCCAATATCACGAGAAGTCATTTTGTTCAGCTTGACACAAAGTAGCGTGTTTTACATTTATTATAATATCTAATCGTTGGACAGCAACAAATCATGTGATCGATGACTCTGTTGGTCGAAAAGCTGAATATAGATCAGTCCCATTGAACTAACGGAACCCACTTTCCCTGCTACTGGCATCATAGTTTCGAAAAGAAAAATAAAGAAAAGGAAAGATAAAAACAAAACACGAAAAGCATACATTTTGCCCTGAGGGAGCGGGTGTGTGTGTATGTGTGTATAGGGGGGGGGGGGGGGTGACCAGTTAGTTTAAGTTGGAAGTCGTCGTACAGAGATAAACACATGTAGGGGAGGGGGGGGGGATATTGCATTATTTACAAGTTCTGATCGCCAGATCAATCGTACCAACACACTAAACTATTTGTTGCCTTAGACTTATTGTCTGATTAATAGAATTTATTGAGAGCTGATCGCCCCATTGGCGGTCTAAAAACATGGACAGGGCAGAATGGCGTCAACATCATGCATTCTTTATAAAAGCTCGTGAATAGGGAAGAAAAGTGTGATGTCAAAAAAAAAAATCAACTGGTTCCTATTTCATTTGAAGTGTAAAACTGCTCTTCCTGGGAATTGAATACAAATGATCTTCTGGTGTCAGAGTGATGGCATCTTATTTTCTAGTCTAAATATATTCTGGTCGTCAATAAAGATCATCCATCCTCACCATTTGACGTCCCGTAGTTCTTAGAATCTGCCTATAAATCCTGCTACTAAAATAGTTATGCCACCTTATGATTCATTATGTAATCTATTCATTAAGGACTGGTTACATACACACTTCCAAGGATTTAAGAACCAGAAAAGTAGAGGATGTGATGTCACGACTGTTCTATCCCATTGTTAATAGATTATTGACTGACATATGATTTTCGTAGAGGTCAAATGTCGATTGGCTCGCTCGTGGGTCCAACCTGTCGTTGATAGCAGCTATGTTGTAACCACGACCATCTTGAGTACATGCCTGACACTTGAAGCAATCAGCCCCAAAGATCCTGAGCTTCACTCACAATTTAAGCTTGCAGGCCATTGAAAGATGAACGATGTCGTAATGCCGGTCCAACATCAGTGTGTGAAAATATTGTGATAAGTACTCTAAAACTAGAAGGTTGCCCGACTCGACTGCTTGGCATGTACTAAAGGTAGCTATGGCGGCAACGTTTGGGTTTTGAATGGCTGTCTCTTGGCTGATGATGATGATGTATCGGATTGCAGACCCGTAGTGAGAACTTGTCAACTTTGGTTGCTATTTTTTGTTGTCACGTGACAAATTGTCAATCCCCCACTGTTCACGATTTATAGAGACAAAAGGCTTTTGACCTCATTCTGTCTATCAACTCGGTGATGTCCCCTTCTTTTCTTTTTCCTATTATTTACAACAGGCATATTTTGTTTACCCCCGTTGTTATGTCACACATACAATGGAGATGATCTATATTATTTCTCCATGCGTTCGAGTCATTGGTCACGTGGAAATAACCATCATGATTTTTTAAAAATGTTCACTGTTTTCGAAATATCAAACAAGCCAATATGCCATTTACAAGCCAGTATGCCATATACCCATGGGCATGTTTACATGTTTCATTTTTTAAAAAGGCACTGTGTTCCTATTTAATTAGAAATAGCCAATCGTTGGACAGCAATACATCATGTTGACGACATGTTGGACGAATTGATGATTCAAGCGTTACGAAGCATTGACCAATCAGAATATTTCATGCCATTTTGTCCATTCCCCTTGACCATTATTTCCAGTCATTGAAAAGGCCTGGCAAACGTTCCTTAATCCCATAGCTACATTTTAGTCCATTCCAAAACAAACAAATAGTTCAGTCCCACAGTAGTGGACATTTATTAATCACACTATTCAGATACATTGATGAAGGAATTGCATCGCAACATCCAACAGCACTAAGCATTGTTTTTGTTTTCAATCGCCTGTGTTCAAATTGTGAATGATGCCATACTTTGATGATGCTCAGGATCTACGAGTTGTTTGCTTCAGGGGATAGGCAAGTACTTCAGATGGCTATGGGTCGTCGGTTCCCGATTTGCAGTTGTTCTCAGGGGGAAAATAATTTACTTTATTTTAATGTTTGAATGAGAATATAACAAGTGAAATGTTTCTACGACTATTTTAATTAAATGTACGAGAATGGACGTAATTTCCAAAAATGTATGATGCACTATCTGTTGATTGATTAACCGAGGCTCATACTATACGATAATAGTTCTTGGGGTTTTTAAAAAAATCATCCATGTCAATCACTCGCCAGGCAGAGCAACAACAAGAAGTCACATGACCATTAGATGGATATATCAGTTGTATGCGATGTGACTGATTTGACATGTATTATAATATATAACTTTCGCCTCTAAGGTCATCGGACATCGCGGTCCCAGATTTATTTTTTTTTTTTTGGTGGGGGAGGGGAGGGGGGGGGGGGGCTTTGCTTTCGTGTTGAAACCTTTCCATTCTGTTGGACCCGTGAACGTTGTCGCTCGACCTTTTCCCATTTTGTCGTTTTTTTTGACAATGCTGTCTGTCCACATCGTTGCTCAGGTTCCATAATAGAGGGATAGATGAGTGATTACAGAGCATGAGAGGAGAAAGGAGTGAAATGGGGGAGGAGGATTTGAGGTGGGCATTGGTCAGAAGAAAATGAGGAGAATCTAGAAGCCCAACACCATCGCTGTGTCATTAATATAGTTGGTAAGTTGCCTGTCCTCACACACTCACTCAAGCTATGTTTATTTGAGATTTTGAACTGTCAGATCAGGGCCCGACCTGTTTGCTGCTGTCGTTGGGTTCACACCAGGTTTTATGACGCTCTAATCTCCATGCTTCATAACTTTATGATGTCTTTCTGAGCCACTGGTCTGTTTGTAATTACATGTATTATGAAATCACATAACCCCTATGTTGTAGTTTGGCTGTACCTTAACATACGAGAGACAGTCTTGGTGATTATTTAAATGACTCGAATATTAACTAATAAGGGTAGCTATTTGAGTACCACCATGTGAGTCGTGTACGGTAATATAATTGGCTATAAGGGTAGGCATGGGAGAAGTAGATAATATTAGGGTTTATCGTTACAACCGTGGAAGATTGGGACATCTGAAACTGTTGGGATGATAGTGGCTGAGTGTTCGTTTGGAGATAACGTCCATTGGATGGACGAATGCAATGGATATTAGTTATTTATGATTTGGAAGTTGTTCATCTCGTGGGCGGGACTTTCTGGAAAAGAAATTAGGTTGTGACTGGTCAGGGTTGTTATGGTGTCTTAGATTAATGTTGTTTTTATGGCTGTTCTTTGACTGTGTTATGATGTACATCCGGTTAGAATTTGGTTATAAAGACCATTCGCTGAAATTTGTCTGTGGTGGTTGGAAGCACTATTTTAATCATAGAGAAATCTAATACTTGTATAAAACACATTGAAATTTAATCTTGACGATTGGAATATCAGTAGTGATTATTGTGATACGTGGATTGGGTTTGGAGTCAAACCTTTCAACTTCTTGTTGTTTCTGGAATTTGGAATTCGTGGAGTTGGACTCATAATGTTGATGCTGTGCTTAGCTTGTGTCGACTTGTACTTTAACCAAAGAAGTTTTTGTTGAACTCTCGATTTCATGTTGAACCAATTCATTGTGGAATTTAAAATGAAATTCTATCACTGTAAATTGGATTGTTTGAAGTTTCGTTATTTATGTCTTAAGCTCTGGATTCCATTGGAGGATATCCCAGAAAAAGGTCTCTAGTTCTCTCTGGTACTCATTGCTGTCATTCTTGAAAGTTCACGTTATAATACAAATTCACAATACACCACTCATCCCCCCTTCGGCCTCGTCTTTCTCTCTCTCTCCTTTATTTTCCTATATCTTATTGTCATGTGGATATGTATCAATGTAGTGTAAACATCCCTTCTTTACATTTCATTGTTGCTTCTTTCGGGTTCATTTGCATATACGGAGTTGGCTTTCACAACCTCCGAAGTCGCTTTCTCATTCATAGAATACCGTCATTTGTTTAGTGACTTAAATCGGAATATCCCTGTCATATTTGCCTCATAGAACAGTAACCTGTTTGTTTCCAAAATTCAAACTTTCTCTGTTGATTCTATGGACTCTTAATAGATTGCTGTAGAGTTGACTCACACTTTTCTGTCCCAGTATGATATGGCACGTTTTCTTGTATGATGACATGATATGGTATGCCTTAGTTGGTACACGGCAGTATACACTATAACTTACGCACCTAAAAACTATATATACATTTTATACCCTTCGTTGTAAATGAAATTAATTAAACGAGATGACAATGTAGGGAAAAAAACCCTAACCCCCACCACCACCAAAAAAAAAAAGGGGGGGGGGGGGGGAAGTCAAGAAAAAAGAAAAAACCGCAGGTCTTTATTGCTTTCCATTATTTACCGTGTGTGAAATTTAAATATTGGATTAGATTGTTATACAAGTCAAATTCTTGGTCTTTCAACTCTTCTGTGCTCTGGAATAACACGTATTTATTATTTTGACCAGAACAGTGGTCCGTCAAATATTGATCGTTTAAAATAACCCTGATCTTACCAAAAAATTTTAAACCTGGGACTTCACGGGTCTTCAAGGAATTCCAAAATTTGAGATTTTTTTTGGACAAGATGAGGGTCTTTTTGATCGATCGACATTTGAAGGACGAAATGTCAAATATCTGTTTTTGTTCAGAGTAGGGTAGATCTATTTCTCTCCGTATCAGTTTCCAAGTAAGTGATAAATATCCATGAAGGTTACATAGTCTACACTAGACTGGGGGTATAGGATGGATGTGGTCACTATGTAAGTGTCACTAGGTCTCTGTGTCCTCATAACGTTATTGAATACGCTCTGTTTTATTGTGGATCTAGATACGTTGTTTTTACACGCTTCGATAGGTATCGCTTGTATTTGAACACACTTACATGTATTGTCTGTGTTGCTCCCTACTACTGTTCTCCAAACTTCTCCATCTAATGCCGTTGTCTTTTTTATTTTGTTGGAATAAGTGGCTGTTGATGGAGAGCTGCCTTTTTAGTTCTGTTTATTGATATATAAATTATAAAATTAGAATCAGATTTTCTGGTGGAATTGAGTTCGATTTTTGTCATAAACCAAGTACGATACTTTCAATGTTTATTTCCCCACCTTGTTCAGTCTGCTTTAGTTTTGACTAAGGATGTTTGTATTTTCGGAGTGATGGATAACCATGTAGCTGGCCTATGTCTTTAGTGTGATGGATTTATCATGTTAGAGTTTGCGGTACAATAGAAACAGTCATGGGTGAGCATAGTTCCTGATATCGGGTATGAAAATAATCTGGCACAATGTGATTGGAACAACTGAATATTATACAACAGATTTTTCAACTCTTCTCGGGATTTGGAAAACGATTTCATTTACTGATATTAGACTCTGCTGATTTCTAAACGAATACACACGTGCATATTATAACCTTTGATTATTGGAACCATTTTCTATTACTCACGTGTTTGCGCAGCTTGATTTTACCGAGACATATTCATGAAATAACCAATAAACTTGGTGTGGAAGTGCGGATGTGTGCCCATTTCCCCTAAAGGTTTATTGAGCTATCCCCGCCTGTCCAATTCTCCTTGCACGGCGTCACGGCCAAGCCCGTACTAGTGGTCAAAACACATCACGTGCCTTCTGAATCCGGCGTGAGCAGTTGACCGGTCACGGTGACATCACCGTGAGCAATGGCTGTAACAATAACAATGAAGCTAAGAGCAGTAACAATAGTATTATAAACATTAGCATCAGTAATGATACTTTAGTTCATAAGAGAGAATACATTGGTCTGGGTACTGAAAACACCAACATGGAGTCCACCAACGACTCCAAGAATCGTAAAACTGACAACGTGATAAAGGCCAAATCCCCCAAAGACAACCTTATTCCTACGTGTCGTCATTCTTATTTCTATATAGAATCTTCCAAAGAAGTCAAAGGCCATGGAGTTTCCGAGTCTCCTTTGGGGGGAAAGGCCACGGAATATTTTATAGAAATCAAAGGGACACAACTCAACCGGCAAAGAAAATCAAGAACTGGCATTCAAAAGAAGACCAACGTTGGCAATGGCTCGAGGAATGAGAACGACGGTGAAAATACAAGAAATGACAATGGAAATAAGAAATTGGAGCCGTCCAAATCAAATGTTAGTCATGGAAGATGTCACACATCCTTGATTCATGAACCAGACATGCCACTACGCAAAACTGTTCGTTCAATGGATGAACTACAAATTATGTCTCCACTAACACAGTCTTCGTCTATAAACTATTCAAAAATCACAGATCCTCACAGTTCTAATAGGATCTATTTTCGTTCCGTGTCTGGGCCATCGTTTGGGGAAAAGATAGCTGAAAGTCCTAATGATAATCAACACCATGGTGAATTGACGACAGATGGTAATGGTTATCAGGTTGGGAAGTACCCAGGAGATATTGATGCTGGAGAGAAGAAAGGCGCTTTTATGGAAGATCAAGGATGTAGGAAGGCTGCAAACGATTGTGAGGGAATGTTTCCAGGCGTAGAAAAGTCCTGCCAACATGATGACATTAATGCTAGTCATTATGGTATGAATGAGAGCGTTTACATAAGCATGGCTGGCGGTGGTGGTGGTGGTAGTGTTGGTGGTGGTGGTGCTGCTGCTGATGGTATTGGTGACAGTGATGATGGTAAGGACAGGCGTACCAGGTGTCACACATATTTGTTTTTAAGACCCGTCATATCGTTACCAAAACTGACTGGACAAAGGGCTTATTCCAAAAGCAACAAGATTCATTCTCAAAACGATGCTTTGTATTCCAATCAAACGGACAACGAAACCAGTTCTAAAGATAGTGATGTATCTGCTCGACTGATATATATCATGAAAAATCGTAGTGATAATACAGACGTTAATACGGGAGACAACTTGAGTGAAACAAATGAGAGTTGTCAGTTTGTTGATGATGTGAGACCGGTACAACTTCATGTCTTAAGATCTGATGGTAGCAGCCGGGTCTGCGTTCAACAAGAGGCCGAAACCGGTTCTAGTAAAAGAGACGGTAATAATACATCTAAAACTTTTACGAATAACAATAAACTCCTTATCGTTAATAAAGACGAGAGAAGAACGAGACGGTTTTCATATTTGTATTATGAGCCAATGTTAGCAATACCGAAACCAAATAACAAAAATGGCGGACAAACTCAGATCCCCCTCTCCAGTGACTTTGAACATGCTGAAGATCGTGCTGTAAATGACGAGGATAAAACAAATGGTAACATTAACAAAAATATTAATAAAACACAATTTCTTCACTCGAACGTAATCGATGCCAATGTATCTGACAATAAGAGTCCAATTAGAAACGGTTCAGGAACCGAACAAGTCAGCGGTAATTCAAGTCGCATCCAAGTGGTTTCAGACTTAGATAGTGGATGTGATGATTTCAGCAATGCCACAAATACGATGCATCTGTCTCAAACATTCGATGCTGATGAAGCAACCGTGTCGTCTTCATTTTCCAACGTGGCTCTGCAAAGCGACTGTAAGCACCAAGGACGTCTCAGTTCTCCCTTGGATCCACCGTCGTCTGCTCGGAATGATTCTAGACACATTTTGAAATACGATTGCGCGTCTGGTCTGTTTTCTTACGTTGTTGAAAGCCCGGAACATGGTGATGATATTGAAGATGCAGACGATAAAGATGAAGGCGACAATAATAGTGACAATAATGTCTTTGAGGATGAATTCATCCCAGCACATGTGTATTATTTGAACAAGCTTCCCGAACATGTGGAAGATGGCGATCGTAGATGGTGCGATAGGGGTGATGAGGGTGAGTATTTCTCTGGAGACAGTTATATTTCGTTTCGGGATTCTTGTCATTACGAAATCCACGGGGATGGTGAGGGAACCTTGGTCAATGTGGAGAATGAAGACGAGGACATAACGAAAGATTGTTACATTTTTTGTCGTCATGAAAACCCCAGGGTGTCGGGGCTTGATTGTGGAATTGGTTGCTGTAGTGTTGGTTTAACTGGAATGAACTCCTTCTCCAACAGTAGGGGTTACTTTTCTTACCGTCATTCTTATTTAAATGTCATCCCAGAAGAGCTGAGTGAGGATGATTATGACGACGACGATGATGATGCTGATGACGATAGCGACGCCGATGATGATGATGATGATGATGATGATGATGATGACGATGACGATGATGGCGAAGACGACGATGATGATAATGATGAGGACGAAGGCGGTGGTGGTAAAAATGACGATGACGCCGACGATGATGAGTATGGTTGTCACTATGGAGATAAGGATGATGACGATAATTTCAATGCCAATGATGATGACAATAACAATGATAAAGGTAAAGACAAAGAAAACAACACGCCCTACGTGTATAACACAAACCAAACGGTCTCAGACAATCAAACACAAGCCAGTATGGCCATCCGTCCAGCTGAATACCATGTCTGTGGAGGTGGCGGCAAAGCAAGGGGTTCCTGGAATCGTTGTAGAGAGGACAAGCCATGGATGGATATGAAGTCTGCTATGACGAAAAGGACAAATTCTCTCTTGATTGATGAGCCACAACGTACAGTCTTCAGGAAATCACCACAGAATGATGTATTGAAGAAGGTTCTGTCTCCTTCAGACCTATTCTTGTTTTCGGAAAGTGAGTTGGTCAAAAAGGCTAATTTTTACACTGATGGGAAGGTGAGTGATGGACGATATGATTGTGATGATGATGATGATGATGATGACGAGGAGGACGACGGCGACAGTCCAAAGGGCCACCCAATTGTTGAACAGGAGATGGGAGGACATGGTACTGATACGATTCCGATAAATGATTCACTACCTCAGAGAAATCGCGTGCTTTGTCCCGCAGATCTGTTCAGTTTTGATGTCGGCTGTAAGACTCGAAGAGATAATCTTAGCAATAATTCTAATAACGAGTCAGATGAAAGCGAAGAAAATTGTTCGTTGAGATCAAGTGAACTTGGCAAAGTATTCTCCAATACTCGTCTTTCTCCGCCAGTTGTCTTTTCCTTCACCTCGACATTTCAAGACCCAGAGGAAATCGACGCGTGTTCGTCTGATCCCATTTCACCAACGTCCACCTGTGATTCGGGCTTTTCTGATCCAGCAGATCCCCATCCATCTGCCTCTAGTCGTGTATCTCCACATAACCTTGTCACTCAAAACCGCATCCTTCACATAATGGCCCTGCGTTTCCACAAGGCCACTTTTCTTCCACAACAGCTCCTGATTCTAAATCGTCGAATCCTCCAAAAACCCAGGTGTCCTCCTTTCGGACACCGCATAACGGTGTAGATGTGACATCTTTGCCATTTCGACAGCGATACCATTGTGAGCGAAGCGGATCCGATATCGGGTATATGCCACGATACCGGGACTTTCACCTTCTAAAAGAGCAGTTTTCTCAGATATGCTCACTTCACGATGATAACTGTGTTCATCCCACAACGTCTGTAGGATTGTCCACGTTTACAGAAAGGTTAATGAATTCATCATCTCTGCATGAAAGCACATCAACGTCTTCTTCTAAAAGCGTTGAAGGTAGACGTGTTAAGACAAACCCTCCTGTTGTACGTAATGTTTTACCTCAGACTATCCCTATAGTAAGTGGTAGCCACGATGCCAGGGACAATAAATCTGCTGTTGATTTCAATAGGTTTCGTCATTCACCGTCAGAAGACGAAAATATCGGCCATTCGTACAGTGATGCCAGACTCACTCACCACGTGAGCTTGTCACTTGGTCATCATCCTGTCGCTTCTAAACGTACAAATGTCCTCAATGACGATGACACGGAGGCACGAGTAAGTTGTGTTAACGATGACACAACACTGTCCGTGTTATTTCCCGTGCCTGATGGTCATTCCACGTCCCATAATGATACAATAGTAAGTCATGACGTACACAACATTTCTACCAGGGAAAGAGAAGCCGCTGTCAGTGAGAATCATTTCAGCTTTGGTCGTAGTCGGAGTAGTAGTGGTAGTAATGATAGTAATAGCAGGTCGACCAATGCAGACGTCAGCATTGGTCATCCTCCCAGTTTCCACAGTGATTGGCTTGGAATCCCCCTCAAATGTCGACCTCTTGACCGGAAGTCGCGCCGTTTCGATGACTATAACGACGATGACCATGATTTTCATTCAAATGTTACACATGATAACAATGCTAATAATAGCCTCTCCTCGTCGTCCTTGTATTTCAGGAGAAAGAACACACTCATCCTTCGTACACAGTTGACAGTCCGGGTACACGCGATCATCGGTGAGTATTAGATTATTTTTTTCTTGTATCATTCATATCTGACTCGTCACCTCAAAACGGTATTTATGTCGGGTTGAATTAGAAGCTGAACATTGAATATAAAGCTATAAATAGAAGACATGGAGTACCGTCATTTCTGGACAGTTAGCCGCGACTTTTCCCCCCTGATCTCGACCCTGCGGCTTGTGGATTGAACGAAATTGACGTCACTCAGTTCTTTGTTGTTTTTAGACAGCCATTTTAATTATTGGTTCTCACTAAATTCTATCAATCAGACTATAAACGTTAAAGGTTACACAAATGCTGGCGGATGTTGTGAGTATATTACATGAACACATAGCATCAATCCAGTACCGCTAAAAGTAGTTATTTATTTTGCTCGTGTCAGTCAAGTGTGTAGACTTCTTAGCTATTGTTTTGATATTGTATTGAATAAATCACGAATACAAGAAAGTGCAGCCTCTACCCCGTTGCGGCTTCTGGTGGGGTGAAATTGATTCTAATTATAACAATAAAAATTGGGTAGGCGTCTTATAGTCATAAAAAGACAATTGTTAAGAATTACTTTATGGATGAGAAATGATAAAATTTCTTAAAGAGGAAGAAAAATTAAATTAAATGATCATTTAAAATTGAAATTCATTTTTCGACATCTCTCCCGCTTTCTGGGTAAAAACACACATATTAGTAAAAACTCACCCTTCAAATATCGATCTATTAAAATGACCCTCATCTTGGCAAAACTCTCGAACCTGGGACTTCGAGAAATCTTCAAGGAACTCAAATTAAGAAACTAGGGAGCAGGCACCGGTGTAAGATAAAGATCTGAACAATTGTGTTAGAAAGGTGCAAGACAAATCAATAAGTAAAAATACGAGGAAAAAGAAAAAAACTTCCCCAAAAATCAGTCTACTTTGACTGGGGATCGAACCTCAGACCTTCTGATTACCGGTCAGATGTGTGTAATGGTAGCACGTCTGACCGGGAATCAGAAGGTCTGAGGTTCGATCCCTAGTCGAAGTAGACTGATTTTTGGAGATGTATTTTTTCTTTCTTGCTTTGTCTGGCACGTTTCATACACACTTGTTCACATCTTGATCTTCAAGGAACTCCCGTGCTTGAGGGTCTTTTGACCATTTTGTTGTTGTTGCAAATTCAGAAGACATGGCCATATCTAACAGATCAGCAATCAAATCACTGCTGAGTGGTTAGGGGAGGGGGGGGGGGGGTCCTATCATATATACGTGTGAAGCAAGTGACCTACCAACTGAGCTAGTGGGCCCCCAGGTCTTTTTTACACTTTAATAGTTGTTTTTTTAGGTGTTCTGAACCATGCATCTTTTATCGTCCGTGTCCCGGTATTAACCCTGTATTATATCCTTTTCTTGTTTTGTCTTGTCCCTGTTATAACTCGTGTGTGTTATTGTTGGCAACGGTTCAAATCCCGTGATTACACACAGCCTATGGCAGCCTCCAGCTCCTGTAGCTTTTATAATATTATTGTCTTGTCTTTTTCCGCATTTGACGGACGAGCCTACAGCAACATAAGTAGATGTGTTGGGTTTTGTGCGTGTGTGTGTGTGTGTGTGTGTGTGTGTGTGTGTTATCTCTTCATGTTGATGCTATTAGTTTAGGAAAATACTCACAACTTCCGCCAGCCCGCTATAACAACACAAAACGGATCTGTTACCTTAAGCGTTGAGACTCTGATTGATATAATTTAGTGAGAACTAATTATTACATTGGCTGTATAAAAACAATAACAAAGAGCTGAGTGCCATCAATCTCGTTCCTTCCATAGTCTTACAACGGTGTCAACGCCGGTTTTCCGTTGGGTTATGAAAGATGTTCTTCGTTCAAGAATTCGAATTTTGAAAACACTAGACACCCTATGTTATTTGATTTCGACTCTCTCTCTCTCTCTCTCTCTCTCTCTCTCTCTCTCTCTCTCTCTCTATATATATATATATATATATATATATATATATATATATATATAATATAATATATATATATATATATATATATCCCTCTCTCTCTCTCTCCCTCCCTCCCTCTCTCCCTCTTTCTCTATCTCTCTCTCTCTCTCTCTCTCTCTCTCTCTCTCCTCCTCCTCCTCCTCCTCCTCCTCCTCCTCCTCCTCCGCCTCTCCTTCTTTTCTTCTTCTTCTCTTTTTTATGCGAGAAAATAAGAGGAGTGTTTTCCTGTGGCAGGCCAGCGTCCTAGG
Organism: Berghia stephanieae; assembly: GCF_034508935.2. Classification (NCBI taxonomy): domain Eukaryota; kingdom Metazoa; phylum Mollusca; class Gastropoda; order Nudibranchia; family Aeolidiidae; genus Berghia; species Berghia stephanieae. Next base: position 653,402 of record NC_088366.1, on the reverse strand, counting down.
GCCATCAACCCCAATGTTGGTGGAGATGGTAGTTGATATCTCATTGAGGTCTATCCACAATCCAATCCACACAGCATCCACCATCCACCATCCACCAACCACCTTCTCTCTTCCTCACTCCAATTCTTCCAAGTCTTGGCTTACCACTTCATTCTTATCAAACTTCACACGGAGCTGGGAACTATTAACCAGTTGAGTCGCCGTACTCTGGAAAAACACAGGTATTTAATGATTTGGCCAGAAAACTCGTCCTTCAATTATCCATCGATTTAAACGACTCTCATCTTGGCAAAAACTCTCAAACCTGGGACATTATAAAGACACGTATATTCTCAAATCTAAGAGTTATTTGCCAAGATGTGGGTCATTTAAATCGATGGATATTTGAAGGACGAGTTTTCTGGCCAAATATTTAAATAGGTGTTTTTCCAGAGTACGGCTGTTAATCGAGATATCTGAGTTGATTTGGCAGCCACTTAAACCAACGCCGTGTTTCATCTGATCGTTTGTAATCAAGGCTTGTATTTTTGGATAGATAAAACTCCTCGCCTAATTGGAAAGCTGGTGGGAGGGAGGGAGATGCGGTGAATTGGGAATTGGAGAGAGAGAGAGAGAGAGAGGGAGGGAGGGGGGGGGGGGGACTAGAATTTGGGGTTGTGAGGAGAGACAAGGGCAGAATTTTATCCAATATTTGTTGTTCTTATCAACAGGTACTAGAATTAGATGTTATGAAGGACAATTGGCCAATCCCGTCGTTTGATTAAAAACTCACTTTCGATCTTTATTTTTTCCACAAATAAATGGTGAGGTCAGAGGTTACATTGAGTATCCCATGTTTTGGTGGTTCCAGTTGTATTCTTCAATGAAAGGTCGTGATCTCTAGGAAGATGTCAAATGTAGTCTTTGTTGTTGTTGTTGTTGTTATTATTATTATTATTATTATTATTATTATTATTATTATTATTATTATTATTATTATTATTATTATTATTATTATTATTATTGTTATTATTATTATTATTATTTACATCGAATCAACTCACACAATTATGGTAGCTTTTAATGTTTATAGTCTGTTGGAGGGACTTTATTAAGAATTAATCACCCAAATGGCGCTCCAAAAAAATAATAACTAAGTACCGAGTAAAGACAACCCAACGAAATACCAAACACGATACGTTTCGGACTGAAAACCTTTCTTCAGCCAACCCTTAAAAAAATCAAAACAATGAAAACATACCCCCAAAAAATATAACTGAAAAACCAGAGCGACGACAGAGGCGTTTTTGGCACATCCTTCAGCTAATCAAATCATATAGATAGTGTGAGCTTAGCTAAGAAACTCACAATATTGCCATTCGGAAGTAAAACGGAGCAACAAACCATGTGTAACCTTGAACGTTTATAGTGTGGTTAATACAGTTTTGTGAGAATTACTCACAAACATAGATGACAAAAAAAAAAAAAAAATTATAATAATAACAAAGACCTGAGTGAAGTCAACTTCGTTCTATCTATAATAAACATGTCGTCACTCTTGATTTCAAATACTGTATCTATCTTTTTTATTGGGGTTTTTTTTCTGTTGTTGTTGTTGTTGTTGTTGTTGTTGTTGTTGTTGTTGTTGTTGTTGTTGATTGGCTAAAGAAGGGTTTTTTTCTGGAGCTGTTATATTCATATGTATTTATTCATTTTTGCCTCGATGTCTAGCCCTCAGTTGTAATGATTAGGGGGGGTGGGGGGCTGGAGCTGTTATATTCATATGTATTTATTCATTTTTGCCTCGATGTCTAGCCCTCAGTTGTAATGATTAGGGGGGGTGGGGGGCTGGAGCTGTTATATTTATATGTATTTATGTATTTATTCCATTTCCCCCTTGATGTCTAGCTCTCAGTTGTCATGATTAGGGGAGGTGAGGGTGGGGATAAGCTGCCAAATTTCTAATGTCTATTATCGTGTAAATCAGAAGGGCTTTGATGTCATTGTCTAGGGGGAAAGGAGAGGGGGGGGGGGGGGTACAGTTAAGAAAGTGTGCACTTGACTCTTTGATCCCTGTCGGTAAACACAGCATGGAGTTATCGACCCTGTCAATGCGAATTGGAAGGATTTATGGCTGGCGTGATAAGTGTTGGAATACCACCCTAGCCATCTGGAGACATCATGAATACCAGCCTGTATATACACTACAGCATTCGTCAGTCTGACATTCCCATCGCACTGCTGCCCACTTGAAATGTCAAAAATTCGGAGTTTTTAAGGGGGAAAAAAGAAAAAGTCACTTTAAATAGCTTTAGAAATAAATAAATTTGCCCTTAGCGTCATCCAAAAATGCTCCAAAGGACTGAATATAGGTTCTAAGGAACTAACCTTTCCTTTTTTCAAAAAGATTTATTGAGTCAAAGAACCGACTGTTGTTCTGTAGCTGGAGCCAAACATTCGAATCGGCACCCACAAAGCCAC
>NC_088366.1:638442-643442 GCF_034508935.2 Berghia stephanieae | reverse complement strand
CTATCTATCTATCTATCTATCTATCTATCTTTATCTATTTATCTATATCAATCTGTTTGTCTGTATATCTATCTATCTCCCCTTATCCCCCCTCCTCCCCTACTTGATGTTTCCCAACCCCCCCCCCCCCTTTCATGTCATTTGTCTAATGGAATGAAGTAATATTCTATGTGTGCGTCAATTGTCTATTGTCTCCCCAAGTCATAAGGTCAAATCCCTACCACCACCATAATCCCCCCCTTATCATTGTATTGGTCCAATCAATCGTCATCTATGCTTACTTAGAATCCCTACCACCTACTCCTACCTTCACTTCCACCAACCCAATTATTGTCAGGCTGGGGAAATAAGACTCTGAAGGTCCGTATTTTCCTTGGGGATAAATAAAGGGAATGTTAAATATATATAATATATATATTCACGTTCTTGATTTGGGTTGTTTTTAGGGGTTTGTTTGTTTCTTGTTTGGAGTAGTTTGTTGGCGTTTATTTTTTTGTGTTTCTTTGTTTGTTTGTTTTGTTAATTTTTTTGGGTGAGTTGTTTGTTTTGTTTTTGTTTTTTATTGCATTTTTTTTCAAGTGTAAGAACCAAAACTCACCCATTTCAAAAACGTTAATACATTACTTTAAAAAAGAGAAATGAGTGGAGCAGGCACTTATATTGATAACAACAAGAGATGAAGTGAGTAGGAAAGTGCCAGAAGACAATAGAGAATAAAAATTTCGCAGCGACGATGGGGGCTCGAACCAGCGACCTTACTGGTACGACAACTCCGCCAGTAAGGTCGCGGGGTCGCGCCCCCTTCGCCGCCGCGAAATTTGTATTCTCTTTTGTCTTCTGGCACTTTCCTACTCACTTCATTTCTTGACTTTAAAAAAGAGAGACAGCCGGGAAACATTCGTCGTTTCTGTAAAGAACAGGATCCACCTTTGGTATTGGTCTGTATTTTGAAGATGTTTGTTTTATTCATGTTTGTATAGATGACCATCTCACTGAAGGCATTTGGTGTAAACTCTAGTTTGATACGTCAGGCTTGACTATCAGTTTGAATCATCATGTACACCCTGATACACACAATACCGTTTTGATACGAATGGGCACCTATGGTCATACAGGATTCATTTAGAGGCTTGAGACAATTGAATGGACGTCAATAATACCACAACGATTTTTTAAAAAGTAGTCCGTCAAGAGTAATTTGACCCATAGAGCCGGCGTTTATCCCGGTGTTTGTATAGCGTGATACGGACAATAGTAATTGCTTTCTGTCCTTTGGATAGGGCGCTATAGTCAATCGCGGACTCCGCCAGATCTAACAGACCCATCTACCCAATCACTTCTGGGTGGACACGGGGGTGGGGGGATCAGAAAAAAAAATCTCGACTACATCCGGTATCGATACGGAGGGTCACACCACAATCCAGTCTTTTTGATTTGTTGCTCTAACGGTTTTCTCAGACGTCCACGGGTCATCGGGTGACTGATTGAAAGGCATCCAATCATTGTGGATGAACTCGGCACTGGTACGATTTCCTTGTACGGCCTCATTTCCCAGAGAGACAAAAGACTATTCCATTTCCATTCAAACATAGACTCCTTGTCTCCTGGCGCAGTCATGTGTGTGTGAGAGAGAGAGTGTGTGTGTACGTGTGTCTTTCTTGTTGTTGCTTTCATGTGGTTGTATGATTATTTGGTGGAAGACATTGGGGGAAAAAAAGGGGGGGGGGTGGCATTAAAAAATGACCAGAAAACTCGTCCTGCGAATATCGATCGATATATGGAAATGACCCTGACCTTGTCAAAAATTATCAAACCTGGGATGTCCAGGAAATTCCAAGTGTTGTAGTTTTTGATCAGGTGAAGGTCATTTGAATCGGTCGATATTTCAAGGACGTGTTATTTGGCCACAAGTTTGAGCACGACAGACTAGGGGGTCCTAAAATCACAAAAAGCATTGGGGTATTTTGTTGTCACATCAAACACAAGGACACGAGGAGGATTGGAAATAGGTCTTCGAAAGGCACATGTAGGGTTTCTGTATCTCTTCCCTTTCCCCTCTGTCCTTCATCCATCTCATCAGTTGTTCTATCTAACTATATCTATCTATTATGTATCTATCTGTTTTTCTATCTATACTTCTTTATCTCTTCCTTCTTTCTGTGACTATGTATTTCTTCTCTCCCCCCCCCCCTCTCTCTCTCTCTCTCTCTCTCTCTCTCTCTCTCTCTCTCTTCTCTCTCTCTGTGTGTGTGTGTGTGTGTATATATATATATAGTCTATCCATCTATCCATAATATATCTGTGTTTCTACCTCTATCCATCCATCTATTTATCACATCCACTACTCCATGCTAATCCCAGGGATATCAAGGTCTTAGCATAATTGATTCGTCTCTACTTGATAATTGTGTATGTGTGTGTGAAATAAAGATCGACTGTAGCTTACCCTTTAGGATGGCCATCGAACCATGACTTGGGGTGGTGACCAGTGGCCACCGTACACACATTGTATACCATCATTGGTAACAATCAGTAGTAGCCAGGCGTCAATCCTAATGGGTCATTAAGGGGGTGGGTGAGAACACTGTTAGTGTAGTGGTTGTAACGGTCTGCTGCTGTTGTTGTTGTGGTTGGTGGTGGTGGTGGTGGCGGCAGTGGTGTTGTTGTTGTGGTTGATGGTGGTGTTGGTGGTGGATGGAAACACCAGCCTGTCCTGGCATTACTAATCTCATAACGGTTTGTCCACAAGGTACTGATGTTCATTCTTTGTTTTGGGGTTTTGTCTTTGTTTGTTTATTTGATTCGTTGAGGTTCGTGTTGTTGGGGTTTTTGTATTTAGGGGGGGGGGGGGGGTATTTTAATTTTTAAAATTTTTTGTTGGGGGTTGGAGGGTCGTACAATACAGTAGCTACAGTCCAACTCAGGCTCTCGACTCGATACGTACGAGAAACAATGTTGGTACCACTTTCACATGCAGCTACGTCTATGGGCAGGTTTGGGACCAGAGGTATGTTTCGTAGGTGAGGCAAAGCGATTTGTTTCTCTCTTTCTCTCTCCATCTCCCCATTCCCCACCCCCTACCCCCTCTATCGATCTATTAATCTAGCTATATATCAATATATGGGTTTTTCACTTTGAAAAATGATATCGAACATCTTTAGGGGGCAACGGTAACATCTTTGCTTCGTATATAAAAGGCACCAAGCTCGACTACCCGTCCCGATGTGTGGCCTTGAGTGAGAAAGTCACCTCGCCCTATCTTATTTTGCGGCGCTACACTGCGGCTGACGCCTGAGTTATCCCAGTGTTCCATAGGGTTAGAACCTAGAGACCATTATATTTATTTTTTATTATTATTATTATTATTATTATTATTATTATTATTATTATTATTATTATTATTATTATTATTATTATTATTATTATTATTATTATTATTATTATTATTATTATTATTATTATTATTATTACTATTACCAATAATTCAAGGTGTTGTTATATTGTTACAGCCCGTTGTTTGCATGGTTTAAGAGTAATTGATATATAGATGATGGGCCGTCTGTTTGCCTCAAAGTTATAGTAAAATTTGTTACACACAAACCCCCACCCCCAAGACAGTGCACTTATATAATGATTATAATAATTGAGAGGAATGTCAACATTGACAAAGTGTCAACCTGATATTGTTCTAGCCACAGTCACAGTCCGTCCGTCCGTCCGTCCGTGGTCCAGACTGTCAGGCTGATATCGATGCCATTGACGAACGGCTGTACTTTAGTCCATGGGTACCTAGGCACAACATAGAGGCAATTTGAGACACTTTACCGGGGTAAAAAATGAGCTTTTATATAGCGCAATGTCCACTGAGCGTGCTCAAAGCGCTTTACAAAGAGTCCCTGGCCAACAGCAACATTTAACATTTAGGACGAGACATGACGCCTGTTTGTCGATATTACATTTTTTTTCCGGACAGATGACAAAGCTGTAAACGGCCAGGTACTCATTTTACACCTGAGTACGGTGAGAGAATGTTAGTAAAGATGACTCAACTATGCGCCGAGCGAGGCTCGAACCCAGAACCTTCCGATCCGAAAGCGAGTGTCATACCACTAGACCACAAAGCCGCAGAATGGCCGAAGCTACGAAGTCGGTTGACATCGAAAGCGGAAGGCTTTAAGTCAAGCTAGTCAGTCAGTATGTTTGTTTTTGTTTGTGTCAACAGTCCATCCCATGTTTCAAATGTTTACCGACCCGAGTCCCCAGTCTGGTTTAGACATAAATCATTTATCACCCTCTTCAAAGGGATTAGAACTTTGACTGGTTGCTTGGACAAGGAATGGAATTAGTCGCGTGGCTTTTTGGAACAGATACAGTGTCAGACCTGCCTACTTGAAATGTTAAACATTCGTCGTTTTCAGACGGAAGAAATACAAGTCACTTTGATTAACTTGACACATTTATATTTTACCCTTAGCAGTATTAAATATGCCTTCAAAACCCTGACTAAATCCATTGTGGCATCAACGTTTTCTTTTTAACACGTTGTATTGAATCGAAAATGTCTATTGATTTCTGCCGTTGAAGCCAAAAAAAAGTCGTGTTTTTACGAAATGTTCGTAGTAATAGGCAAGTCTTCAATGTGTTCCTTGCTGTCGTCTTTGTATGTTATCATGTAGGACTACACTATTGTATCGTATAATATCCGGTCTTGAATGGGGGTGGATAAATGGCGTGTGGGTGGGGGGGGGGGGGGGGGCGATGGTAATAACAATCTATTATCTGACATGACATATTAAATATCCTGTTTACATTTTGAATCAACTTGATATTAGATAGACCGCTGAGCTGTTCCTGGTCCGTCTTAACCCATCGGTCACGTGGTATTGCTTTCCTAAAGTGAATACATTAAAAAAGAAGAAAACTCGTCCTTCGAATATCGATGGATTGGCATGACCCTCATCTTGTAAAACAATATCAAACACGTATGTTGTTATGTAGGA
>NC_088366.1:505942-635942 GCF_034508935.2 Berghia stephanieae | reverse complement strand
TAAAGTACCTAATAGACCCAGCAACCCAGTCACTGCTGGGTGGACAAGGGGGTTCAGTAGAATAGCTTGACTTCACCCAGGATTTGATCTCAGTCGCTTGTGTTGAAGAAACAGCTCAACCAACTGATCAATTGGAACCCTCTATCTTTATTAACCCATTATTTAATTAATTTTTTTTTTGTGTTTTTTTGTTGTTGTTGTTTTTTTTTTTTTCAATTTTGTCCATTTCAATGTCCGCAGGATGACAAAGACTTGGTCCATGAATTCGTCAACAATGATGGGCTGGACTGTCTCATCAAAGTGGGAACTGAGGCAGATCCCAGTTATCAGAACTACATTCTACGAGGTATGGAAAGTTTATATCTGTTGTCTCTATAATGCAATATGTAGTAATCTAGGTGTGTTGTATAGGTGGGAACTGAGGCAGATCCCAGTTATCAGAACTACATTCTACGAGGTATGGATGGAATTTGGTTATAATTATGGATGAAGGGGCAGCGTGGCTCAGCAGTACGGTCTTTGCTTCGTACCTGAAAGGTACCGAGTTCGAATACCAGCTACGCTGTGTGACCTTGAGAGAGTCACATCTCCCCAGCTCAATTTGCGGCGCTGTACTGTAGAGGATGACTGGGCTATTCCAGTAGCCTCCCTTGGAATACACCCTAAAGACAAATGTTCCCTTTAGGGAATGAGATTAGCGGAAGAGTAGCGTCCCTTGATTGGACGTCACTCATAGTCTGTGACGTCACCGGCGGAAAAGTTATTAGAGAGAGGTCATGTTGGTTGTGCGCATGCGTCTCTCGTCAAGATGTGTCGTATACGTGGGAATCGAGGTAGATTCCAATTATCAGAACATTGTATTGTTTGGTTGTTCTAGTCATCCAGATGTAATGTTATTATATTATATAATATTATATATAGACTGTTGTCAGCCTCAAAGAACATGGAAGGGACATGAAACAAAATTTTTGTTCTCTATTAAAATTGACTCTTTTAATTGCACAATCCTCTTAAGAACACATATTTACCTTAACAGTTGAGATAAGACTGGATGTAAACATACGTCATTCTCTCATCTCCATTTGTCTTTAGTATTTCATTCATCAGGTTTTGATGACAAAAGGGGTAACCCGAAACATCCATGTCATCTGTCTTTGTTAGTTCCATTCCATTTGACGTTATTTATGAGAGTATTACAGAATTAAAAGGCAAATCAGGCCTATTTTATCAAGCCATCATATTAATTTGGTAATTCTGGGTGGGGTTCCTGACCTCCCATAGTGGGCAGGGAGGTACTTACTGTGTCTTCTATCCCCCTATATCTGTTTTCCAACTTGCTTTCTGTCTTTGTCTTGAAATGAGATTACTTGGTTTTGTCTTGGTCCTGGCCGGATGCCCTGGCTGAGATTGAGACAGTCAAATGTATAGTTATTGTTTTGGGGGATGAAATTTTTTTCCTTGTAAATCATCTCTCTGTTATGTACCGTATTATGTTTTGGATACATTATATAAAATTTGAAAACATTTGAGTGTGCTCCTCTTAGTTGGGACCAGTGCTTGTGTCTGGATGAGACTTTTAGGTGATCTCAAACTAAGTACTTTGATAGCGTGCTCTTGGAATCTACATCTGTTTCCTATTTGAACCAATTCCCCTTTGTCTTACCTTTTCTTGGGTGCTTTGATTGTAATTCTAGAACTTTTTCCTTTCCCATTTTCTTCCTTTTTACTGGTGCTGATATGACCTTGAAATGTTGCAAGCACCGTAAAACCCTCAAAAACAAAAACAACAAATTGGAAATTCCCTAAACCCCCACTGGTTGTTGGGTAAAATAGTCATTGAGAAAAGTGAGTGAGCAGGCACTTATGTTGAATATAACAAGAAATGAAGTGAGTAGAAAAGTGCCAGTGGAGAATAAATAATAAACACTTTGCGGCAATGAGGAATCGAACCCAGGATCCTAATGTTACAGCAACTCCACTTGGCCACGAGAGGGATGCTCTACAATCGACGTCATCCATCCCTCTCATAGCCAGGCGGAGTTACAGTAACAGTAGGGTCATAGGTTCAAATCCTCATCAGCACAAAGTTATTATTCTCTATTGTCTCCTGGCACCTTTCTACCCTCTTTGGTTCTTGGATGAAAGAGTAACATTGTTTGTCTTGATATGTGTATGTGTGTGTGTTTGTTTGTGTCTTCCCAGCCCTAGGTCAAGTGATGTTGTATGTGGATGGGATGGAAGGCGTCATACGGCACAATGCTACAGTACAATGGTTGTACACTCTACTGGCTTCTAAGGTAAGGATTTGAACAATGATGATGATATGGATGATGATGGTAATGATGATGATGGTGTTGATTATGATAATGATGTCGATGATGATGATGATGTTGATGTTGATGATGACGGTGGTGATAATAATGCTGCTGATGATGATATTGTTGTCAATGATGATGATGATGATGATGATGATGATGATAACGATGATAGTAATAATGATGATAATAATAATGCAGCACCATAAAATGACCAACCAAGATCACAGTGGCTTGTTCAAGGTGACAGCCCTTCCAATAAGTTGCGTGGCAAAGATCATACCAAGAGAACATCACAGGAATTATGACGTGGGACTCAAGAGTTTACTTCACCTCAAGTAACAACACACTGTTGTCGTTCTCTTGAATGAAAACCATTAGAATAAAGTCATGTTGAGATGTAGTCCTTCAGAGCCATTAGGCCCATGGACCAATAGTTTATCCTGGTTTCTATAGCACGAAATAGACAATAGAAATTGATTGGTACCATTTGGATAGAATACTAAGTCTATCCCAGAGTACTTTCCACCAGAGTCAACAGACCCAGCTACCCAATCACTGCTAGGTGAACAGGAAGGTCACTAAAAAAAAAAAATCTCGATTTTACCTGGAATCAATCTCAGTCCCTTTGCATGTGAATCCAGTGCTCTACCAACTGGGCTTTCAGGGCCCCCAAATCTATACTTGTATCTAAGGTCATTTGTTCACCCCTTGCCAATTATTTTCTCCTCTCAGACTCGCCTGGTGAGCAAGACAGCCCTCAAACTCCTCCTGGTGTTCGTCAAATACACAGAGAACAACAGCCTGCAGCTGATCAAGGCCATCAACTCTGTAGACAACCGTCGAGGTCTTCACCCCTGGACCAACATCATGGCCATCCTGGGGGAGAAAGACGGAGTGGAGTCAGAGTTATTGATCTATACTATGACACTGGTTAACAAGGTATGTAGCTACACACTGCCATATCAATTGGGGATAATAGAAGTTGTTTGCTGGTTGATTATTTTTCAAAAACTCTTTTCACTTCAGACGACTCGACAGATGACAGGTACTGATATTATGACAATCTAATATATATATTTCGTGTTTACTTGAAAAAGGCCAAAGGCCTAAACGTCGTTTGTTGTGTGTTGTTCCCTTATTTATGAGTCACATTTACTCCCTTTATCTTTCTCTCCATTTCATTGACTCATTTAGGCACCTCTAGTTTTTGTCATCAATGTAAAAATGCATAAATCTTTCTTATATATAATTTATTTTTTTTAGTTATACGAAGGAGTTAGGCCACAAACTCTTTAAAAATTGTTTTCATTAACTCTACGTCTAACGTCTAGGTGGTGAGTGCCATCCCAGACCAGGACATGTTCTATGACGTCACAGATTCCCTGGAAGAGCTGGGCATGGAGAGGATCACAGCCAAGCACATGAATAGACAAGGGGCTGACCTTGACCTTCTAACACAGTTCCAGATATACGAGGTGGGCACGGACATTCACCGCTTGGAGGGATAGTTTTTTTGTTTTTTTGTTTATCTAAAAAGTTCTTGAAATAGACATGGTGGCCTCACCTGCTAATATGCCCATTTTATAAGTCTGGATGGTTATTGTGTTTTGTCAAAGAAACGTCCTCTTTCACTCTGATATAATGGTCCATCTGTCTTAACGGGTGATGATGAGTATCTTATACATTCTCGAGGTGAACTTTCTTTTTTGGTGCACTTACTATGATACCTGGTTATAAGAAGAAAAATGAAAATAGTAGTGTCAAATATTTTTGATTGGCTTTTTTTTGTTAATATTGTTGCTTTTTAAAAAAAAGTTTAGAATACTTACATACGAACAGGATGTACTCATACATAATAATGTACATTCATCTTCTAATGTCTGTATTCCTTGTCCTATCCAGGGATCTTTGAAACATGAGGATGGGGAAGACTTCTCTGTGATTCCACAGGTGGAAAATTTAAGGTGAGAAACATTTTTTCAGAAAGGGGTAGGTCTATGTGTTTATTCAAAAGTTCAGTAAATGTTTGCCTCCGGTATTGGCAACTCTGGGTAAAATATCATTTGTGGTGCTTGTCAAATTTGCATTGAATGAGCTGGTGTTCAACAAGGGCATATTGTATTCAACAATTAATTGAACTGATATTTATGTCAGAGAGGGGTAAGGCACAATAGATTGGGGAAGCAATGAAGGGTGAGAGACCGCTATGGCTGGACTGATTGAATGTTAAATCTGAATGAGAAAAACAAATGACAAATGTGTGGCTAGCTGAGAAAACCCGGAAAGATGCGCAAATTTCATAAATTGAGTTATGTATACAGTGGTGTAGACCAAATCTTTCTGATCATTTACCACTTTACATTGTCTTTCTATGTTTATTAGAACCCAAGTTATGAATTTTTTTCTGAATAAAATTTGTTGCTATGGGAAACACTTTATCTTCGATTTTGGCTCATATCTCAAATCGAGGCTTGCTGCATCTTCCCGGTTTTTCTCAGCCAGCCTCACAAATGATATAAAGATATGGATTTGTTCAACATTTATTTTCTTCCATCATCATCATCTCCACTATCGTTTTCCTAATGGTAAAACCAACCCATCCTTCTCCAATATCCCAACCACTCCAGACAAGTACCTCGTATGAAGACAGAGGGCCAAGTACGCAAGTCCAAGCGTCACGACGGATCCTCCTCCACCCAAAAGTCCAGCCCAGCCGCCCCAGCCCCAGCACCAGCCCCTGCCCAACCAGCTGCAGCTCCAGAGACACCAGCAGAAGCCTTCAGGAGACGGAGACAAATGCAGAAAGAGTTAGTACTCGACATTGGTGGCTTCTTCATTTTTGTCTGGTTGGGGGGGAGGGGTGGGGGATGGAGTTTTCTTCAGTTTTTTTGTTTTTGTTTTGTTTTTTTGTTTTTTTTATATTTTTGTTCTTATTTGCGGCTTATTCTCTCAATAAAGGTAACATACATATAATATAATCAATTTGTATTTATATAGCGCCTAGTTCCAATCCAATTGCTCACTGGTGCTTGACACCAACATATCATAATACCAAGTACACACTATATTATGTCAAACTGACTTGTTAAAACACACATTGATGTGGAATAAAATACAAACTATCAGCTGAAGATTTTATAGTTAATATCTAGGGGTTTTTTTTCTTTCAGTCTTATATTATTATTTTTTTGTTACTCTCATCAGACAAACCAGCATATGAGATATTTTGTCTACTATTTTACTGTTTAATCTTTCTTCGTTTGCCTGTGTGATATTTTCTAGTCTGGAATATACAATAATTTTGATATTACAGTATAATTGAAGAGTGGTTTACCAACATTCATATTTGAGATATTGAGGATTATTTCCCTTTAAAACATTCGTCTATTATTTTATCATATTTAAACTTCAAATTCATACAAATCAAGGGAAATGTTTGTGCCAATTGATGCTTAGAATATAGTTTACATTTCAAATTTAACTCATGGATGGAAAATATCAAAAATTAGAAAGATCGACTTTACCAAAAAAAAATTACAAAAAAAATCCATGTAGATGTGACAGTTTTGAATTGTTTTACTCATTGGTTTCTTATTTCCCTTCTCTCCCAACACCATCACCCCAAACCCCCAACCATTGGGACCACAGACAAAACGCAGCGCCACCAGAAGACACAGAGCCAGTCATTCCCAAGCCCAGCCACTCAGACGGTGGAGACAGTGTCAGTCCACAAAGTAAGTCTGATCCATCATAACAATGACTAAAACATCTCTCTTTACTCTTGGCCAGGGAACCTTTACTAGCAGTAGGGAACTAAAAGTGTGATGTCCAAAAAAAAACAACTGGTTCCAATCTCATTGGAAGTGTAAATCCACTCTTCCGGATGACCGGTTGCATGCACACTTCCAATGAGTTTGGAACTGGAAGAGTAGATGGTGTGACGTCGTCACCAGTCACGCCCTCTCTGCACCATTAACTTGTAGTGACAGGGAACATAGTCACGCCTCTTGCCCTGATTCCCCACAGTCCCCACAATTGGTATTCCATAAACAGTGGCAGTGAGGGATCCAAAAAAAAATTTTAAAATTCAAACTATTCAAGTATTGCTAACATTGATATGCGTTGAAGTAAAATACTCACCTATTCTACCTGCCAGCTCAATCTACCATACCACCACACAAAAATACAAGTAACTGCCTCCAACACTTAATATTAATAAATGAAAATAATAAATAAAAGATTTGGTTAAATGAATAGATATGAATAAATCACAATAAAATTCCCTTTATTCATCCCCAAGAGGAAAAGGGAGACTGGAATAACACCAGGCATCAGTCCCAGTGCAGTGTCGCAAATTGATCTAGGGCAAGGTGACTTGCTCAAGGTCACACAGCGCGACTGTTGGTCAGACTTGGTATCTTTCGGGTACAAAGCAAAGAGCACATCCTTGAGTCAGGCTGCCCCATAGTCATAGTTTGAAGACCACTAGGTGGATGGTTGGTTCTAAGACTAGATTTTTCTAACACACTCTAAACTTTAAAAGTTATGCACATTTTTGTGTGGAAGTATGAGTGACCTGGTGGGCATAACAGTCGATTATTTTACCTAAACGCGTAGCATCATCAATTGAGATATAAAGTATATAAGTTACCTGGCCAAAGTGTCAATGCATTTTATCTGTGCAAAGCAGCGTGTACTTATTTACAGGTCTGATAACCCAAATTGTCATGGGCTCGTTGTTGTCATGGAAATATTCTCTAACCAATGCAAAACATTGTCCATTACAAATTTGTGAAATCAAGTCCATAATGGCATTCGGTTGTCAGACCTTCAAATATGTACGTGTCTGTGTTAAGCCATGTTGTAGCTGTTGTTGTGTGCTCTAAATTGCTGTGTCAAATTTTTAAAATGTTGTGTGATTTATTTATTTTTTTTATATTAAAAATGTTACTGACTGGATGATTTGTTACTGAAAACTCACGGCATGAACAATGAAAATGGATCCTGCTTGTGTGAATCGAATTTCTTTTGTAGATTTTATTGACTTTATATTTGTATATAATATTTTTGGAAAGAGGATGAATGCTTAATTTAGTCATTTTATCATTTTTCGGGGTTTTTTAAAACTTAATTTTGAACAAGGAATGGGAGTTTTAATTTTATAAGCATGAAATCAATGTCAAAAGTAAAATAATTAAATTGATATCATTTGTCCTAAAATCCTTTTTTTAAAAATTCTGGTTGAGTTCTCTATTGTCCTTTTCAATCTTATTTATTCTATTATTAACAGTAGTAATGGCATCTTTATCAACTACTCTTTACAAAACATTCAAGTCACAGATATGACTTAAACTTTAGTTTGAAACAACTAATAGATTGAACAATTTTTTTTCTGTTCCTATGGAATTTCTTTGCATTAATTTGTTTGGGATTTTTTTTCATTACTGATTGATAAACTAACAAATTAAAAGCATGCCATTAACATTAGCCATTCTGCCTTGTTTTCCTCCAATCTCCCCCAACAACAACAACAACAACAACAACCATTCTTTATACATCTAAGGCAACCGCACTAGACGACGAAACCGCCAATGTACTCTAATTAAAGAACAACACGATATACAGCTGGTGGCAGACAGACAACAGGATGGACAACAACAACCGTCATATCATTTGAATTCCCAAAAGCCAATAGATGACCATCGAGACACCTCTCCATCTTCGTCTATATCTTCATTATCCTCATCCTCATCGTTATCAACCTCATCCCATCTCCCACCATCCTCCTCCTCATTCATGTCTTCCTCATCTCCCTCCATCCTCCCAAACTCATCCTACACCTCCTTATCCTCGTCATCATCAACTGTCATCCACCACCGATCCCCGTCTCCATCGTCAAATAATGCTCAACACGACAATGTCTCAGATCCCTGCTCACCTCAAAATTACAACCTGGCAAATACACCCACCGACATTTCCTCCTGGCCTCGCCAAGACATTCACTCCCCTCCCAGACGTCTGCCCCCGATTCATTCTCCATCTTCAGAAATACCAGGCACAACGCCTAGCGAAGCCGATAGTGGATACGGATCCAAGATCCAGCTTCTTCGGGCACCCAATGGTTACAGAAAACCTTCAGATCAGTCCCAGGCCTCTCCATCCCAATTCCCCAGCCCTAACCTACAAAACACACACACTACTAGTATATCCTCTCCACCACCATCTTCACAACCAGCCCCAACCCTAAGCCCCTCCAAGAAACAGTCGTCTTATCCTAGCATTTTACAGGAACTGAAAGAATCAAGACTTCACAGAAGAACCGCTGCAGCAGCTTACAGAGAGGAAAACGAGCCTTACAGTATACCATCATCATCTATACAACCACCACCACCATCACCTCCACCACCACCACCAGTGTCTGAAACAGACGACCTACTTACAAATGAAGTTAGAAAACAACAGTTTGAATACGAGGACAACGAATCTTTACCACTACCACCTCCTCCAATTTTCCCAACCGATGACAATGACAACGAAGACCATACTCCTTACCTGCTTCCCTCCCCTTCCCATCCCAGTCAAGACATTTTGTCATCGCCATCAACACCTTCGTGGTCCAATTCTGTCCATGATGGTGTTGAGTCCGTAAAGGCTGACCCGCTAGGCCGGTCGGCCCCACGGACCAGCCTGTCCAGCCCCACACTACCCAGAAATCATGTCTTTCAAGCCCCTAATGTCCCCTTGTTCCAACTGGACAATGATAAGGCCACCACCACCAGCCCATCCCCCCTCTCTCCGCATCATCATGGTTACAACAAAAATGTCGATATCAATGGTGATGGAAATGGTAAGTAATTCTGGTTTCAACACAATACGAAACAGGGAGTTGGTTTGAAACAGTTTGACAGTTTGATGAGACATGAAGACTGAGAATTTATGTCGGTACAGACCTTTGATTGCATGAGACATGAAGACTGAGAATTTATGTCGGTACAGACCTTTGATTGCATGAGACATGAAGACTGAGAATTAATGTCGGGACAGACCTTTGATTGCATGAGACATGAAGACTGAGAATTAATGTCGGGACAGACCTTTGATTGCATGAGACATGAAGACTGAGAATTAATGTCGGGACAGACCTTTGATTGCATGAGACATGAAGACTGAGAATTTATGTCGGTACAGACCTTTGATTGCATGAGACATGAAGACTGAGAATTAATGTCGGGGACAGACCTTTGATTGCATGAGACATGAAGACTGAGAATTAATGTCGGGACAGACCTTTGATTGCATGAGACATGAAGACTGAGAATTAATGTCGGGACAGACCTTTGATTGCATGAGACATGAAGACTGAGAATTAATGTCGGGACAGACCTTTGATTGCATGAGACATGAAGACTGAGAATTAATGTCGGTACAGACCCTTGATTGAAAAAAAAAAATTATTTTTAATTAAATAATTACAGACTTAACTTTCAATCGAAAAAGCCAAAATAAAACACAGGTCTCTAGTCAGTTTTAGATCTGTTTTAGTTTTGTTTGTGTATATCTACAATTCCATACATGTAGTAACACATGACAATGCTACTAAGTTACTTTGTCTATATCAACTGACAAATTTTGGAGATAGAGACTAAAGAGATTGAGGAGGTTAGACTTGGTCGAAGCACAACACTAAAATTTCCATTTGCATAAAAAAGTATTATTTTAATTTGAATGACTAACACGTTTGATGATGTGCGTGATAACTGAAACCAGTAATGACCTGACTTTGTTTGCATGTGTTTGTTTGAGAAAAGTGGAGCAGGCACTAATGTTGATAATAATAAGAAATGAAGTGAGTAGGAAAGTGCCAGGAGACAACAGAGAATAAAAATTTCGTGGCGGTGATGGGGGTTCGAACCCGCGACCTTACTGGTACGACAACTCTGCCTGGCAGGATAAATCGTGACTCTACTCTACCGTATGAGCTATCCACGATCTCCCCGGCGGAGTTGTCGTACACTAATGTCGTGGGTTCGAGCCCCCATTGCTCCCACAAAGTTTTTATTCTCAGTTGTCTTTTGTCCCTTTCCCACTCACTTCATTTCTTGTTATTATCATGCGTTTGTTTGAGACATAAAACCATAGAAATGGATTGCCTTTAGGTATGATTTCCTCACTGATTGATGATGACAAAATTATCTCTGTCTGCTTGTCATTCAAAATCCACACAGGACAGTGTACAGCCTGGGACCACGTTTGAGTGACAAAGCTCTACAGGCCAATCAGGCTTTTTATTTTTTTCAATCCAGCCAAATTTATTTTTGTCGATAAATTGTACATTTTTAATAGAAGATTGAAGTGGCTTCCATGAAGATTATGAGGAAATCATGTTTAGATCATTTGTTTGTAAGTTTGGCAAACAATTTTTTTTTTTAAAATACAAAATGTGTTTAAAGTTTGGTGTTAATTTGAAGTATTTGATATAAAAGCATTTTTTTAACATTTGAATTTTTTAAAAAATAACCAAGAGTAGAGATAATAAATGTCCAGTGATTATCCTGGGGATGCCTTGTTGGCTACAGCTAGAAAATTGGCTTTTAAACCTTCTGTCTGACTTTGGTCGATATTGGTGAGTTAATTTTTTAAAGATGTAAATATCGGTTGTTTAAAGACAACAGTTAAGGGGAAGTTGGATGGATATGTGCCTTTTCTATGATATAAGGGTGATACCATTTGATGAAGATAAACTTTGGACAAAATATTTATATATATATATGGTCTTTACGAGAAAAATTTCAGACTTTTTAAAATTTTAGCAAAGGGCATCCCTGTTATCCAATTATTTTTTTTCTCTAACTTTGACGGCGTGTAAATGTATTCTCAGATCTCAACAACAAAGGCCCTGGCTACAATGAGAGCGGCTACCACAGTTTTGCTGAGGCCCAGATTGATCCAAACCAGAATGGAGGACCCAATGACCAGGTGGACCCATCAGCACCTCCCTCCAGCAATGACCGATGGGCAATGTACAAAAGAGGTCTTCAACATCCTGATGATACGGCCAAACCGGTTGAAAACGGCCACGGTGCCTCCCCAGCCCCAGCCGAGAGTCAGGTGAAGGGGATGTTGAATAAGTTACAAAACGAGGAAATGAAAATCCCCATGGGGCCAAAGGAAGCGGCCAGACCTTCTGGGGATTCCAGCGGACTCATATCGGCAGCTAAAGACGGATTGTCCAAACAGTTTGGGGCTGGACAGCAGAAACCAGCTGCACCAGTGGCACCGGAGCCAGAGAAGAAGACAGAGAGTGATTTACAATGGGACAGAATCCAACGTCGTCTCAAGCGTAACCTGATGATCAAAGACATGGACTTTACAGATCTGCACGAAGACGATGACTCAGATGTCTTTGTTTCTCCCGCATTTCATTTTGACGGGGTTGGTGTCCCACCTCCACCCCCACCTCCTCCAGGCTGTCCTCCCCCTCCCCCAGGCTGTCCTCCTCCTCCTCCCCCACCTCCCGGCCTACCTCCCCCTCCACCTCCCCCACCTCCCTTTGGTTCATCCTCAGCTCCCAACGCCTCCAAGCTTCCCCCTCCCCCAGGTGCTAATTTGAAAAAGAACAAGAAAACGGTGCGGTTGCACTGGAAGGCACTCTCTGGTGTGGAAAACCCTCATCCGTCTACCAAAGGAGAGGTCATCTGGACCCAGCTGGTGCCCATCACCATCGACACAGAGAAGTTGGAGCATCTTTTTGAGACCAGAACATCGGAGCTCAAATCAAAGGCAAGTCTTGTGTGTGCGTGTGTCTATCACTTACTATCGTGTGTTCTTTTTCTTATGTAACTTTAGAGTTCTAATTTGCATTTCCGATCTGTGTTTAAAGTTTTCTTAGTATTTTCTTCTTTATGATAAAGGTTTAATCTTTCCAATGTCATGACGTGTCAGCCTTGCTTCCGTGGCGTAGATAGTATTTTCTACTCTCTCTCTCTCCATACTCATATTTACCTGAATAGTTTTATAGCTTTTCTTTTCATTCCTCGAAGGTATTTTATCCTTGTTGATAATTCTGACGTAGATCAAAAAGTTTGCCAAGGGTTTTTTTTTCCTGCTTTTTGTTTGTCTTCTCATAAAAATGGTAGATTTAGTACATTAGCACTGACAAGTTGAAAGGTCATTTTGCTGTGATTCTCTGCATTGTGAAAACAGTTTAATGGAGTTTCTCTCTCTCTCTCTCTCTGCCTATAAGCTACAAAGCAGATGATGGAAATATTTCAAACTATGAATATACTTATTCTCTGCGTCTTTAGGTTATTTATAATTTTTGTTTTTCTAATTCAAATATTTCCATGATTTTATCTATCTGTTGTTGTCTAGTGAAGTAGATTAATGTGTCCATATATATAAATATGTTGTTGAGTGTCAATACTTTATTAATGATAACATATATACGTAATACGTTTCTGCTGTCCATTGACAATGTCAACTAATGGATTTCCAGCTGTCTTTGGGATCGGCCTATTGACTGGTACTCTAGCTTTTGCCTTCAGCGCTCATCAATATTATTAATTAATTGCTTTAACTTAAATGAAGCTGTATGTTTATTAATAATTGTTTTACACCGTGCTAGCTCAAATCATTTTTAACACGTTACTATAAATGATTATTTCATCTTCTGGTGAGATCTTGATTTATTTTTTAAAAAATAATTATGATTAAGAGAAGATTAATTTTTTTATTTTTTTTATTATTATCTTTTTGTTCATTGTTTTTCCGAGAAGATTTAAACAGAAACTGCTTGATTTAATATTTGCACCTAATAATAATGATGATAATAATAATGATAATAATAATAATAATAATAATAATAATAATAATAATAATAATAATAATAATAATAATAATAATAATAATAATAATAATAATAATAATAATAATAATAATGTTGGCAGTATTACATCAACTTATATGTGTGTGTGTTTGTTAATGATGTGATGTTGTGTCCAACCAACATTTGACCTGATGGCTGGCTGAATGTGGGATGAAAAGGATAACAAGTAATTTTGTGTGGATTGAGGGTTGATTTAGGTATTCTTTGACAGATGGAGGCCAGTGGACAGCTTTTGAGAGTCCTTTGATGATGTTAAAAAGTAGATCCTGGTTTGATATTAGAACTGTGATGTAAGACTGGGTCATGGTTAATGGTTGAGGAGATTTTATGGGTGTAATTGTTTTCTTTTGGGGCGTGGTTAGTAAATGGTGGGGGCGTGGTTAGTAACGAGTGGTGGCGTGGTTAGTAACTAGTGGGGGCGTGGTTAGTAACTGGTGGGGGCGTGGTTAGTAACTAGTGGGGGGAGGGTGGGAGGATCTATAACTCTGTACCAGCCATATCAGTAACTTTCCAAACTTTATCGATATTTTACACTCAAACACAGGGTTTACAGGGTGGACATGGGGGGCAAAAAAAAAAAAGAAAAAATCTCAACATCGCCCAGGATTGATCTTGGTACTTTTGCGTGCGTCGTAAATGCTCTACCAACTGAGCTATTGGGGCTCCAAAGCCCTTATATACTACAGGTTGTAGTTTTACTTTTGATTTTGTGCCTATGTCGAAGACTGTCAGTGGGACATGGACATCCAACCATCACACATGACATCACACCACCATCCATGCCAGTGTTAGCCATCAGGTCGCTATGCATCAATAGAGTGGAAAGGAAATTCTTGTAGATTTACTCTCATTCTCTTAGATTCTTGTGGTGTTGATTGTTGTTGGTTTTTTACTATCGCTAGTAACAGCTTTCATTTCTTGAAATGGAACTTAAAATTCAGTAATCATTGTTTGTCTCATTCTCGTAGTATTGAATGATTTAGTCATGTGTGTTATGAAATTTCAATTTTTCTATCATTGCATCATCATCATCATCATCATCATCATCATCATCATCATCATCATCATCAGCCAATGGCAACACACACTGTGTAGTGATGCTATAGTGTTGTAATGATGTATTGTCAATGACAACAACTGACGTAATTATCATTAATCCATTGTTGTTTTCTTCTTCCTTTTGACACGGTGTGTGTTACACACTTACACACACACAAACACAAACAAACACACTGTGATTGATTGATTGATTGACGGCTTGAGTCTTCTTCCTGACTCTCATGTGTTGTTGCATGCTCTATGCCTTTCTCACTACCAGGATGTGGTAAGCTATTCGTCCTATGGGACTTTTTTATTTCCCTTTTTTAATCATTAATTAATTCCATGTTTGGTAAATTAAAAAAAATATCTATGTGTGTTTTTGTGCTTTTTTAAAAAATGCTTTATACATGTGATCAGTACTCACAATCTGTAGCAGAAGGTAACGTGGGCCGTAATTGCATGAAAGCACATTCTCGTAAAAATAGACAATTTTTATACAGTATTTCATATTTTTAGGGTTTAAAGCCCTGTCAGACATCATTTTTTACAGTGTAATAATATTCAAATCTTAGTATATAATTTGCCTTTCCTATCATGTGCTTGTGTTTACAAACTGTGACATCCATTCCCACAAAACTTTAAGAATTTGGCTTTTGTGGTGAAGGCGGCATGAATAGGTGGTGGTGAAGATGACATGAATAGGTGGTGGTGAAGGCGACATGAATAGGTGATTCTTGCTTGGCAAAATATCGACCAATCAAAAAGATTTTCAAATACAGGAATCAACGTGCACTGGAAAAATATCGAAAATGAAAAATGTACGTACCTTCCAAAACAGATTGTCTGATTTGGTCACTTTTTATGTCATTTGAGATTTCATTAAAAAATCTTTGTTGATTTCATTTTCTTGTCAGGTCTTCATTGTCATTTCTGTCATGAAATTATCATTTACCAGATTTCCATTCACTTTCCTCTTTTTATCATTTATTATCATGGAAATTATTTTTTACACATTGAATTCACAAGGAATCGTGATCAATAAAGATTATTTTAGTTCTAAAAATGTTGCAAGTCCTTTGGAAATGTGTCATATTTCGTTCATGCAATCAGCATTGATATGGTGTTGTTGTCAACCACAATGAAAACCGCACCGTTTAAAATCCAAGTCAATGAGGGGGAATTGATTTAATTTATTCACAAGTGGAAAATTTAGATTTTATGTCAGGGACTTTTATAATGTGTTTGACTTGGGTTTTAAACGGTGCGGATTTTCATTGTGGTTGACAACAACACCATATCAATGCTGATTGCATGAACGAAATATGACAAATGTCCCCTCACCCTCCCCCCATTCCCCCAACATTCTTATCCTCTCATCCATGAAAGATTTGATAAGCTTAGATTACAAACTTTTCCATGAAAGTTACGATTTTCCATGATGACCTCTGTTTTAAGACTTAGTGTAAACGATGTTTTCAGCACTGATATGACATTAACACGCCTTCACTAGACTTGCAATGTTGCGTTGCTGTTTTTGTCTTGTTTTGGTTTTTAATCATAAGTTGTCAGAGAAGATAATATGTAAATAAACACGCTAAGATTTCCCACAATGTCTTTCCTGACCCACTCACCATTTCACAACATTTCCTCTAATTGTTACTAATGAAAGATGTGATAATGGAAAGGTTTCATCAGATGGGAACAATACAGGCAGTGAACGTTTCGGTACAAACCCTTTGTCAGCAAACCAATAAACAAAGGAACGTTGAAACCAACAAAACAAAATGTAGTTAGATTTTGTAGCGTCTTTATTACTCCATCTAGAATGCAGATGCTGCAAATATCAATAAATTTGGTTTTATTTGTTTTCATTGCTCCTTTCTTTATCATTTTTTACTGATGAAGGATTTGTACCCGAAACGTCCACTGTCTGTACGGTTTCCATCCAAAGCCTTTTCCTTTTCCCAGTTTCAATAGTATTTTTACCATCCCAGGCTTCAGACCCCCCCCCCCCCCCTAATAGTCCCATCTTTACAAACATACAGACTAGGACCTTAACACTTCTAGTTGTGGCTATGGTACTCTAGTCTGCTTTCAAGATAACGATAACTCCTTCTACCTCTTTGCTTTTCTTCATAATTTCATATGATAATCCACGTCATTCTACACAGCCATAAGATGTTTATCCAGGTTTCTATAGCATTAAAAACAGGCTGTAACTGTAGGCAACAACAGTGTGACCCCAAAAAAACTGGTTCCAATCTCATTGGACTAGACTGCTTTACCAGTTAATGCCATACCCCGGAAAATATTATGTTTAAAATTTTGGTCAGAAATCTCGTCCTTCAAAGGTCGACCCTTTAAAATGACGCTGAAAATTTTGGCAAAAACTCTCAAACTTGGGAGGTCCTTGAAGACTGTGCAAAGTCCCAGGTTTGAGAGTTTTTGCCAAGGTGAGGGTCGTTCAAATCAATTGATATTTGAGGGACGAGTTTCTGGCCAAATGTTTAAAATACCCATTTTTCCAAAGTACAGCAGTTAACTGGTTCAAGTCATAACCTTTATTTTGTCTCCAAATCAAGTATTATCGTCTGTATCATCTGGTCCACTCTACTATAACACCAACACGTTACAGTGAATGACATCATCAGTCGGATGGTGAAAAGGTTTCAACTGAGATATTGCTAAGGTCAATTTTTATACAAAATGAATTCTTGTCATAAATGATTAAATCAACCCTTTTTGTACATCTTCGGGAAATATCAAAGCTTAATTTCACTTCTAAATATTTTTTACAGCTAGTCAAGTTGAAAAAGTATGAAATTTGAGAAAAGTTGCTGGATACCTTTCCCATACATCTGACCATAACTTCATGAAAAATCACCCGATTTACCTCAAATAAAGATTAAAATGCTCTGGTGAGCATATTCTTTCAGAAAATGCACACAAAAAATATGCAAATCCAAAATGTTCACCTTCTGACTGATGACGTCATGCACTGACACAACATGTCATGACAGGGCTACATACGTCTGACCAATATTTTATATTTTCTCCCTCATCCATTTGTGGCTTTTCTTTTTGTTTTATGTCTTTCCATTATTAACCCCCAACCCAACTGATGACTGTAAGTAGGTTTTTTACCATCCGCTGGTTTTGTTTTGGTTTGGTTCTTTGTTTTGGTTCTTTTTTATTTCTGACGCTTTCATGTTATTCTTTCAGCTTCTATATATATTTTTACTTATTTTATCAAATAATTTATGATGATTTTAAGCGAGCGTGAAATACATGCAGACTTTATACAGTCTTCCCATTGTAGAACTCTTAGGGTTTTCGTTTTTATTGAACTATTGTTTGTTTTGGTTTTTAAGCTTTAGCTTCATTCATTTATTTGTTTTGTTCGATTTTTACTTTTTATTTTTTCATTTTTCTGTTTCCGAAATATTATTTAGTAATTTAGCCACGATTTCACCCTTACGTAGCCAGAATTATTTTTTTAGCATTTATTTCAGTCCTCCTTTGTGTCATTTTTATGCCTGTTTAGTTATTTTTTTTTTTTGGGGTTGTTTTTTTTTTTGGTTTTGTTTGTGACATTTTGTTTATTTTTTATTTATGGAGTTATTTTTATAGGGGGTGGTTGGTTTGTTTTTGTTATGATGGGTTTGTTTTTTTTGGTATTGTTTGTATGTGTGTGTGGGGGGGGGGGGGTTGTTGGTTATTTATTGTTTTTGTTTGTTTTATGTGTAAATTCCCTTTACTTTTTGTCTTTTTATTTCTACTAGCTTTAAGACAGTTCATTTTATTTTTCCTTCATTTTCTTTCCTCCCCAAGTAGCCTTGAACCATAAATTAGTAAAGCTTATGGGTTTTGGTTCCTATCCATTCTTTCCTTCTTCACATTAGTGGTCGGACACTTAGAGCAGATAGTCCCCTAGTTTGTGGTGATGACATTGTAATGATATCCAGTTTGAATCCCTTTGATGGCTTGGCTGGATGTGAAATGGGGGTTGATTCATTTAGTTCTTTTACAAACCAACAGAGAGATAAGAGATAAGGGAAATAGATTGGAAAAGAGAGAGAGAGAGAGAGAGAGAGAGAGAGAGAGAGAGAGAGAGAGAGAGAGAGAGAGAGAGAGAGAGAGAGAGAGATTGGGGGACGGGTTGAGAAAAAGAGAGACCAAAAGACAGACATATTTTCATTTCACTAGAACAAAAATTACAGGATTACCTCTCTTGTTAATCCTGAATTATCCGTCCTATTTTGTTTTATTGAACCGATGGCATAATAAATTATCTGTATAGACTCGTAGACAATACTTATAGCAAGAAAGAATTTAAAGTATGCTCATCAGAAGGAATTGAAATTATTGTTCAATCAATAGTCGCAGGGTCCAGCTTTTTCAAGTTTACCATGTATGAGCGAAAAAGGAGAAAAAAATCGAGAGTCTATGGATGGTATATGAAACAATTGAAACAATGGATGTTTGGGATGCAATTCCTTTAAAGGGTTCATTCATTCTTTTCCTGTCGTTCTTTTCCTGATACTTTTTCATATCGCGTATATTTCATGAGAAACCAAAAGTTTAAATCATTCATTGAACTCTCGTCTTGTAGGTGTTTTTTTTTTTGTTTTTTTTTTTAAAACAAATTTTCATATTGATGCGTTTTGAGGGACATATTGGTATTAGTAGATTATTGATTTGTCTTCAAAGATCTTTTTGATAATAGCTATATATATATATATATATATATATGTAGTTGTTTTTTCAATTTCCATTTTATCTTATCTTATCCCTCCTCCTCCATTAATCCAGTCTTTTGTATTGCTAGGATCTTTGTTCCTTAATCACACATTGGAATAAGTAAGACATTGATTTCCATTTATACAGGCTTGTTGAGAAATGTTTCAGCCAAAACTAAATTCTGATAATTTGATTACTGTTTGGTGTATTGACATTGAAATGGCAGGCATGCCTACCTTTCTGGAATTCATGATTTGTCATAGAAATTTGAAGAAAAAAATGTTGTTCCGAAAAACATGAAAGTTTACTTATAGTCCAGGAGAGAGAAAAAAATTGACCATTTAAAATAAAATTGTATTGTATAAAATGAAACTTAAATTATTTAACTTTTTTTTATGCTGCCCCCCCCCCCCTCCCCCTCCACCTCAATTTTTTCTTACACTTGTAGAATGCAGACCTGCCTACTTGAAAATTATTTAAACATTCATATTTATAGTTGTTATGGTAATAATAATAATAATAATAATAATAATAATAATACACATTTATATAGCACTCATTCTCGTGTAAAACACAAGCTCTGGGCACTTTACAATATAAATATCAATTTTAAGTGAAAAAAAAAAAAAAAAATTATAACAACAATAATAATTCATAGCCATATCAAGGATTCATATAGAGTCAAGAAAAACAAATACAGTAAAAATGTGTCTTGAGATTCTTTTTAAAAGTAGGTAAAGACTTGCACTCCCTCAGACCACGTGGTAGTTCATTCCAAATCTTGGGGCCGAAACAAGCAAACGATCTATCACCAAATTTTGTTCTTGATCTTTTTTCCGAAATTTTCGTTTGGCCATTACAAGATCTTAAAGTGTAATTTTCCTTGGTAAACTATAAAATTTAACAATTTACCATCGCAAGGATGAAATAGCACTTCACACTCCTTACAATGATGAATTCTGGCATTAATTTTATTTCCAATACGTTGTCACATGACTTAGAGATGGTCATGGCCTTCTGAAATTGGAACCCACAATCTTTGGTCATAGAAGGCGGGTCTGCGAATCTACCAGTGGACAACATCATGGATTTGTGTTAGGACTGGACTACCTGTCAAATTAATGAACATGTTGTTTCAAGCTTGAAGGAAAAAAATAACGATAAGTGTTGAATTGAAAGCCTTATTTTTATTAGTAGAAGACAGATACTGTGGATGTTTCGGGTTATCCCTTTATCAACAAAACACGATGAATAAAACACTAAGGATGAATGAGATGTATTTACACATTTCTCATTCGTACTTAGTGTTTTATTCATCATGTTTTGTTGATAAAGGGGAAATTCGAAACGTCTACAGTCTCTGACTTTGTCTAACAAATTGAGGCTTTCAATTCAACATTTATCATTATTTTTTTCCTGTGAAGTTAACGGAACTTCCTGTGACTTAAACTCTAAGACATTTCCTTTCATTTGATATGTATTTTAATGTTTTAAGGATGTATCGTTATTGATTACTGAGTCGTGACCTTTGAAGTATGAATCATTTTGAATCACCCCAGCCCTGTGTAAACCATTAGGACAAAAGAACCAAAGTTTATTTCAGTTTTTATGGCATGAAACGGATAAAAGCAATTGCTTGCAACCCTTGGGTTAGGATGCTAGTCTATTGCAGAGTACTTTCTACATGATCTAACAGACCCAGCTACCCAATCACTGCTGGCTGGACTGGGGGGGGGGGGGGGGTCAGAAAGAAAAAGTCTCAACTTCACCTGGGATTGATCTCAGTTCTTTTGCATGGGAAGCGAGTGCTCTACCAAGTGAGCCATTTGCAACCCCAAAACTTGTGTTATCTTCTTGTGTTTTGTTGTGGAGAAGGAATAGAAATTGTTACTGTGACAAAAAACTAAAACGTTACACTTCTGGTTATTTTAACTTTGCTATCACATTTTTGGCATCGGGTTCACCCCGACATAATACTGTTTTGAAATGACGGGTCACCAAAATATCTAGTGTTGTCTCCTTGTGACAAAGTCATCTGGTTTATCTCCATGACAAGAACTCAATCACTGTGTTAATTTGTGTGCACTGTCATGTCAATCTGCCGTCTTAAGGTAAAAGACAGTATGTTTACTTGGAATAAGAGGCCACATACGGTCTTTTTCCTTGAAATGGCAGAAATCCTGTCACTGTACGCTATATGTTAACATACATCTTTCTCACCTTCTTTCTGTGACTGACAGCGTCAAGACACCAGTGGCAAGAAAGAGATAACAGTCTTGGATCCGAAGCGGTCCAACGCCATCAACATTGGGTTGACCGTCCTCCCCCCACCCCGAACCATCAAGGCAGCCATTCTCAAGATGGACAACTCCATCATGAACAAGGAAGGCATTGAGGTACGGAGGGAAACAAATTATGGCGGTTGTGTTGTGTCAATTACTGTAGATAATAAAGTGAAAACTCGCCTGCTCGAAGCTGTGGACTGTAACAAGTAATAAAGAAAAATTAATAAAACAGCTTAAAAATCATCCATCTGGTTTTCAGTAATGTATTTATAGTTTTTATAGTTTTTTGTTGTTGGCTGAAGAAGGGTTTTGAGCCCAAAACATTTCGTGTCTGGTATTTTGTTCTTTTTTATTAAAGCTGTTTTCTTCATTTTTGTTTGTTACTTTTTATAGATAGTAAATATTTGATTTTTAACAAGTATTGTATTGTAAAAATCATTTTATAACAGCTTATTCTCATATCTAAGAAAAGTAAAGTTAGAAAACGGTAAGTTTGAATGGACTATAACCATGTCGGCCATGACTATAACACTATAGATCATTGGCTGGTCCATCACAGCATCAATTGGTCAGATATATCAATATTTATATCACCTATATTGTGATAGGAACCAACAAGAAAGGGGGTGATATAATAATAAAAGGTTAAATAATACGACGTCCCACACATTTGGAAATCGTATCATTGGATTTCTTTAGAGAAAACAATTAAGAATTGCTGTATGTTGTTGTCGACAGAAAATCCTTCACACGATGATTCCAACCGAGGAGGAGAAGTCTCGTATCCTGGAGGCCCAGATGGCCAATCCAGACATTCCCCTGGGAACAGCTGAACAGTTCCTCCTCACCCTGTCCTCCGTCTTTGAGTTGGAAGCCAGACTCAAGCTGTGGCTTTTCAAACTGGACTATGAAGTTACTGAACAGGTAAATTCCCACTGCCGTCTGTCTGGAATTTTAGTCATTTTAGTTTTTTGTTTTGTTTGGGTTTTTTTGTCGTTGTATTTTGACTTTCATGTATATTGGGCATTAATGTCTGTTTTGTAATAGGATAGGAAACGTGTAAGAAAAAGAAAAATAGTGGTTTGAACTCAAGACCCTATTAATTAAATTAAATTAAATTAAATTGTGCTTTATATAGCGCAATATCCACTAAATGTGCTCAAAGCGCTTTACAAGGGGTCCCTGGTCAACAGCAACATTTAACATGTAGGACGGGACATGACGCCTGTAAGGCGATATTACACTTTTTCGAACAAAGACAATGCTGATAACGGCCAGGTACTCATTTTACACCTCAGTACGGTGAGATAATGTGAGTAAAGAGTGTCATACCACAAGACCACATAGCCTAATGTCAATATCAAAGCAAGCCGATCATGGAAGCAACAATTACTTTTTTTTCCTAGTACCAAAGATTTTGGTATTTTATTTAGAGTTAATTTTGCTCTTATTTTTCTCTCTCCAGGAAATCTCCGAACCTCTGATGGACCTCAAGAAAGGCATCACAGAGTTACAGAAAAACAAAACGTTCCGTTGTATCCTCTCGGCCACGTTGGCCATGGGAAATTTCTTGAATGGAGCATCTGTAAGTTACACTGGAGTCAGGGTGGCCATTGTAGGGCTAGTTGTGTCTTTGTACACGATTTGTGAGGCTGGCGGAGAAAACCTGGGAAGATGCGGCAAGTTTTAATTCGAGATACGAGCCAAAATCGAAGATTAAGTGTTTGCCATAGCAACAAATTTTATTTAGAAAAAAATTCATTACTTGGGTTCTAATCGACATAGAAAGAAAATTTAAAGTGGTAAATGATCAGAAAGATGTGGTCTACACCACTGTATACATAACTCAATTTATGAAATTTTGCGCATCTTTCCAGGTTTTCTCAGCTAGCCACACATTGGTCATTTAACATGACAAGATAAAGATCTGGAAAAACAGAGAGAAAAGTACAAGAGACAAAAAACACAAATCCTTTTGGGGATTTTTTTTTTCTGTTTCTTTCTGCTTTTGTCTGGCACTGTTTCATCCACACTTTTTCACATCTTTATCTTGTCATGTTCAAATTTCTGATGTGGGCTTTTCTACAAAATCGATTTGTATTTTTGAATAGAAAATTCAGATAACTAAAGTTGGATATAAATAAAATTCTATAAAATCTCTGGTTTCATTCATTTGTCATGTCAGGATTTTAAAAATATTTTTTAAATATTTGACTAAAATAATAAAGTGAAAATGCTGCTTGAAGCTCAGAGGAAAAAATATAGATAAGTATTGAATTGTACGCTTCAATTTATTAGACGAAGACAGATACTGTGGATGTCTCAGGTTTCCCCTTTATCAACAAAACACGATGAAAAAAACACTGAGGACGAATGAGTTATGTGTGAATGGCATACTTAAGGTGAATCAATGTGTTTCATTCATCACGTTTTGTTGATAAAGGGGAAACTCGAAACGTCCCCGGTATCTGTCTTTGTCCAATAAATTAAAGCTTACAATTCACTAGTTATCTATATTTCATTAAATAATCCAGGCAACAACTACTGTGTGAGCCCTAGAGGTTAAAGGTTCTTGGTGAGGAGAGATGATGGTCGTCGGTATGATCCAGCCATCATTTGACTCTTTGCAATCATCCATTTTAAATTTTATTTTCATCATCAGCTAGTCCCATATTTATCCTTGACAAAATTTCAATGAGTTTTTCTTGTTTTGGAATGTTGAATGTTGGGATATTTGATAATTCCATGTTTATGGTTTGGAATGTTGAATGTTGGGATATTTGATTATTTGATAATTCCATGTTTATGGTTTGGAATGTTGAATGTTGGGATATTTGATTATTTGATAATTCCAGGTTTATGGTTTGGAATGTTGAATGTTGGGATATTTGATTATTTGATAATTCCAGGTTTATGGTTATTTGATAATTCCAGGTTTATGGTTTGGAATGTTGAATGTTGGGATATTTGATTATTTGATCATTTCAGGTCCATGGATTTAGTATAGAATTCCTCCAGAGAATCC
This sequence comes from Berghia stephanieae, assembly GCF_034508935.2. Classification (NCBI taxonomy): domain Eukaryota; kingdom Metazoa; phylum Mollusca; class Gastropoda; order Nudibranchia; family Aeolidiidae; genus Berghia; species Berghia stephanieae. The sequence goes on along the minus strand of NC_088366.1, from coordinate 611,648 downwards.
CCGAGATCAAAGACACGGTCCACAAACACTCGTTGTTACATCATCTGTGTACAGTCATCATTGAACAGTGTCCAGACTCCAGTGACTTTTACTCTGACATTGGACCCATCACCAGGTGTTCTAGGGTAAGTCGTTATGGTTGAACTGTTATACGTTATGGTTGAATCAGACGTTATGGTTGAATCATGACACGTTATTATGGTTGAATCATGACACATTATGGTTGAATCATGACACATTATGGTTGAATCATGACACATTATTATGGTTGAATCATGACACGTTATTATGGTTGAATCATGACACATTTTGGTTGAATCATTACACGTTATGGTTGAATCATTACACATTATGGTTGAATCATTACACATTATGGTTGAATCATGACACATTATGGTTGAATCATGACACATTATGGTTGAATCATGACACGTTATGGTTGAATCATTACATATTATGGTTGAATCATTACACATTATGGTTGAATCATGACACATTATTATGGTTGAATCATTACACATGGTTTAATCATGACACATTATGGTTGAATCATGACACATTATGGTTGAATCATTACACATTATGGTTTAATCATGACACATTATGGTTGAATCATGACACATTATGGTTGAATCATGACACATTATGGTTTAATCATGACACATTATGGTTGAATCATTACACATTATGGTTTAATCATGACACATTATGGTTGAATCATGACACATTATGGTTGAATCATGACACATTATGGTTTAATCATGACACATTATGGTTTAATCATGACACATTATGGTTGAATCATTACACATTATGGTTTAATCATGACACATTATGGTTGAATCATGACACATTATGGTTGAATCATGACACATTATGGTTTAATCATGACACATTATGGTTTAATCATGACACATTATGGTTGAATCATTATACTACACAGAGCATACCTGACACTTCAGACAACTCAATTATTTTATATAGATACTGAAAATACACAGTAGAAAATGGTTGTAAAGAACAAACCCATGTATATAAAAATAGGCCCTATTTTATAACGGGGGGGGGGGGGGGGGGGGGGAATTGAGCACAATGTGCGTTTATTTTTTCTATCAATTCTTTTCAAAAGTGAATTCATTATTATATAAAGTGTGTTTTACTGTACGTGCCATGTTTTTTTGTGATCCCCCCAGGTTGATTGGGATGAAGTAAATCGTAAACTAGACAAGCTGGAATACGACTGCAAGGCATCCTGGGATCACTTACGTGCTATTGTCAAACATGACGGCAGCTCTACAGACCTCAAGGGAAAGTCAGTATTAAACCGTTGTCTTTACCTTCACTATAATAGATATTTGTGATTAAATAACTCTAATTATTTACTCTCAATCACTTTCCTAAATCATACTAAATAACAATAAATATTGAATTGTACGCTTCAATTTATTAGATGAAGACAGATACTGTGGACGTTTCAGGTTTCCCCTTTATCAACAAAACACGATGAAAAAAACACTACAGATAAATGAGATAATGTGATTGTGATAATGGCGTTGTTAAGGGGAGTAAACAAAAACATTAAATGTGATTGTGATTGTTTGTAAGTTGCTTACAGGACTGAGTTATCACCCAACACAAACACACACACACACACACACACATACTTCGTAGTGCCTTCTGCTGTCACGACTCTCCCAGCTGACATCCCGTTTCCCACTCATCCTCTGTTCCCTTTCCTTCCTTTCAATGTGTATATTATCTCATGGGGACGGGACACTCACCGTATTCATACTAGTGAAAATCATCAACACCATCACACTATTGATGACCAAACTGTCTATCTTCAATCTTTATTACTACATGATAAATCTGAATAAATCATGCTACAAGTGACGTGTAAGAGAGTGGCTGGGGCTGCCTGAAACCTGGCATCGTGAAATAGTTACCAAAAGTGAAAATGGAAAGGTAAAGGTCTGGAGAAAACTGTCAATGAAACAGTGCCAGACAAAGCAAGAAAAAAATACAAGAAAAAAAACCATCCCCAAAATATCAGCCTGCCTCGACCAAGGCAAGACACTGGATACAAATATGAATGAAAATGTTACTGCTTATAAATATGGTTATTATTCTAAATATTTTAAGTCCTGCTTTCTTACTAAGGAATATTCTATTTCCTGTCCCATCATTGTTACAACGCCATTCTGACATCTCTCATTCATCTTTATGAGTGACACAATCATCGTGTTTTGTTGATAAAAGGGAAACCCGAAACATCCACATTCATTTATTAAATGGAAGCCTCCATTCCATTTCCTATTGCTATAAATCCATGATTGATTTTGATGATTTGTTGTTGGACAGAATGTCATTATTCCTGTCGGATGCAGCAGAGAGAATCATGATTCTGGCCATCATCTACAGAAGGATTATGAACAGGTTGGTGTGCTGGCATCGTTAGATTGGTTATATTATTATATCTTACATCATCTCCTACTCCCAAATGTTTATAGATTACTCTTCAAGGTCATTCAAGTAGACACGTTGTTTGTAAAGCAGTCAAGTAATTCAATGATAATAACAATAAATGACGTGAATAGAAAAGTGCCAGAAGACAATAGAGAATTAGAACTTCACAGCGATGGGGATTCGAACTCTAGGAGTGGGGATGGCTTCAACTGTAGAGCTACCCAATCCTGGCCAGGTGAAGTTGTACCAGTAAAAGGTTGCGGGTTCGAGCCTCAAGCGCCGCAAAGTTTTTATTTCCTGTTGTCTTCTGACACTTGCCTACTTACTTCATTTCTTGTTATTATCAACATAAGTACCTGCTTCACTCAATTGTCTGAATTCAAAAATGATATCCTGGTTGTTTTCTTGATCTGTCTGGTCTCCTCTTTATCTAATCATTTCATCTTACTTTTTTTCCTTGGCGCTTATATGACTTGATTTGTGGTGCAAGCACCCTTAAACACTCAAAAACAAACTAAAATAATCATATTATATCTTTTCCTTTTCCTCCACTCCAACCTTCCACCTCCTCCACCCCACCCCAGATACAACAAACTGTTACTATTCATGGGATTCCAAGTCCACGACGCCAGAGACATGAAAATCAACCATTTCTGTAAAGTCCTGAGTGAGTTTGCCCTAGAGTACCGGACCACGCGAGACAAGGTCATCCAGATGATGCAGAAGAAAGCCAACCAGAGGGAGAGGAAGAAGACCAGAGGGAAGATGATTGTTGATGTGAGTCCCTGGCTGGGGAAAATATTTACACATATTCTACCTTTTGGTCAGGGCTTTTTTATGATGTTTTTTTTTATTTTTTTTTTTTTCTTGGGGGAGGGGGTTGTTGCTTTTTAAATTTTGTTTTGTTTTGTTTTGTTTACTTTTATGTTTATTGGTAGTTGTGTTTTTTTTCCTCATTTCCTTCCTTTTGCCTGTAGTTGTTTTTTTTTTTCACTCTAAAGTGCTTTTACTAAGTGGTTATTCCGAGTCATGTTATTAATTGAACATGAGATAATTCCAGTGTCTGTCATGTGATACCAGCAGTAACAACTGAATAGGCTTGTCGTTCTGTTTTAATTTATTGAGGAAATATTTCACTTTTTTCTTTGTTTATTATATTATTATCATGACAAAAAAAAACAACATTGGAATACAGTGTCAGTGTCGGTGTCGGTGTCAGTGTTGTTGTCAGTGTCGGTGTCGGTGTCGGTGTCGGTGTCAGTGTCAGTGTAAGCAGAAAGAAAATACAGAGAACACAAACCACAATGAAATAAATCTCAGGTTTTTTATGTCATTTATTATGAATTGTATGATTCTATGTGATCTTGTAGTATGACACTTGCTTTCGGATCGGAAAGTCCTGGGTTCGAACCTCGCTCGGCGCATAGTTGAATCCTTGGAAAAGGCTCTTTACTCACATTCTCTCACCGTACTCAGTTTTAAAATGAGTAACTGACCGTTAACAGTGTTGTCTCTGTCGGAAAAAATTGTAATATCGCCTAACAGGTGACATGTCTTGTTCTACATGTTACATTTTGCTGTTGGTCAGGGACCCTTTGTACAGTGCTTTGAGCATGTTTAGTGGATATTGTGCTATATAAAAGCTCATGTTTTTTTGTTTGTTTAGATTGTCATAACCATTTTAACCCTGATAAAATGTTCATTTCTCCCACCAGACGGCCAATTTCAAGGGTAGGAACAGCAAGGATGCAGCCAATGAAGACGCCTTACAACAACTGTTGAAGAACGGCTATGCCAGCGCTGACGAGAGGGGTTTGCCAGGACAGAAGAATAGAAGGAAACTGGGTATGGATGGATTGGGACGGGGTGGATGTTGGATTCCTGTAGGGAACAACGATGGGTTATAGTTATAGTTATTTGATGTGACAGATTTCTATAGGGAACTCTGGGGTTCCTACCTCCCATAGTGGGCCGGGAGGTCCTTGCTGTGTCTTCTATCCCCTCTTATCTGTTTTCCACTGGGTGGGGTTCCTACCTCCCATAGTGGGCAGGGAGGTACTTGCTGTGTCTTCTATCCCCCGATATCTGTTTTCCAATTGTTTTCTGTCTTTGTCTTGGAATGAGATTGCTTGGTTTTGTCCTGACTTGGGTCGGAGTCCTTGGCTGAGAGGGAAACAGTCGAATGTATAGTTAAAGTTTTGGGAGATGATATTTTTTTCCTTGTAAATTATCTCTTTGTTATGTAATGTTATTCTTTTCATTTTTAACATATGATTTTTAAACATTTGAGAGTTTTCTCTTAGTGCAGACCTGTGCTTGTGTCTGGATGAGACTTTTAGGTGATCTCAAACTGAGTACTGAGTAGTGTGCTCTTGGAATCTGCATCTGTTTCCTATTTGAACAAATTCCCCTTTGTCTTACCTTTTCTTGTGTGCATTAATTGTAATTCTAGAACTTTTAACTATCCCATTTTCTTCCTTTTTAGTGGCGCTGATTTGACCTAAATGTGTTACAAGCGCCGTAAAACCCTTAAAAACAAAACAAACAACATCTGTAGGGAACTGTGTGTGTTCTAGTCATTTGGGTTGTATAGACATTGACATGAAATCTATCTGACTGGGGTGGAGTAGATGGTGGATTAAGTAAAGTGATAATTTGACCTGGCCCCTGAACAAACCAGAGGCAGAGTTGCAAGGCTATTTCTCTTGATTTGAATGTCTTAGGTTTGAATCCTGATGAAGATACTTGCATATTGTGTGTTTATTTTTATTTATTTTTCATTTTGTATTTCATTTTTTTTTTTGTTATTAAGAGTTTTAATGGTTTTATTTCTGGCAGTTTTGTCCTAAATAAGCCTATTTGTGTATAAAAGTGTGTTTAATTGACTTAGACGTTGATAGTTGACCTGAGTGAATTCTACCTCCAGATGCCAGATCTTTGGGTTCCCGTGGGGGAATGACCACTGACTCGGACATGTACGACACAGGAGATGACGAGATCCTGGAGGCCTGCGTCAGGACGGCCACCACCCCGATGACCAAACCAAACCGGGAAAGGAGACGGTCCAGAAGTCACCGGAAGTCTTGTGAGTTGATGATTTATTAGGATGATGATTAGAATGATGATGGGATGGGTGGGGAGGGGGGAGGAGAAACTATTGGCATTAGGACTGGTTGGCTGTCTTTAAAAATTGAAAGTGAGGCTTGACCAACAGAAATTGTGGTCCCTCCAGATTTTGAACGTCTTTCACTATTTCTTGACACAGCTAAATATAGAATTGGGGAATATTTGTGAAATCAATAAGTTTTGTACAATTTTTTTTTTTATTTTCATCATCGCTTTTTTTGTTTTCTTATAATGATTTGATTGATTGCTTTTTTGTTTTTTATTGACTGTGCACACACTGCACGGCTGGAATCACAATGGTTTTTGTATTCACTATTTAGAAGGCAGATGAGTGGTGGGCTAGATCTATTAAGGGGGGGGGGGGGGGGGGGGGAGTGTGGCGGGAACACTGATATCAATAATGATGAGAATATAGGTATGGAGAAGTGTCAACTGGACAACAGAGAATAAAAATATCAAAAGATGTCCGAGTGACAAACTCAGAATCCAATTACTATGACACCCACCATCAACTTTCTCTCTGTCTCTCTCTTTCTCTCTCTCTCTTTCTCTCTCTCTCTCTCTCTCTCTCTCTCTCTCTCTCTCTCTCTCTCTCTCTCTCTCTCTCTTTCTCTCTGCATGTCTCTCTCTCTCTTTCTCTCTCTCTGCCTCTCTCTCTCTTTCTCTCTCTCTCTCTCTCTCTCTCTCTCTCTCTCTCTCTCTCTCTCTCTCTCTCTCTCTTTCTCTCAGCCAGACAGTGAATGTCATATCAACGAGATGGCAGGGTTGACTCTATGACGTGATATTTTTATTTCCGTTTCCATCCGTCACCTCTCTATTACCCCCCTTTATGTCTCATCAATATTCACCAGTTACCTGTCGTGCTCTGGAAAAAATTTATTCCTACAAAAAGTCTTATATCATCCGTTGATATCTTCACCAAAAGTTGGAAAAACTTGTGTTAAAAATTTGGTCAGAAAACACGTCCTACAAATATCCATGGATTTAAATGTCCCTCACTGTGGCAAAAACTATCAAACCTGGGACTCCCAGGTGCCAAGATGAGTTTTATTTCAATCTATCATATTTGTAGGACGAGTTTTCTGGCTAAATTTTTAAACACAAGTTTTTCCAGAGTACGGCAATGACTTGGTGAAGAGACCAACGGATGATATAAGACTTTTTGTAGGAATAAATAGTGTACATGCCTTGGTGATGGCTGGAGTACTTTGACTTTATTTCCATTTACTTTTGTTGTAGTTGGGTAGAATTACTGGATTCTTTTCATTTCTCCTTCTATATTTTGACTTCATCATTGCTTTGAATTAGTTAAATCTTTTTTTTTAGTGTCTCAGTACAATGAGATATTATGTCAAGGATTTTCTTTAAACCATCAGTTATTTTACAGATAAAATGGGGTTTTTATAGGAAATATTGCTTACAATTTTGAATTTTTCACCTTTTTTCAATACAAATATTTTTGTTTTAGCGTATGACTTTCATTCTATTTATATTATATTTTTTTAATATATAGAGTTATTATATCAGTAGATGGATGGACTGTTTTATGGCAATCCATGCCACTGTTATAATAATATCATATCTATATATACACACTTTCCCAGCCATACCTTGATACATCGTGTCACCAGTTACAGTAAAATACTAGACGGTTTTATGCTACAACTTTTAGATATAGGATAGTTTACATTGAATTCAATTAAGCAGCTCTTTTGTTACATTATAAAATTTACAACACCGTACCATCCATTCATTCATTCATTCATTCATTCATTCATTCATTCATTCATTCATTCATTCATTCATTCATCCATCCGTTCATCCATCCACCCACCCTTCAATCCATCCTTTCATCCATTTCATCCATTCATCCATTCACCCTTCCATCCATCCATCCACCCCACCACCCCACCCCCACCCCCTGCTACTTTACGATTCCCCTATCGTCAACCATTCCATCTTCCTCCCTTTCTCTCTGACAGATGATATGGTGTAATAGGATATATGGGGTGAGGCTCTCGTGGAGTTTGAATGATAATGATAACGATGTTGATGATGGTGGTGATGATAATGTAACCATTAGACTGTTTGAAACCTGAGTTTGACCTCCAGTAGAGTTGCTTTTGGGGTTGACATCATTATGGTGCCCTAGTTATTTATTTATTTATTTATTTATTTATTTATTTATTTATTTATTTATTTATTTATTTATTTATTTATTTATTTATTTTTTTGTTTATTTATTTATTCGTTTTTAATTAATTCTTATTTTTATAAATACCATTATTGTTTCAATTATGATTATGATGATGATTAATATTACTGTTTTTTTAAATATTTATTTTCAATATTTATAATTTTTATTATTACTAGTATTATTATTATCATCATCTTATATATTTTGTTTCTTTTAATTATTATTATTATTATTATTATTATTATTATTATTATTATTATTATTATTATTATTATTATTATTATTATTATTATTATTATTATTATTATTATTATTATTATTATAAGGAGATTTGATGTAGGCCTAATGATATTGGAGTTTCCTTCACCTCACTAGCACACCTTTTTTGTTTGACACTCTAGACTAAATACGTGTTTTTTTAACCAGCCCAATTCCATCACACTTTGATTTGATGGATGTAGTTTTATCCTTCCACCATAGCCAAGGTACCTCATTATTTCTATACAAACCTCAGACACATTGATTTGATGGATGTAGTTTTATCCTTCCACCATAGCCAAGGTACCTCATTATTTCTATACAAACCTCAGACACATTGATTTGATGGATGTAGTTTTATCCTTCCACCATAGCCAAGGTACCTCATTATTTCTATACAAACCTCAGACACATTGATTTGATGGATGTAGTTTTATCCTTCCACCATAGCCAAGGTACCTCATTATTTCTATACAAACCTCAGACACATTGATTTGATGGATGTAGTTTTATCCTTCCACCATAGCCAAGGTACCTCATTATTTCTATACAAACCTCAGACACATTGATTTGATGGATGTAGTTTTATCCTTCCACCATAGCCAAGGTACCTCATTATTTCTATACAAACCTCAGACACATTGATTTGATGGATGTAGTTTTATCCTTCCACCATAGCCAAGGTACCTCATTATTTCTATACAAACCTCAGACACATTGATTTGATGGATGTAGTTTTATCCTTCCACCATAGCCAAGGTACCTCATTATTTCTATACAAACCTCAGACACATTGATTTGATGGATGTAGTTTTATCCTTCCACCATAGCCAAGATACCTCATTATTTCTATACAAACCTCAGACACATTGATTTGATGGATGTAGTTTTATCCTTCCACCATAGCCAAGGTACCTCATTATTTCTATACAAACCTCAGACACATTGATTTGATGGATGTAGTTTTATCCTTCCACCATAGCCAAGGTACCTCATTATTTCTATACAAACCTCAGACACATTGATTTGATGGATGTAGTTTTATCCTTCCACCATAGCCAAGGTACCTCATTATTTCTATACAAACCTCAGACACATTGATTTGATGGATGTAGTTTTATCCTTCCACCATAGCCAAGATACCTCATTATTTCTATACAAACCTCAGCTATTTTGAATATAACCCAAAAACGAATGACTTTTTTATTTAATAGGGCTTTTATATAGCGTAATATCCACTAAATGTGCTCAAAGCACTTTACAAAGGGTCTCTGACCAACAGTAACACGTAATATGTAGAACAAGATATGACGCTTGTTAGGCGATATTACAATTTTTCGGACAGAGACAATGCTGTTAACGGCCAGGTACTCATTTTACACCTGAGTACGGTGAGAGAATGTGAGTAAAGAGTCTTTTCCAAGGACTCAACTATGCCCCGAGCGAGGCTCGAACCCAGGACATGCCGATCTGAAAGCGAGTGTCATACCACAAAACCACATAGCCTTGAACACCAAGTCTCTGGTATCTGTAGGGTAGTTCATGTTGACTTTGATATGTTTGTTTGTTTGTTTGTTTGTTTTAGATTTAACGGCGCTTGCAACACATACTTGTCATTTAAGCGCCAGGACTTTTATATGGTAGAACTATTTTTAGTAACATCAGTGGAAATGATACGAAGCTGCTAGAAAAATACGAATGAAAATGTTGCTCAAAGGAAAACATAATGAAAAGTGTTGAATTGTAAGCTTCAATTTATTAGACGAAGACAGATACTGTGGATGTTTCGGGTTTCCCCTGTATCAACAAGTCATGATGAATAAAACACTAAGGACGAATGATATATGTGTGAATGGTGTAGTTAAGGTGTGTTAAATCTTTTGATTTCATAGTTTATAAAATTACCTGTTTTTTATTTCAACAAGAAATGGTCATTGTCTACGAGGTGTAAGAAAACAGGTTTTTGTGTCACAGCTTCTATTTTTGTTTGTTGCTTCTTATCTCCATGGAAAACACCGTATTTTGGAGGCTCGTGTCCTAGACCTTACTTACCCTTTTTGGTTTTTTATCTTATTCATTTTTAAACATTTTGTTTTGGCTGTTCCAAAAGCCATGTACCTGCTGATAACAACATACCAGCAACCACCAGCACCACCCCCCCACACACCCATTGACACATGACCAAATATTGACCCTGCCTACCCACCCACCCCCCAACATACTCCCTACCTCCCGCTCCCTTCCCTTTACTCCACAGCATTTTGGGACAGTGATTATGAGTGATGAGAGGTAAACAGCAATGTCACTACTGCTGCTGCTGCATCATGACCTCTTGACCTTATTTGAATTAATGACCTTGACCCTTATTGTTATTGGATTGTCTTTGATTTCTATTGATTCGATGATTGATGAATTGATTGTTGACATGAATTTCTTTTAAGTTCTTTGATTTTTTATCCATTTTGTTTTTGTCATGGCCTGATCTGATTTGTCGCTTTCCTTTTATTTTAGTTTTTTGGTTTTTTTGGGGTTTTTTTTAATTTTTTTTTTTTTGCTTTTTAATTTGTACATTTATAGAAATCTATGTTTCAGCTATTCAACATTCAAACTGCAACTAACTTTCACGGATATGTTTAAAATAGTAAACACACATCTCTAATATATCAATAATGAGTCGCAAACTGTTTAAGCCCAAGAATGTCAACACGTATAGTTTATAAATAGTTTTGATGGAAAGGGGCTCTATAGAAATTACACATTATTATTGTTATTATTGTAAATACATGCTGCGTACAGATGGCTCACAAAGGCCTGTGTTATTCTGGGTGCTGTGGAATATGCCTAAAGTCAACACGTCTCTCTCCCCAATCAAATTTTCTAATCTTTATCTGTGTGTTCTATTGATAATGGATAAAGTCAACCTCTGCTTAAAGTCAACCACCAGTCTTTCTGGTCTGGCAGTGTTTGATTTATCAGGGTTCCACTGTACTCACATCCAATGTGAGTAAATCCAGTGGTTTGAAAACAAAAACAAAAAACGACACGAATCTTGGCTCATTCAGCAATTGAAGGAAGTCGTAGATGATGTGTCTCCTTTGACCAAAAGTCATTGTGGCGTATACTCTAGTCAAGACAGGAATGTGGAGGATTATTTTGCCTTTGTTGGAATTTCTGATAAAGTCTCCCTTTGGTGTTTTGACAGTAGGCCTAGCGTTAGACACATCTACATGTTATCAATGAGTTTTAAAAAATAAATAAATAAATAAAACACTTGTAAGATTTCCCGTAGCATTTGTCACATCTTTGACGGGGTCACATCTCATAGACACAAGTAAGATGGAATGCTGGGGAATTACAGGATAACGTTTCTGGAACTCGTTTTCGTATTTCATTCTTTTGTTAAAAGTCTTACAGTTTGATTTGAGTTTGGTTGTTCATTTTTGGGTTGTTTTGTTTGTTTGTTGTTTTTTGTTTTTGTTTTGGTATTGTTTTGATTTTGATCTTTTTGTTTTGTTTACTTTGTTGATTTCAATTTTAAGTTGTGGACCCCGTGTTCTGTGTTCATGCCAGTTTTGTGTGTGTGTAGTTATGTGTGTGTTTGTGTGTTTCTATTTGACCAGACTGAATCCTGCAATATGAAGTAGTATAGATTGATTCCAAGTAGCTGATTTGTTGACCATATTAATGACTGTGGCTTTGATAACTTACTCTTCCCTACTCCCCTCTAATTTGCACGATACTTTGATTTGACAGTGTGTGTGTGTGTGTGTGTGAGTGAGTGTGTGTAGTTGTGTGTTTATAGGTGTGTGACCGTTTTCTTGTCAATTTTATAATATTTAATTGTCGGTGCTCTCTCTCTCTCTCTCTCTCTCTCTCTCTCTCTCTCTCTCTCTCTCTCTCTCTCTCTCTCTCGCTCGCTCTCTCTCTCTCTCTCTCTCGCTCGCTCTCTCTCTCTCTCTCTCTCTCTCTCTCTCTCTCTCTCTCTCTCTCTCTCTCTCTCTCTCTCTCTCTCTCTCTCTCTCTCTCTCTCTCTCTCTCTCTCTCTCTCTCTCTCTCTCTCTCTCTCTCTCTTCTCTCTCTCTCTCTCTGCTCGCTCTCTCTCTCTCTCTCTCTGCTCGCTCTCTCTCTCTCTCTCTCTCTCTCTCTCTCTCTCTCTCTCTCTCTCTCTCTCTCTCTCTCTCTCTCTCTCTCTCTCTCTCTCTTTCTCTCTCTCTATTTGTTGAATGGTTTGGTTACAAGTAGCAAAGTACCACAGTGCATGACAACAGGTTTAGAATTCTATCAAATATATATATATATAATATATATAAAAGAATATTTCATACATGTATTGTACACATTCCAGCCTATTTTGATTATATATTAGATATGAATTATTGTATAGGAGCTTTCTTTAAGATTCCATCTGAAAATATAACAGTAAAATATTACAATCTCAGAGTGACAAAGTAGGGAGCAGACACTGGTAGAAGATAAAGATCTGAAAAAGTCTGTATGAAACAGTGTCAGACAAAACAGGGGAAAATATACAAGAAAATAAAGAACATCCCAAAAAATTATTCTACCTTGACTGGCGATTAAAGGTTGGAAGTTGAGCTTTGATATAGCGCAATATCCACTAAACGTGTGCAAAGTGCTTTACAATGGGTCCCTGGCCAACAGCAACATGTAGGACGCAACGTGATGCCTGTAAGGCGATATTACAATTTTTTTTTCCTACAGAGACAACATTGTTAACAGCCAGGTACTCATTTTACACCTGAGTGCAGTGAACGTAATTAAACCTCCTGATTACCAGTCAGATTAGCTAGCATGGAGTCAGGTGGTTTGAGGTTTGATCCCCACTCAAGACGGGCTCATGTTTTGGGCTCCTTTTCTTCTTGTATTTTTCTCTCTGTTTTGTCTGCCATTCACTTTTTCAGTCAAAGTCTATGTGTATCAGGATGTCTCCAAACACGAGACATATGCCATTGGAGATAATTCTCTTCTATTTTCAATGTTTGACAAATCAGTCAAAAGGCAGCAAATGTCCAACTATTTCACAATCCACTTTGTGGTTGGTGAGGGAAGAACAAAAGTAGGACAAAGAGAGTGGGTGGGAGTTGCTCTCTCTCTCTCTGAGGCATCCTGAAACGATGCTCCTGTATGTGGATCTATCATACCAGTTAGAAGCATTAACTTATGTGGTGATTATTATTATTATTATTATTATTATTATTATTATTATTATTATTATTATTATTATTATTATTATTATTATTGAAGCAAAGACCAGATGATTGAAATGAGTATTAATCATATTCCTTTATAACGATGGGTGCCAGTTCTCATCAGGGCCAGCGTTCAGTGTTGATTTCGTTCAGTGTTGATTTGATTGGAATTTGAAGAAGTTTTTATTTCATTTTGTTTTTGATTTATTTTCATATGTGTTTTGTTTTTGTTTTTCAGTGAGGAGAACCTTGAAGAGTGGATTAAATCCAGATGAGATGACGGTGGTGGAGACGATAGCAGAACAAGTGTGACGATCCGATTGGATTTGTAGATACGGATTATAGGGACAATCTGGATTGGGATATGTCTTTGTATAAACTGCCAAGACTGGATTGGGGGTTTACTGTTCTGTCAGACTCTGGAAATATCAATCCATTCAAATGACCTTCACCTTGCTGAATACTCTCAAAACTGAGACTTCACTGAAGCCACCGTTTTGAGAGTATTTTATCAAGATGAGAGTCATTTTAATAGATTGATATTTGAAGAATGTGTTTTCTGGGCAAAATGTTAAATACGTTTTTTCCAGTTCATGTTTTTCCAGAGTACGGCAGTGTTGGTGTGACTGATTGTGTGATGGGTGGGGGGTGGGGGATGTGGATAGGATGGACGAAGGACAAGACATCAAATACTGTGGCATGTCAGATGGCTGTGGTGGGTGGATGTGTATTCAAATATACATTTGGTCAAGTATTTGGGTTGAAAATAGACACCCACATAAACCTTTAAATTGTTGGAAATGCTGTACAATTTGTTTTGAAAACTGCCTTCCTCTATGAAAAGTGTTAAATCATGGAAGAGTGATAGAATTATAGAATTATAATATCGTGATCAATTTTGAATTAAACACAAACGTTTTAATCAACTGTTAAAACAATGAGTAAAAAAATAACTGCCTTCCTCTTTGAGAAATGTTAAATAATAAAAAAATGATAGAAGTATAAGATTTATAAGATGTCATTTTTTGATGATTGTAAAAGATTGAAACAGGGAAACCCCCTGATATGTTTTATATTTTGTGACTCCCATTGTTGTTATAATAGCTACAATCTATGCACCTGAAAACAACTATAGACTGCTGAAAACTGACTTGTGTTTTTGTCCAGCCATGCTGGTGGTATTTTATATTTTTTATAAACTATGATATTATTGTTGTTTGCTCCATCCTGCCTACGTCACTCAGGTCATCATTATCCCATGCAGTGTGTCAAACCATCTCTGATAACTGAGGATGGTGTTGGTGATTTGTTAAAAACTCATGTACATAGATAGATATGAGAACTTTAAAAAAAAGAAACAAAATACTGGAAACGGGACATATCGGGATCAAAATCATTCTTCAGCCAATGGCAAAGAGTTAGCGTTAATACATGAGGTCAAATCCAGATATATACCCTTCAGTGAAAAATGGTCGAGTTCTATATCACTGACTAAAGAGAAACACAGGGAGCTGGAGCTGTAGAATCAACATTTTCAAAAATGGGACGAATGTTGATAATTTAAAAAATTATCCACAAAAATTATTTTTTAATGACTAGATGACCAAATGCGGCATCTAAGAGTTATTGAGATTCAAGGATTTATTTACGTATGGAGATTTCTTTTATATTTCAGACAATTCTTTAGAGAAATAGATAAAAAGTTACTGCTAAAATAGATTTACAATGTGATTTACAAATTGTAAATTGAAGTCAATTGATCATTAAACAGGAACAGGCCTTCGTTGTGAACAGGCCTTCGTTGTGAACAGGCCTTCATTGTGAACAGGCCTTCGTTGTGAACAGGCCTCTTCATTTCAATACAGTTTTGTTTATTATTCTAGCCAATGTTTTAGTGTGTCGGGTTGCATCGCATTGCGTTATGATTCTAGTACAGAAGGTGGGGGTGGGGGGAACCTCCACAAGAATATTTAAATTTTGATATCTCTCATGTTTTAAAGATTCAATGATTTATATGTACATATGACATATTTATGACAATTTATACGAATTAGTTGTATGATACCAGACAGATACATTTGGACATGGAGCCTATTTATTTTCATTTGTAATATTTGTTATCAACATAGACAGGGTGGTCATTTTGTATGTTTGAAGTCATTTTTACTTAAGTGTAAACATAAAACGATTTATATTGTTATATCTCTCCTCATTTTTTTCTAGTGGGGAATTTGTTGTCTTCTTTTTTCAACTTTTTTGTTTTTAATAATATTTTTTTTTTTGGGGGGGGGGGGGGTATTTATTTATGTTTTTGATACACTAGTTTTGCAATAGACATCCATTTTGATACATGGAAGACTGAGTGACGACAATAGTGGAGATTGATAGTCTTTTATTGTGTTATGTATTACGATGTGTTTTATAAATGATGTAAGAAGTGTGACAATTGAACAGTAGATGGTTGGACACTTCCTGGTTACCTCAACTATTTCTTGCCCAAAGTTACCTGCCCTTGCGTAGTCTTGCCATGCTAGAAAGGTGGTTCACCCCATACATCCATCGCATAACGTTTCATCTCATCGCATCACCCTGCGTTACATTTGAGACAATTTTGTTTCATCTTCACTTCAATCGGCCACAATTTGTTTATTGTTTGTTTTTGGGATTCGAATTTGTATTTGAAGTTGTTGTTTGTTTTTTTAAATTATTATTGTGTCTTGTGTATAAGATATTATTTCTAGTGTAGAAGGTAATATTTGCATTAAAATATTTTTTAAAGAAATGAAATCAATTTAAGAGATATTTTTATAACATCTTTAAAAATTGATTATTTTTAACTTTTCAGAAAACGTTGTGTAGTTTATATATATAGATATGAATTCCAGGCCAAACAGTGTCTTCTTTTATTGAGGTGGGCTGAAGTCACTAGAGTTCCCTCTCATTTTTGATGTCCTTTTTCTCTAAACGTCAGTTTTTTTTTGGTCTTATTTAAAGCAAAATATGGAAACAATTCTCACAAAGACTTGGTCAAACATTTGATGTATCAAAACGTATTTTGTTGTCAAATTGAAGGTATAGAAATAAGGCTACAAGTAACAGATGATATTGACAGCTTTGTAACGATACCTTTGATACCGTATTGTCGAGTCAAGTCACAAATTCATTGTTTTCAGTTCAGATTTCCTTGTGTTTCACATTCATCATCATTCCTCTCCTTAACCTTCGTGTCTCATAAAACTGGGACGATCTTGCTTTTTTAAATTTGTTTTTGACTTGTCAGATAAATATATCAAAGTATAATATTTAAACACACATATTCTTATACAATAATATCGAGGTGATAAGATGTCCATATTGAGCTCCTGGTTCATGGTTTGTGCAATAATAATGATGATATATTCTTCTGTGCTCAAATGAGAATTTATCTTTGATTATAAACACGGTAGCACGTGAATACTTAATATCTTATAAATTATTATTATTATTATTATTATTATTATTATTATTATTATTATTATTGTTATTGTTATTATTATTATTATTATTATTATTATTATTATTATTATTATTATTATTATTATTATTATTATGATTATTATTATTATTGTTATTGTTGTTATTATTATTATTATTATTATTATTATTATTATTATTATTATTATTATTATTATGTTGTTGTTGTTGTTGTTGTTGTTGTTGTTGTTGTTGTTGTTGTTGTTGTTGTTGTTGTTATTATTATTGTTATTGTTGTTATTATTATTATTATTATTATTATTGTTATTATTATTATTATTATTATTATTGTTGTTATTATTATTATTATAAACACTACCACTATACTGCCCATAGATACAACACCCATGGGTTTTTATTTAATACACAAAATACAAATCTAATTTTCTTCTTCATATTGTTATTCAAGATATGCAATTACTCCGGTAGGTTGAAATTACTTATATATATATATAAAGTATTTATATTTTTCTATCATTTGTTTTCTTACTTAAACTGTTCCATACTTAACATATTGACTATTTCCATCATTTGTCTTACAAACAGAATCAGCCTTACACCTTCATGGTTGCCTTTTACTAGCTCTTTATTTAACGACTCCTTTTTCCATTGTAAAAAATAATGAATTCTTTTGTCCTTATAGTTACAGGGAATGAGATTAGCGGAAGAGTAGCGTCCCTTGATTGGACGTCACCCATAGTCTGTGACGTCACTGGCGGAAAAGTTATTAGAGAGAGAACGTCATGGAGGACGAGAGACGCATGCGCACAACCAACATGACGTTCTCTCTCTAATAACTTTTCCGCCAGTGACGTCACAGACTATGGGTGACGCCCAATCAAGGGACACTACTCATCCGCTAATCTCATTCCCTATCTTGAAGTATTTTTAAATGATTCCTATTTTATCCTGATGCAAATGGTGATTATTATGTTTAGGACATAACTAGTGTCCACTGTCTTCCTGTATACGATTTTCTTGCATTCAGTAACAGAATCTCATAGAATAGTGGGATGACTACCTGTATGACAAAAGCGGTATGATCACCCTCACATCCTGTCCAAAACGGATTTTCCACTTATTTTTGTAATGTACTCACTTACATTTGCTGGTAATGTACTCACTTACAGTTAGTGGAGATGGTGAAGTCCTAAATTTACATATTTTTTTAAAATGAAAAACTTGTATTTTTTTTTTTTTTTCAATAAAAATAATTCTACTATCTTCAGTTTATTTGTCTTCCTACAGGAAATTTGGTGAGAGAGAAATAAATAAAGAGAATTTGATTATTTTATTTATTTTTTTGTTCTTCTTGTTCAAATGAATAATGTGTATTATTGTGAGTACATTGTTAATGATATTTAGATTTTTAAAATTATCTTAAACTTAACAAAGTTAATATTTTCTGATGACACTCAAAACTCGAGTATCTAGAACTAGAATGTGATATTGATATGTATTCTTATATTAGACGTCGGTGGACCAGGCATTATGTGGATTGTGCCACGCCTAGAAACATGACAGAGATTATAGGAAGGATTTTCTAGCTGTTTTTGTTTTTTTTTCCTTTCTTCAAATTCTAGATATTTATGGAATAAATTTGAGATTGAATTTGTTTTGTTGTTGTTGATTTGTAATGTTGAAATTATTTCAGTTGATTAGCGGATATGTGTCCCCGATACTGGATGAATTCCTGTCACGTGATCCATGTGATTGACCTTTGCCCCTTTCCCCTCGTCCCACCATTTATAATATAACCTTAGATCCATCATAATCTGTCTCAAATCATCGTTGTCTTGTATTTTAATAGTTTTTATTTTTAAAAGTCTAATCTTATTATTTTAAAACATCCGTTCTTATGAGAGGGGGGGGGGGGGGGTTACAACCCACCATTTTAATAATTCTTTTGTGGATTTTTTTTTTTATTTGTTTTCTTTTGTTTTATATTTGGGATTTTTTTGTAATTTACTTTGATGTCCCATTTTTCAGGTCCCTGACTCAATTTGTTGTTTTGTTTTTTAAATTAAAACAAATGAATAAAATACTGAGGTGTATAAGGTTGGAATTTGTATGAATATGAATATGAATATTAGAATATGAATATGAATATGAATATGAATATTAGAATATGAATATGCTGTAATTTAAACCGTCAAAGAAATCCGAGAAAGTTTGAGAGTGTTATTTGTCTTGTTTGTTTTTAAGTATAAACCTGTTGAATGACACAGAGCCTGGACTCAAGAATTGATCTGTCTGTCGTCAGGTTCCACATACCGTCAACTGGCGTCACTTTGCCTCTGTGAATTTGGATCATTTTGAATAACCTCTGCTTTTTTTTGTAATTATTGTACCCGTTAGAAGGCTTGAATGTTTATCAAAGGAAATAATTGCCACAAAACAAAACAATCTCTTATTGATCCAAAATCCAAGAGGCAAAGTTAGCCAAGTTAACGGTACGCATTCTTCTACAATCGGATATCCAGTAATTTCAAGTCAGTATTCATTGACTCTCCATCTGACAAAAACAAATTCTATGAAAGGAGTTTGGACTGCGCTACTTAACACTTGTATGTACTTAGTTTTATACTAGTTGTAAATTGTTGTAAAATTAGTTTATTCTTATTTTAAGTTAGGTTGGTAATGACTGGCGGGGGGTGTGGGGAGGATGGAGTATATAGAACCCCCCCCCCCCCCCTCGTTTTATTTTGTTTTATTTCCTTATACTTTCTCCAAAGAAAACTGTTGTTATGAATATGCAATGATGATGTCATAATCTGAGTGGTGATTCTGTGCCTGTGTGGGAGGATGACTTTGAGATTATGGATGATTTGGTACTAGACACATATAGGATGTGTTGTTGTTGTTGCTGGGTTTTTGTTTTCACCTCCTGTTTGAACTGCCTTTGGTCCTTTGTCTTACTTTTCATTGCCGCTTGTAGTAAGCAGAGGGAAAACTCTTTTTTAACCATCCCATCATTTCCGTGATAATTATTTACTGACAATGATATGACCTAAAAGTGAAAGTGCTGTAAAGCTCTTTTATACAAACACAAAAGAAAAGAAAGCTTGTTTATGCCTGAATGTCCGTGGATTTTTTACTCAAAAATGTTTTTGTTGACTTTTTTTCTTTCGATTATCTGAACGGCTGAGATTACTTCCTGTAAAATGAATGAGTTTTGAATTATAAAATCATAATACATGTCATATGTTTTATCTACTCTGTGAATCTGTGATGATTTATTTACCTTTGTTTGATTTATCAGTGGGAAGGGGGGGGGGGGGGGGGGGAGAGACATTCAGAGACAGGTGAGGTTGGCCTCGTTTTTATACTTTTATCATCATAAATATTTTGTATTCTACGGGGTTTCCTTTGTTTTTTTGTGTGTTTTTTTTTTTTTGGGGTTTTTTTTTGCGGGGGGGGGGGGGGGTTGTTTTTTTTTTTTTGTTTGTTTGTTTGAAAAAGATACTATTACTATGAATGATGTATGGGCTTAAAATGAAGGGCAAGAATCTATCGAAAGTTGGTGAGTTTCTTGTATGTTCTTCTGATCTTGAGTGGGTCCCATGTCGTTTTAGTCTTTGACAAGAGTCAAAGTGTATGCGAGTCGTCTCCCCTTCTGTCCAAATTGGCGCGGTGCCTTGCACAGACGAGGGAGTCCTGTATTCTCTATGGTGCCTTGTCGTCGTTTTCATTGTAGTTGTCTTTGTGTTGGGATTGGGATTAGACAGGGTGTCCATTTTGTGCTGTTCTATCATCATTTTTAACTTTATCTAATGTTGATAGTTATTATTATTATTATTATTATTATTATTATTATTATTATTATTATTATTATTATTATTATTATTATTATTATTATTATTATTTCTTCATCAACCTGCTGCTATCATATTTTGAATTGTCTGTGGTTTTTATTTTTTAATATTTATTCAAATTGAGATTCTTGTCAAAACAAAAACAAAAAAACATATTTTACGATTAAAGTGAATTATTCCTCTAATTTATGAGTTTGGTTGCTTTTTTGGATGGGGAAATGGGGGGGGGGGGGGGTGTGGTCTGGTTAATTTTTTAAATTATTGTTTAATTCTTATCTGGGTGGGTAGGGGGGGTACATACTGTGTGCGGGTGGTTGGATGGGAGCATCACCCTTGAATCATATACCTATGATGTTCGCATGGGTGTACGATCCGATAGTGATGTCGTTTCTTCTTCTCTTTACTAGCCTATCCTGCTTCTTTGGTTTGTGATTGTATTTTTGACAGGGGATATTTTTTTTTCTGTAAATCTTCTGCCTGTTTGTTCTTGGTTATTTATAATTTAGCTTATGATATCTTTAGGTTATGATTTTGATTGACATTTGTACTATTTTTGTTAGATTGCTTGTTTTTTTGTTTCAGCGATCTCTCATATAACCTCAATTGTGTTGGAAGAGACCTAAAGCAACAAACAAACATACTGTGTCTTCTATCCCCCTATATCTATTTTCCACCATGCTTTCTGTCTTTGTCTTGGAATGAGATTACTTGGTTTTGTCCTGGTCCTGGCCGGAGTCCTAGCTGGGAGGGAAACAGTCAAATGCATAGTTATTGTTTTGGGAGATGATATTTTTTTTCCTTGTAAATCATCTCTGTTATGTTCTGTTATTTTGTTTATTTTCAATATACGATTTGTAAACATTTGAGTGTGTTCCTCTTAGTGGGGACCTGTACTGGTGTCTGGTTGAGACTTTTAGGTGATCTCAAACTAAGTACACTGATATTGTACTCTTAGAAACTACATCTTTTCCCTATTTGAACCGATTCCCCTTTGTCTTACTTTTTCCTCAAGTCCTTTTTTATTGTACATCTATAATCTTTTCACTGTCCAATTTTGTTCCTTTCTACTGGCGCGGATATGACCTAAATGTGTTGCAAGCGCCGGAAAACCCTTAAAAACAAAAACAAAACAATTCTTTTTATTTTCAACGGTGAAGAAAACTTTTATACAGCGCAATAGCTATTAAACGTGCTTAAACTTAAGGGGCGGTTTGGGTCTTTTTGAAAAATTTCTAATTACCAATTTTGGGCGGTTTTAATCATTCTGTATCGTCATTATATGTTAAAAAACAACATTTATGGTGAAATTTTTTAATTATCTGTGTTGATACCCATTTTGAGACCTATTTTGGGGGTCTGACATAAAAAAAATATAACAATCTTGTGGCAAACGTTCCACAAAAACTAATGAAGGAATGACCTCCATATTCTTCCCTCTTGTAAACATTGTACTATAGTGTGTCACCATAGAGAGATTTTACGGCTTTAGCTTATGGAATTTTTATTAAAACATTACAAAGTTGAGAATGAAAATGTTGTGACAAAATTGATGTTAAAAATTCAGAATTAGGATTAAAATTCAAAATTCACATGATTTATCCAAAAAATCTCTATGGTGACATAATACATTTTCTCTGTGATAACTGTGGAGATTTTCAGACAATTTCATTGAATAGATTCTGATAAACGTTTGACACAGTATCCCATACCCTTAGAAAAATGACATATTGAGAAAATAGCAAAATAGCTTCCCATTTTTCACACTTTTCTTACTACCTGTACCATTTTCGACTGTGTTTGTCGTGCCATTATAGACTACTTTAAGAATTTTGACTTCAATTATACTATTTCTAAGATAATGAAATATCATTTTCCACTAAAATCTCAAAATCAATTTTTCGAAGGATTTTCCAAATATTTAGACCCAAACCGTCCCTTAAAGCGCTTCTCACGTTATCCGCAGCCGGGGAAGCAGATATAATAAGGGCACATAAGACACAGCAGATCCCTCCCTGCCCACTATGGGAGGTCAGGAACCCCACCCAGGAAGACACAGTGACCTCCTTGCTCACTATTGGAGGTCAGGAACTCCACCCAGGGGCATTGCTGGAGACACAAGGAGGAGATTGCAAGCAGTCTTATGCTATGGGAACTACCTGAGAGAACCAGAAGCAGAGGCAGGAAGAATAAAACTTACATTGACTGTCTGCTAGATGACACAGGAATGGACAACTACCGGGAGCTGCGTACGCTTATGGAGGACAGGACAGAATGGCGAAGACTTGTGGCTCATGTTGGGCGGCCTAAGAAAGAAAGATAAAATTATCCATAGCGAAAGCAAAGTCCATCGTGTAGGACGAGACATGACGCCCGGAAGGTGATATTTCTTTCTTTATTTTAAACCTTATTTCGCCTTTTATCCTTTTTATTTTTTATTGACGAAATGTCTGATTGGGGTTTGATTGACCTCCAATGATGAGCAAGGAGGTCACTTGCTTGGGGTTCCTGACCTCCCATAGTGGGCAGGGAGGTATTTGCTGTGTCTTCTGTGCCCTTATTACATCTGCTTCCCCGGGTGCTTGCTGTCTTTGTCTTGGAATGAGATTACTTAGTTTTGACCTGACTCTGGCCGGAGTCCTTGGTTCGGAGGTAAACAGTCGAATGTATAGTTATAGTTTTGGGAGATGATATTTTTTCCCTTGTACATCATCTCTGTGTTATGTATTATTAATATTTATTACTTTGAATGTATAATGTAAGCATTTGAGTGTAGGCTATTCTTCTTAGTTGGATCTTGTGCTTGGATCCGGATGAGACTTATAGGTGATCTCAAACTAAGCACATTGGTGGTATGCTCTTGGAAGCTATATCTGATCCCTATTAATTCCCAGTTCCCTTTTGCCTTACTTTATCTTGGGTACTTTAATTGTAATTCTAGAATTTGACTCCCATTTTCTTCATTTTTACTGGCGCTGATATGACCTAAAGCGCCGTAAAACCCTTAAAATTGTTTTAATTTTTAAAAAATTTGATGCCTTCCAATGGTGAGCAAGAATGTCACTGTCTTCTGTGCCCTTATATCGGTTTCCCTGGTTGCTTTCTGTCTTTGTAGTGTACTTAAATTACTCTGTTTTGTCATCGCCCTGGCCGGTATCCTTGGTTGGGAGGGAAACATTCGAATGTATAGTTATAGTTTTGGTATATGATATTTTTCACCTTGTAAATCATCTCTCTGTTATGTAGTTGTTTTGTTTGTTTTTTTAAACATAATTTGTAAACATTTGAGTGCATTCCTCTTAGTAGTGGGTTCTTGTGTTGGTGTCTGGGTAGGACTTTTAGGTGATCTCAGACTAAGTACACTGATAATGTGCTCTTGGAATCTACATATGTTTCCTATTTGAACCAATTCCCCTTTGTCTTACTTTTTCCTTTTAAGTCCTTTTAATTGTACATCTAGAATGTTTTTACAAACCAATTTTCTTCCTTTTTCCTGGCGTTGATATGACCTAAATGTGTTTCAAGCGACGTAAAAACTTTAAAACAAAAACATAAACTTTGTTGAGAAGGAAGCAGTCAAATTTATAGTTTCTATTTTCCTTGTTTTTTCCGAGATGTTTTTTTCCTTATAACTCATTTCTCTGGAAAGTAAAATAGTTTTTAGTTTATACTTTGTGAAATAATTGTATCCTTGATAGCGAGATCCTTTGATTGTACCTGGATAGACTTCAAGCTACGTACATAATTTATGAATACAGGCACATCTGTGGATTGATTTAAGAAGCTTCTGTTTCCTGTCCTCACGTTTCCCCTTTGTCTTACTTTTTATTTGGAACTTTTTTAAAAAAAAAAACAACATTTTTTCCCCGTTGAAATGACCTAAAAGTGTGGATAACGCTGCAAAACCCCTTTAAAACAAGCCCACTGGCTGTCCAGGCTATGACAACACACCCGTCTGACAGCCATTGTTTGATTGGACACACCAAGACGAAGCCCGAAGCAACAACAACACGCCACCCAGACAAATGATTGAATTAGACTTGTACCTACAGCTCGTCTCGTGGTGACGACACAGAGACAAACGTATTGGGTGGAAAGATAGAATGAAGGTGACGTCAATCGGGTTTTTGCCAGCCAAGTTTATGGGTAATTCTCATTTAACTGTATTATCCAGACTATAAACGTTCATGGATACACAGAGTTTTGTGTGTTGGTTCGTTATACTTTCGGATGGTAATGTTAATGTTGTGAGCAGAAATTTAAATGGTAGAGGGAGCATTTTGATGTTTCTTGTAGCATGGGCTGGTCAAAATGACAAATACTGAAGTTACACTGAATAGCTTTCACTTCATTGCGATACACACACACAATCACTCACTCGCACACACACACACACACACACACACACACACACACACACACACACACACACACACACGGACGTTCGATCACAGACCCTTTGGTCGAGAACTAAAACAGAAACATAATTAAACATGAAAAATGTGTGTGTTGTTTTCTTCTTCTTTTTCTTCCATTGAGGCCAAAGCTTCAGGCTGAAGATTGCATGGCCGATTTGTCAGTAACAGTAACAGGGGGTTTTAGACGGAAGCAGGGAGCGATTTTTGGAAGTCATCAGTCCAAAGGGCTTGTTGTGCGTGTGTCTATGTGTGCGTGTGTGTGTGTGTGTGTGTGTGTGTGTGTGTATGTGCCTGCGTATATTCGGTGCGTGTGTACTTGTTCATAAGGAAGAGGGGGAGGAGGAGGAGAATAATTCAACTGACATATAGATATAATATTATAATTTATAAATAACTATGTAAAATCGACATTTGTTCTTCTTGTCTCTGTACAACAATCTGTCCCTTATTTATTTATTTGTTTATTTATTTATTTTGTTTTTGTTTTCTAATGTTTTCTTTTGTTTTTGTTTTTTTTTTGTTTGTTTTATGTTTTTTGTTTTGTTTTGTTTTTGTTTTTTGTTGTTTTTTTTTTCGGGGGGGGGGGGGGGTTGGGGTCAGAAATGTTGTATGTAGAATATCAATGGATTGAGATGGCCACAACATGTCAGAGTCAGAGGAATCAAACCGGAGACTTCTTACATGTGCGGCTATGTGGTCTAGTGGTATGACACTCGCCTTCGGATCGGGAGGTTCTGGGTTCGAGCCTCGCTCGGCGCATAGATGAGTCCTTGGAAAAGGCTCTTTACTCACATTCTCTCACCGTACTCAGGTGTAAAATGAATACCTGGCCATTAACAGCGTTGTCTCTGTCCGAAAAAAATGTAATATCGCTTAGCAGGCGTCATGCCCCGTCCTTCATGTTAAATGTTGCTGTTGGTCAGGGACCACTTATAAAGCGCTTTGAGCCCGTTTTGTGGATATTGCGCTATATAAAAGCTCAAATTAAATTTACAAGCACACATCAAGTTTGAGACACTTTGACAAGATGGAGAAATAGATTTACACAACTACTGTCATTTTACGTGCAAAACTAAAGATCACGAAGTCCCAGGTTTGATAATTTCTACCAAGATTAGGCCGGAAAACTGCCCTTCAAATATCGATGATTTAAAAAACCCTCATTTTGGCAAACGTTCTCAGACCTGGGAGTTCCTTGAAGACTTCGCGAAGTCCCGGGTTTAGGAGTTTTTTATGCCAAGGTGAGGGTTATTTAAATCAATCGATATTCGAAGGACGAGTTTTTTAAATCCGTGTTCCTTTTTTCCAGAGTCCGACGGGTAATTCGATATATCGATATTTAAAATTTGACTGAACAGAAAATGAAACGTTTTTAGTCGACGCACAGAAAAGTGAGTGGAGCAGGCACTTGTGTTGACAATAATAGAAAATGAAGTGAATAGAAAAGTGCCAGAAGACAGTTGAGGGCTCGAACCTCCGACCTTATTGGGACGACAACTCCGTCTGGCCATGGAAGGGACGCAATGCAGTTGACGCCATCCACCACTTCGTGCCCCTCCTACGGCCAGGCGGAGTTGTCGTACCAGTAAGGTCGTTGGTTCGAGCCCCCATCACCGCGAAATTTTTATTCTCTATTGTCTTCTGGCATTTTTTCTACTCATATCATTCATAATTATAATTATAATTGAGCTTTTTATAGCGCGATATCCACTAAATGTGCTCAAAGCGCTTTACAAGGGCTCCCTGGTCAACAGCAACATTTAACATGTAGGACAGGACATGCCGCCTGTTAGGCGATATTACAATTTTTCGGACTAAGACAACGCTGTTAACGGCCAGGTACTCATTTTACACCTGAGTACAGTGAGAGAATGTGAGTAAAGAGCCTTTTCCAAGGACTCAACTATGCGCCGAGCGCGAGGCTCGAACCCAGGACCTTCCGATCCGAAAGCGAGTGTCATACCACTAGACTACATAGCCGCACGACTATGATCAAAGCACAACAGTGTGTTCTTGTGTGTCCCGGTGGCCACGGGCTTTACGTCTCTAAATCGTGAATGAACAGTAAGGATTTATTGACACCTTTCAGCTGCTGATCTTGAGCTTTTATATAGCACAATATCCACTAAACGTGCTCAAAACGCTTTACAATGGGTCCCTGACCGACAGCAACACTTAACATGTAGGACGAGACATGACGCCTTTTAGACGAAATTACATTTTTCCCCGACAGAGAAACGTTGCTAACGGCCAGGTACTCATTTTACACTTGAGTACGGTTAGAGAATGTAAGTCAAAGGACTCAACTATGTGCCGAGCAAGGCTCGAACCCAGGACCTTCCCATCTGAAAGAAGTGTCATCCCACAAGACCACATAGCCGCACAGATGGGACGACAGTGCATTGTGGAGATGACAGTAGGCCGACTTGTATTTCCCTTGACATTCAATGAGATCCAACGAATTGTTTTACAGGGGGGTCCCGATAGCTCAGTGGGTAGAGCACTTGCTTTACAAGCAAAGGAACCAAGATCGATCTCGGGTGCAGTCGAGATATTTTTTTCTGAACCCACTGTCCGCCCAGCAGTGACTGGGTAGCTAGGTCTGCTAGATCTGGAGGAATGTACTTTGCGATAGACTAGCGTTATATCCAAAGGATGACAAGCAATTGCTATTGACGGTTTCACGCTATCGAAACCGGGATAAACTCCGGCTCCATGGGCCAAATGGCTCTGAAGGACTCCTTACTTAAAATTCGTTTGACTGACAGGTGCATCGCTGTACGGGATGGAATCGACTCCAAAGAGATAGTATCGACTTCTTCTGCAAAATTAAGTATCTAGACCTAGATACAGATTGAGCTTTTAAAAAATAAGCTTTTTATATAGCGCATTATCCACTAAACGTGCTCAACGTGCTTTACAATGGGTTCCCGACCAACAGCAACACCTCACATGTAGAACGAGACATGACGCCTGTTAGACGATATTACATTTCTTTTCCCCGACAGAGACAACGCTGTAAACGTCCAGGTACTCATTCTACACCGGAATTCGGTGAGAGAATGTAAGTAAAGAGCCTTTTCTAAGGACTCAACAATGCGCCGAGCGAGAATCGAACCCAGGACCTTCCGATCCGAAAGCGAGTGTCATACCACAAGACCACATAGCCGCAGATGGTGTATGAATATTTATCTTATCTCGTCTGCTCAAAACGTTTCACTGTCATATTTTCAACAGCGCGAATTGGAGATTTCTCTCTTGTTTTCATCTTCATTTCCTCGTGCTTTGTTTGGTCTCTATGGTTTGGTTGGTCTCTATGGTTTGGTTGGTCTCTATGGTTTGGTTGGTCTCTATGGTTTGTTTGGTCTCTATGGTTTGTTTGGTCTCTATGGTTTGGTTGGTCTCTATGGTTTGTTTGGTCTCTATGGTTTGTTTGGTCTCTATGGTTTGTTTGGTCTCTATGGTTTGTTTGGTCTCTATGGTTTGTTTGGTCTCTATGGTTTGTTTGGTCTCTATGGTTTGTTGGTCCTTGTTGTTGTCTCTATGGTTTGTTTGGTCTCTATGGTTTGTTTGGTCTCTATGGTTTGTTTGGTCTCTATGGTTTGTTTGGTCTCTATGGTTTGTTTGGTCTCTATGGTTTGTTTGGTCTCTATGGTTTGTTTGGTCTCTATGGTTTGTTTGGTCTCTATGGTTTGTTTGGTCTCTATGGTTTGTTTGGTCTCTATGGCTTGTTTGGTCTCTATGGTTGTTTGGTCTCTATGGCTTGTTTGGTCTCTATGGTTTGTTTGGTCTCTATGGTTTGTTTGGTCTCTTATGGTTTTTTGTCTCTATGGTTTGTTTAGGGCTCTATGGCTTGTTTAGTCTCTATGGTTTGGTTTTGTCTCTATGGCTTGTTTGGTCTCTATGGTTTGTTTGGTCTCTATGGTTTGTTGGTCTCTATGGTTTGTTTGGTCTCTATGGCTTGTTTGGTCTCTATGGTTTGTTTGGTCTCTATGGCTTGTTTGGTCTCTATGGTTTGTTTGGTCTCTATGGTTTGTTTGGTCTCTATGGTTTGTTTGGTCTCTATGGTTTGTTTGGTCTCTATGGTTTGTTTGTTTGGTCTCTATGGTTTGTTTGGTCTCTATGGTTTGTTTGGTCTCTATGGTTTGTTTGGTCTCTATGGTTTGTTTGGTCTCTATGGTTTGTTTGGTCTCTATGGTTTGTTTGGTCTCTATGGCTTGTTTGGTCTCTATGGTTTGTTTGGTCTCTATGGCTTGTTTGGTCTCTATGGTTTGTTTGGTCTCTATGGTTTGTTTGGTCTCTATGGTTTGTTTAGTCTCTATGGTTTGTTTAGTCTCTATGGCTTGTTTGGTCTCTATGGTTTGGTTGGTCTCTATGGTTTGGTTGGTCTCTATGGTTTGTTTGGTCTCTATGGTTTGTTTGGTCTCTATGGTTTGTTTGGTCTCTATGGCTTGTTTGGTCTCTATGGTTTGTTTGGTCTCTATGGTTTGTTTGGTCTCTATGGTTTGTTTGGTCTCTATGGTTTGTTTGGTCTCTATGGTTTGTTTGGTATCTATGGTTTGTTTGGTCTCTATGGTTTGTTTGGTCTCTATGGTTTGTTTGTTTGGTCTCTATGGTTTGTTTGGTCTCTATGGTTTGTTTGGTCTCTATGGTTTGTTTGGTCTCTATGGTTTGTTTGGTCTCTATGGTTTGTTTGGTCTCTATGGTTTGTTTGGTCTCTATGGTTT
Organism: Berghia stephanieae; assembly: GCF_034508935.2. Classification (NCBI taxonomy): domain Eukaryota; kingdom Metazoa; phylum Mollusca; class Gastropoda; order Nudibranchia; family Aeolidiidae; genus Berghia; species Berghia stephanieae. The sequence continues at coordinate 581,921 of NC_088366.1, read as the reverse complement.
GTTTGGTCTCTATGGTTTGGTTGGAAAAGGGCGGATGATTTCATGAATTACAACGCACACGTGTTACAAATACAACAAGCACCAATGGCGGCTCTCTGGGTTACCATTCCAAGTCGATGCAGGGTGATTTTTATCATTTATTTATTTATTATATTCTCGCTGTGTGCGTGTTAATGTGTGTGTGTGTGTGTGTGTGTGTGTATATATATATATATATATATGTGTGTGTGTGTGTGTGGGGGGGGGGGTTATTTATCTGTATCTTTATTTCTGCATTGTCTGACACTGTTCTACACACACCCTATTAGATTTCTACCATAATAGATAAATAGATACAGATATTATGTATTCTGATTGGTGTGATTTTGCATTTCAAAGCATTGCTTGTGCGGCTATGGGGTCTTGTGGTATGCCACTCGCTTTCGGATCGGAAGGCCCTGGGTTCGAGCCTCGCTTAGCGCATAGTTGAGTCCTTGGAAAATGCTCTTTATCCACATTCTCTTACCGTACTCAGGTGCAAAACCTGGCCGTTAACAGCGTTGTCTCCGTCGGAAAAAAATGTAATATCGCGTAGCAGGCGTCATGTCTTGTTCGATTTGTTACGTGTTGCTGTTGGGTAAGGACCATGACATGGGAGGGGCCCTTGTAAAGCGCTTTGAGCACGTTTACTGGATATTGCGCTATAAAATGCTCTACTTATTTTTTGCTGACGAACTCCCCTCCCCTCTCTCTTTCCACACACACACACACACACACACACACACACACACATACAAACACACACACAGACACGCGCACAATAAAATGCGGTTTTTATGAGTGGTTCTCACTAAATTAGTATCAATCAGACTATAAAGTTGTGTTGTTTTTTTTTGGCCAAACGTACAGCATCATTAGGGTCATAATCAACATGTTGATCTTTCTAAACTTCTTGCTACTTCAACATCAGATTGATACAAGCAAGTTAAGTTGTCGTTATTACAGTTTTAAATTAACTTAGAATCGAAATGTGGGAGTTTCAACGTTTGAGAAAGATTTGTCATATAGTTAGGTCTAATGTAAACTTTGTTTTTACAATTTTGTTAATTTCATTTTATTTACTTATTCATTTTTTTCCCCGAGGAAATCCTTGTTGTCAGGTGCCAATGACTAATTTCCCGTATTTGTATATTTCTGAATCGCGAAATATTTTTCTTTCATTATTTATAGCTTCATCGCTTTCTTGTTGTCTAAGGCTAAGATTAAACAAATTTATCCAATGTCTCAGTTTATCTTTGCACACATTTCTTTGTTCTCTATCCCATCGATAAGTTGGTATTAAATGCAAATCGTGTGCATTATTACGTAATGCTCGCCCCGAGCACAGACGAACACACTTCGTCGCCTCTTTGTTTACGCTCCCTTCACGACCTAGACACCCACCTTGTTTTTCAGGTGCGTTTCATTATTCGAGTTGCTCCCCTTAGAACACACTTGGGCCCAGGGTTGCCAGTTTGGCATTTTAAATGCCAGATTCCAAAAATCTGGCATTTTTGAAAACCGTTTGGCATTAGAAAAATCATTTGGCATTTGGCATTTTCATTTGGCATTTCCTTTTCTTGTATATTATACTTCAAATGACACCTTTTCTCAACCGTGGTGTAGTGGTTTAGCACTCCACTTAGTAGTCAGTAGGTAAAAAATTACCCCAACAGGAAATTTTGTATAATTAAAAAAAAAAGAAAAAAAGAAAAGAAAACATGCAAGCCACCAGGATATGATAATGATAGTAAATTGTCCATCAAAAGTGAGTAGTTTTCTTAGTGGTGGTGGGAGTCAACAGACTTTGGCATTTTTTTGAGTGTTTTGGCATTTTTTGAGTCTTCCCCTGGCATTTTGTTGAAAAATAATCTGGCAACCCTGCTTGGGCCATGTGTTCGCCATAGCAAAAGAATGTGATTGTGTTTTTGTAGTTACCGACCCGACGTTCTGCCTTGCAAGCAAGATGGCGGATATATAGAAACATGCTTTAGGATTAAATAACTTGGTTATTTCAAGTGTTTTTAACAATGGTATTGCATTATTAGAAAATGGCAAAACAACTTGATGTAAGTAGATAATCTTTTGTTTTGCATACCATGATATTTTCGTCTAATTTCTTTACCATGACTAAGATAAAGCACTATTACCAATTTTCGATAACCGTCACCATACACGGATTCTAGGCCTTCTCAAGAAGGGCAAGCAGATTGGATGCAGTTGATTGAATATTGCGTTGATTGATGACCTCATGAAAACCAAACCAATGGCTTAGTAATTCCTTAGTTTTAGCATCACAAAGTGATCATAAATTTGATTTATTGTCAATCAACAATGTCGATGAGTATGAATGAGGGGTTGCGATATCGAACCAGTCAGTGGTGATCAGTGAATGGAGTGAATATTTCCATGTGGGTTATTCTCATTCTCATTCACTCTTGCCCTCCTTATTTTCACTTTCATTTACGCATTAATAATAGGAGTCATTAATTTGTGTCCATTTTTAAAACGAAGTGACTATTTCTCCGAATGCTCGGGAAAATAAACGATCTCTTTTTCTCGAAACGGTTTCCGTTCTCAAGATTTTTTTGGTTATTTGAATTTGCGAGAGTATCTGTGACTGTGGATGATGAATGCTTATGACCGTATGCATATTTTTTTTGGTTTTCTTTTGCCAGTGCTTGGGCGCTCTGTCTTTTATTCCCAACTTTCTGTTAGACTTGGACTTCTATCTTGAATTTGTACTATCCTGGCTTTCACTTTCAACCTCTGTTCCCGTCTTGAGACTTTCGCTTCGTTATAGTTATATTAGGTACTTTGGTAAAAAATTCAAATTGGATCGAGCTCAATGAAACCTATATCATTTTAAAGTGCTTTTCAACACGGACACGATTCTAATGATACCAAAATTGTGAAAATCAGATAAGCAGAAAAAAAGTTATGTTAGTTTAAAGGCTGAAAAATGGTCTTCTATTTGCCTTTGTTATTTACTGACGGACTTTGTGACCTGAAAATTGTTGCATTTCCGGTAGTAACCACCATTTGGATTTCAAAACTGGTCTAAAATGGCTGCTAAGATTTGAGTAAGGATTTTACTGTAACGAATTTCATGGATGCGGTATACAACTTTGCCCTGAATTTAATTTTATAAAAAAGTTAAGATGTTAAATAAACGCGCCAGCATGAAATTTTGATTTACCAAGTTCTAATCTTTTAATTATTCAAAGCTAAATTATACCCTATTTTATCCATAATCAAAAGTTATCCTAAATTGTCATTGATTTTAAAATAAACTACACCAAACGATAGAGTACTTTCTCCTGAAGAAAATAAGACATAAATCATTAAAATCCATCCATAAACAAAAAATCTATGGAACTTTTTCTGAGACCCATCACTCAAAAGTCCAAAAAATCGGGTCACAGCCACTAGGCCATTTATCGGCTCCCTGCTGGAGGGCCAAATGGACGTTTACCAAAGTACCTAGTTATATATAGTCATTTAGGTTTACTTCTGTTCTCTTTGTCTTTGATAGAGCAGCGCGAATTGTAAAAGTGAACGCGCCATAGAGTAGTCTTTGTCAATAATGTGCCTAAAAAACGCTAGCCTGATGATTCATGAGAATTCCATGTCCACTCTGTTTGATCATTTACTTTTGCATCGACATCGCATCTGTTCAGCTACTGGAGGCTAGCCGACCATTCAGAGAAATAGAGAAAGCGTTTGGAGAAATAGAGACAGCCTTTTTAAAACTAAGGCCGTTTTTTTCTTGGGATTGTAGGTAGGGACAATGAACTGAATGGCCGTTATAGTAATGAGTAATGATGTCAATCAATCATTGACAATGCCATTTAGCATTGTCATCGCCACCACTATTGGTATTCATCAATTCATTTCATTTTATTCATTGTCACCGCCACCACTCTTGGTATTCATCAATTCATCTCATTTTATTCATTGTCACCGCCACCACTATTGGTATTCATCAATTCATCTCATTTTATTATTATTATTATTTGATGTATTTTTCTTTGGACAACTCTCTGTAAAAGATTGTGATGATAGTGATGTGTAGTGGTTTGTTGCTGTTGTAATAATTAATATGTTGTTTGTTGCTTGACAGGAGGGGATGGCCCAAGCAGTGAAAGGTCTCTCATTCTTTGATTGGGATGGTCTGGACAACGAGGAGTATGACAAACTTAGCAACATCATCAGCATCTCCAACAAATCGGCCGGGGTAGAGGTAGGCTCTTGATTTTTCTTCTTTTTCTAATTTTCAGTTTTATCTATGAAAGCTTATTTATCTGTTTGTGTATTTATTTTGGACTATTTTCAAATTTTAGTAACATTGGGATTGATGTCGATTTCGACTTTGTTCTTTCCGTTTAATGATTCCAACGTTATCATATTAGATGCAGTTACTTACTCTATGAGTTGAGTTTACCGTTTGTCCTCAAAATTTGATTTGACTATTTCCAGTTTTATTCACTTTTTATTTATTTTGCTAAAGAGAGTCGGTGCATGTTGTGTTTTGTGTTGCATTTTATCGAATCCATTTGACTGAATAGATTGATATCATTAGTAAAGTCACCCAGTCTGTTACTCTGGAATAAAGAACATTCAGTCAAGAACGTTTTCAGAAGCAACTAATTCTTATCTTGGTTTTAAAAATTTTTTGGTTGCTCCATTATAGGTGTAAGAAAATGACTTATAAAATTCGTTTAAATATGTCCTTTCACAAACTGATAAATGATTATATGCACACAGGTAATGATAATGAATGAAATGTAACCTTTGACACATGCTTTACTTATGTGTTCCAGTCTGTATTTGTGTGTTTTTGATGAATCCATTCATTGTGTTTTGAGTGGCTTTGTATTTGTAAAAAAAAACCTCTGTATATTTAGGACTGTCATCAATTGGAGCATTTCCTTACTATGTCTTGTCTTTCTACAGCTTCTATTTGAAGATGAGGACTGTGAAGGAGACAATTACGATGAGGGAGAGGAGGCAGCAGAGGAGGAACAAGTTGTTGAAGATGTCGTCCATTACTGTGAGGAAGTTGAGGTGGATGAAAAGCTAGATGTTCAGGAAGAAAAAAATGTTCAGGAAGAAAAGATAGTTCAGGAAGATGTCGTTGAAATGGAATTACCTATTCAAGAGGAAGAAGTCGTCGTTGTGAAAGTGGCCATTCAGGAGACTCATGATGCCGGAGAGAAAGAGGTCAAAGGGATTCCTCAATACAAACAAAAGGAGGAGAAAGGTAACTCTTTCTTGTCTTCATCGACCTTTCCCCCCCCCCCTTTTTTTTTTTTTTTTTTTTTTCTATTGTTACACGACACATTAATAGAGGATGTGCTAGTAACAACAGCAATGTCTCTTGCAGATTACACATTTATGATTGCACCTTTTTAGGGGACATGTCTAATTTCTGTTATTGTTTTGGCACAAACCAATTGGAAAGGACCTTTGAGCACATTTAGTATATATTCAGGGATACCATTTTCCCGACTAAAGCTGGATAAACGACTTTTAAAATCTTCTAGCTGACCTTGGTTGGTTTTGGTGAGTTGATTTTTTAAAAGATGAAAGTAGTTTTTGTTTAAGGTCAGCAGTTAAAGGGGCAGCTTTATGGATGTGTATTATTTTCTATGATAAAGGGGGATAACATTTGATGAAGACACGCTTTGTACGGTATATTTTCATAGAAGATGGTCTTTACGAGAAAAACCAGGCTTTTAGAAATGTTAGCAAAGGGTTTCCCTGTTTGGTGTGCTGCATAAAAACTTGTTTCAAACCTTTGGTATCATGGAAGTGGGACGAAAATCCTATGATATGACAACACATTACTTTTTGTTTTTGAAAGAGAAAATATACTTACATGATTGGTGACTTGAGATGATTCCTATCTTTTCACAAGTTATAAAACCTTTGACTTTAAGAAGAATGCCATCTTTTTAAAGATATACATGAATGAGATGAGACCACATTTTGTAATTTGCTTGTTTTATAGTAATTTTTGTTTTCATACACAACTCTTCAGAAATGAGTCTTTGTGTGTTTATCTTACTCAAGTCTGCTGCTTCTTATGTTGACACATTTTGATATTTTAAAATTCTAATTCCCCCACCACATTGGTGGATTCTGGTTTTTATAAGAGATCTGTATTTCTTTTTTATTTATTTTTCAGTTATTGTGGATATTGAGAACAGTGTGCTGCAACCATCAGCCCCTGTGTTCCAACCCAGTATCCCCCCACCCATCATGCCATTCCCCATCCCTGTGCCACACTGGACACCTCACCACCCCCACCACCAGCCTCAAGCAGGAACTTACTCCTACGCTGTCCCGAGTGGCTACGTCTTTCACCCACATGACCACACCAGTCTAGCGGCCGCGGCTCACCATCACCACCACGGCCACAATGGAGAGCCCACAACTGTTCCGTGCTTCGTCACTCTGAGCAACGGACACCAAGCCCACCAGTCGGCATATGCCTACCCTGGCCACCACCAGCCCCACCACCCCCATCATATTCCAGCCCACTACCCCTACCAGTCCAATACCCTAGCTGCTGCCTCTGGTCTTCCTTCTCCCTTGCCTCATGCGGCCACATCTCACCATCCTCATCATCATCATCAACAACATCATCATCATCAACAACATCATCATCATCATCGCCCTCACCCTCTCCATCACATGCCCTCTCCAACAGATATGCTAATTCCCAGCACGCCGTCCCCCCACCACCCGATGGGATACCACCCTTCCCACATTGTTACAACAGCCGTCGGCCCAGGCCAGCAAGCCGTCCCCACCTACATGGTCCCACCCCACTCCATGTCCCATCAACACCCGATGCCTCAGCATCATGTCAACCACCATCCCCCACACCACCAACCACAACAGTCTTCTACACAATTTGTCTATGTCCCCCCAGAGGCAGAGGAGATCCCCCCCGTGTCAATCCCCTCACCAGTGTCAATCCCGTCACCAGTTCCTGAAGAAAAAGGGGACGGGGATGCTAGTGTTTGTGTTAACAATTTAAACAATAATGAAACTGATGTTGTTCCCATTTCCAGTCCTCCTCATAGTGAGAAGGAAGAGGATCACCAACCTGTAAACATTGAAAACAATGACAATGACAAGGCTAGTGCAATTCCTGAAGCCAAGGAGAAAGAAAGTTGTGTTAAATTCACATTATCTGAGATAGAATTCGGAGGTCCTGTCATGTTCGATGTAGAGCCACGACCCGTAACAGATTCCACGTCATCGGACAAGGTCTCGCCTACCAAGTCTCCAGCCATAGCCAAATCAAGGGCTAAAAAATCACCGTCACCTTTGGCATCCTCGTCTGTTCCGCCACAAACGACGACAAAGTCAACCCCATCCCCATCTAAAAAAGATAAGTCGTCCACCCTTTCCAAACACAAAAACAAATCGAATGGTCCTGTCGGTGACCAGTGCAGCAATCACAGTAACTCTCAATCTCATAATGAAACAATTGTTGAACGTGTACATAATAAAGAGGAGTCCGGTGTTAATATGAATCATTCTTCTAATGGAAATATACCCATGCATACGTCGCTTGTAAATAAAGAACCCCCGTCGTCCAATAAAGCTAGTTCACCTTCCTCTTCATCCTCATCACCACATCAATCAATTCCACTATCGAATAAGCCATCATCTGTAAATAAGAAAACTCCTCCATCATCATCAACCGATGTCAAAACGTTACCAAGTGTTAATTCTAGTGTGCCCAAAGAAGAATTGAAGTCTCCAGAAATAAACAATAACAATAGTTCTAAGTCTCCTTCTGGTGACGACAATGACAAGAAAGTTATCAACAAAGACTCTGGCAATAAACCACAACATTCTACATCTACTCCTGCCTCAGTCACGACTCCTCCTGCCCCCAAATCATGGAGTAGCTTGTTTGGAAAGCAGACGCCAGCCGCTCACTCGCCAGTCTCTCCTTTGAGTGTTTCGTCAGACATATCGCCAGTGATAAACAATGTGGAAACCCCGACGCCCCAGACCAATAACACGACTGCGTCGTCGTCGTCATCATCGCAGGTAACGAGTGTCCGTCACTGGCAAGAACAGGAACGCCATAAGGGGAAAGAAAGATCTATCCAGTGTCTGTCGCCTGTGGATGACTTGAAGACTGTTGGAGTCAAACAGGATCCTCTGGCCCCAAAGCTGTTGGGTAAGAGTTGGCTTGAGTTATTTGAACATTAATGAGCATGTTGTTATTTTAGCTCTACCACATGTTCTAGTTCTAGTAACAATAATAAAGTAGAAGCTTCCATTATTTTTTTTTTTTATGAAGACAGGTGATGGGATGTTTTTTTCAGCAAAACCACGATGAATGAAACACAAAAGACGAATGAGAGATTAGATGATGGTGTTGTCATGGGTACAAGATTTCCAGCTTTTTTTATATGGATTTTAATTGATTTCTAGGTGTAGATCATCTCCATATAGATACAGACCTGCTGCTGCTGCTGTGAACAATTCGTAAAAATGACCAAATTTGGACTCTTATTTCACAACTTTATGTTAAATCTGATTGAAAATGAAAGTTGAAGCCAGACTACACAATTGTAAGGATTTTGAAGTGTTATTTAATCATTGTGATGGTAAATTGTTGATTTTTAAAGATAACTATAACGACTACTACTTTTATCTCCTAAAAATTACGAATGTTAAAATTTTCAAGTAGACACGTCTGTAATACCATTTTTTTAAAGAGGCATTTAGGTTTTCATATAAATTTCAGGCTTTTTTAATTTGTTGACGAAAGGTTTTCAGGCTTATTTTTTGGCCTAACCTACTTGCACCATCCATGCATTGTGAAGATGAATAAACCAAACGGTGATTATTTTGTTTATTCATCATGACAATGACATCCTCTCATTCATTTATCATTTGTTTTTTTGTTTTTTGACAAAGGGTAAACCCGAAATGTCCACATCATGTCTTCGTAAACTAGATTTTTTTGTATTGCTATTTTTTTTCTTTGAGCTTCAAGCAGAAACTTTTTCATGCTATCCAAAATGTTGTTTGTGGGATGGCGATGAATGGAACTGATTGATCTCTTACTCTTTGTTGTTTTTATAATAATAATATGCTTTATGCATCCAAAAAAAAATAAAGGAAATTCGTTTACATTGTTGTTAATTGTAATCATCATATTAGATGTTGGTTGTTTGAAAAGTTGAAAATACATTGGCTTTACATCTAATTGTCTTGTGTCGTCCCCAGCCAAGCTGTCGAATTTCCCCATTTCCTACATCCCCATCATTGTACAGCCCCGGGGATTGACAAACGGAAGAAACATCTGCTTTATGAATGCTGTAAGTCTATCTGTGTGAATTCATTGTTTTTTTTAAAGGTTATTTCAATATGCTGATCATTTGATTGTATGGGTTTGAAATACACATGAGAATAGATGACAAAGATATGGTCACTGTATTGAATGAATTTGCCATAATAATGGAGCGTTGTGTCTGATTTATGGTTTTTATACTGTTTTTTTTGCATGCTGGATTGTTTTGTTAATGTCAGGTACAGGCTTCATTATTCATCTTTTGAAGTTTTTTATACTCTATTATATTAATTTGATCTTTTGTTTGCATGATGGTGAAAAGCCTAGGACAAAATCTTACTGATTAAAAAAAATCAGATTTGAACCAATGGGCAATTATCTATTTTTTTTTTTAATTTAAAAAAAAGAGTAAATGAAAGATTTATGTATGTATTTTTTACCAACAATAAACAATTTTTATTCAGTTCAATGCTTTGCTATTCACTCATATCATTTAACACATCAAATTTTATGATCAAACTATCCAATTAAAAAAATTCATCAACGTTGTGATTTAACGACAATGTTTTGTACCCGTGCGTTGATGATATCAAATTTCAAGCAAGTCTTTCATCGTCTTTCTTTTCAGACCCTCCAAGTCCTGATGGGATGTCCACCCTTCATCCATCTGTTCAGAGCTTTTAGGAATCTGCCTGCCAGATCAGGGGGGAATTCGTCCACTCCTGTCTTTGATTCCCTGTGAGTTGGATGGATACTGTCGTCCTCACTGGTTCTGCTGTGTTTGTTTAGTCTTGGGGATGATTCAATTCAATACAAGTTTGGTTCAGTGTAGAACATGAAAAGTTATTAAAAAGGTGAAGGTCAGCAGACATTGATTTTTGGATAAATGACTGCTGACCTTCACCTTCGATATGCATTGTTGAAGCCATTAATACAATAACATCATATCCGCTGTCTGAAATGTATTTTTTACTTGATATTTTTCTTCTTCTTCTATTTGTAGTTCAGGGTTGGTTGTGATATTTGTCATTTTTTTCCACTACCCTCAATAAAAGTTTTGTTCAATCTTTTATTTTCCCATCACATCCCCAGGGTCCAGTTTGTCAACAGTTTCCAGAATTGTCAACGGTCCAAACAAGGTGGGTTGGAAATAGAGATGTTCATTGTACAAATCTTTCTTTCTTTTAAAAAAAAAATTATTTTTTTTTAGAGTCACTTTTTGCGATGATGTCTTAGAGGAACCGATTGTAGGGGAATTTTATTTACAATTTATTCTACTTCACTCCCTTGGCACCGTCATTGTTTATGGTTTTTAATGGTGACCATTTATATCATTTTTTCCATGTGCTTGAGTGTTTGGTGTGATCAATGACTCGGTTGGACAAAAACCTGGATTACGATGGCTCCCATTGGGTTTACAAAAAGACATTTGTCAAACATGTCATTGTAATATATGTCTTATGGTGGGAACCATTCGGCCATTGCATTAGGGAGACAGATGAGTGTGTGTGTGTGTGCGTGCCTGGTTATCTGCAATGAGATTTGTTGCCGTTGTTGTCTTTCCAGTTAGCAAAATGTTGACACTTGAGTTTCAAGCTTCAGTTCTTGGAACCCTCATGTTTGTATTATTGAAGTGTGACATGACAATAAGACTGTAACTGTACCATGATGTCTTGTGTGTATTTTGTTATCTACAGGCCCAATGAAGAAAGGTGGTGGCTACACCATCAACGTGGGTGATCCCTTCATTCCGGAATCTTTGCTGAGTGTGGCACAGCACATTCTAAAACTCAATGTAAGTAGAACTTTTACATTTCACACATCCTGGTTTTCAAAAGATTTAGATAGAAATGTTTTACCACAGCTTGTGTTCCTGAAATCTAAACAAAGTTGTAAACAAACAGGGTATTGATCAATAATATATTTCCATCATTTCTTATCCATGATTTGATGACAAAGGTTTTGATTATCATTGATTTCAAAGACTGATTGATACAGATAAGCGGGTGGTTGGATGGGAGCATCACCCTTGAATCATATACCTATGATGTTCGCATGGGTGTACAATCCGATAGTGATGTCGTTTCTTCTTCTCTTTACTAGCCTATCCTGCTTCTTTGGTTTGTGATTGTATTTTTGACAGGGGATATTTTTTTTTTCTGTAAATCTTCTGCCTGTTTGTTCTTGGTTATTTATAATTTAGCTTATTATATCTTTAGGTTATGATTTTGATTTATATTTGTACTATCTTTGTTAGATTGCTTGTTTTTTTGTTTCAGCGGTCTCTCATATAACCTCAATTGTGTTGGAAGAGACCTAAAGCAACAAACAAGATACAGATAATGCATTCACTCCAGTGGTTTAAATTTGTGATCTTCAACGGGTACAATTGACTTTCTCTTTAAGCATAGCCTTCAACAAAAAGTCAAGGGGTGAATGTTTGGTAAACACTCCACATGACACAAACGATTTGTCTAAGTTTTTAATTGTTTTCTATTTCTTCAGATTGGGGTCCAACACGATGCCGAGGAATTCCTGAGTCAGATTCTGAGTATTTGTAATGAGGAAGTGGAGAGGATCATCAAAATGAATAATATGGACAGTAAGTCTGGTTGGTTGCTCTTTGTGTACACAATGATGGGGAATCGTGGAGGGGATGTGGGCTCATCCATTTGGTTCAACATTTAAAAAAAAAAAGAGATAGATAAAGTAAATGGAGAGGAAGTTTGTGTTGGTTTTAATTCTCCAAGTTCAAACTTCCTTTCTTGAGGGAATATTGAGATTTTATTTATTTGTTTATTTGTTATTGCAAACTTTGATGAAATCGTGCCTTTTCTCCCCTCCCCTTAGGTTTAAACAACAACAGTGCTAGCACCTACAGCAAGAGTGTGATGGGTAATGGGAGCCACCACCAGAATGGAGACATCGGCCACCACATCGACAACGGCAACGAGGACGATGGGGATGGCAGCTGGGTGCAGGTGGGGCCCAAAAACTATTGTGTGGAGACCAATGTGGTAAGTCGGACTTCCCTGCCCTGCATGATTATATCATACCTGCCAACTGCTCCGATACAATTGGATTTACTCAGATTTTTTTTCACCTTTTTGAGTACCCCGTCGTAATATGGAAAACTCTGAATTTTAAAAAAATCCATCATGTCTTGGCAAAAGAAAAGGAATTTAAAATATTAATTAAATAAATATTAATTTAAAATATGCGAAACTGATTTTTCATGTTGGTGATTGCGTTTTAAAATTTGTGGTACTGGGTAATACTCATTAATCGATGGTGGGCAACTTTCATCAAAGTATCGGATATGTAGTGAAATGAAAGGCTTTTAAATACAATTTAGGTTTGTCCCTATTTTTTTCCCAGACTTTTTTTTTTTAGTTTGACTTCTATTTTTTGTTTTTCAGCATAGGTTGGCAGGTCTGGTATACGATGCAGGTCAGCCATTTTGTGAATTGGGAGTGAACTCGTTTTGTCTGGAAGATTTTCAGAGATAATCTATTTGTAATGTCTTGTATGTGACATAGACCTTTCTAAATGTGGTGACCTGTACAAAAACGGGAAGGAGATCTTGTTTGTATTTTGTATCCTGTTAAAGAGTATTGAAGTTCAAAAGCAGACATTTTTGGACCAAAGGCTCTCCTCAATGTATTGGAAAATTCCTGATATTTGGACTCATTCCTGATTTCCCTATTTTCTTGATGTTCTTGATTTTGATGATATTTTACTGTCCAAAATTTAAAAACATGAAAACAGAAGATAAGTCATTGTCATTTCTCTATCCGTATCCCAGATTTGCCTAAGAATTTTCGTTACGGATTGTTTTTGAAACTTTTGTCTAGTTTGAATTTGATAAGATTCCGTCATTAAGCAGGTCGGGTCCTTTTGTATCGTTTGATGTCGATATGATAGAATATTTTTGATTTCTGTTTCATCCAGAACAACTGTGGCCAGACTCCGTTATCCGCCATCTTTGCTGGGCTGAGCCGATCCACTCTAGTCCGAGACTCTGGTAAGACCAGTGACACAGTGGATTCATTCTTTACTCTCAAGCTGGATATTCAGGTAGGTGATGCCCGATGAAGTGTTTTGGGGACAAAGTATTTGTCACCCTTGATGTCCAATGGAGTGTTTTGGGGACAAAGTATTTGTCACCCTTGGGAGTTGGGTGATAGATAGAAATTTCCTGCTTTTTAGATATTTCATGCCAGATGTCCACAAATTAGTGGCTACTGCTTTTTACAAATTTTATTTTCACGTTTAACTTTCCATTGCTGTTTTGGTTGGTTTGACAACTGATACATTATTACAACTTTAGATGGACGCAGTTATGTCATCCGTTTTTTGTGTTAAATAGTAGTCCAAACATACTGTGTTTAGGTCATGACGATATTGTGCATTAAGGTTTCCTGTTTTAGCCCTATGATATCTTATGAACACTTTTTCTTGTACAGAGGATGCCTGCCCTGTACAGGGAATGAGATTAGCGGAAGAGTAGCTTCCCTTGATTGGACGTCACCCATAGTCTGTGACGTCACCGGCGGAAAAGTTATTAGAGAGAGAACGTCATGTTGGTTGTGCGCGGAAGCGAGGACGAGAGACGCATGCGCACAACCAACATGACATTCTCTCTCTAATAACTTTTCCGTCTGTGACGTCACAGACTATGGGTGACGTCCAATCAAGGGATGCTACTCTTCCGCTAATCTCATTCCCTATAGGATATTGTTGATGTCTTATATATAGATGTTGTTTGTATCTATTGATAATAATGTGGATGTTGTCTCTCCACCAGACGGATAATGTCCACTCTGTACGAGATGCCCTTGTCCGACTCAATGCTACAGAGGATGTGACTGATGTGGATGGAACCAAGGTATGTCACATCACAACACACACACACACACACACTCCTCTCTCTCTCTCTCTCTCTCTCTCTCTCTCTCTCTCTCTCTCTCTCTCTCTCTCTCTCTCTCTCTCTTCTCTCTCTCTCTCTCTTTTTTTTTCTCTCTCTCACACACACACACACACACACACACTCTCTCTCTCTCTCTCTCTCTCTCTCTCTCTCTCTCTCTCTCTCACACACACACACACAGCCATACACATGTAAGACCATTCAGTAAAATGTATAGATATACCATCATACCATTTACACAAGATCCTACAATCTTTAAGTGATAAATAGCTGACACAGACGCGTATGATGGTTGCCAATCAATTATTGCTCTCTGTCCCTTTGTTAGGACTCAATGGTTATTCTAAAGAAATGGGATTCTGTGATATAGGACAACAGTTGGTTTGCCAGAAGCTGTGTTGATGAGTGAATTCCTTTTAATCAATGAGACATTTTAACATTTGTTTTGATTGTAAAGATTTTTTCCCATTGTGTTTTTTTTTTTTCATTCTTTTTGTTGTTGATGTCAGCGATTCCTTCCATCTGTCCACGTTCTAGTATAGAGATATTGACGCTGGGTGGGGTTCCTGGCCTCCCATAGTGTTTTCCAACATGCTTTCTGTCTTTGTCTTGGAATGAGATTACTTGGTTTTGCCCTGGTCCTGGCCCTGGGTGGGGATCCTGACCTCCCATAGTGGGCAGGGAGGTACATACTGTGTCTTCTATCCCCTTATATCTGTTTTCCAACATGCTTTCTGTCTTTGTCTTGGAATGAGATTACTTGGTTTTGTCTTGGCCCTGGCCGGAGTCCTAGCTGGGAGGGAAACAGTCAAATGCATAGATATTTTTTTGGGAGATGATATTTTTTTTCCTTGTAAATCATCTCTCTGTTATGTATTATCTTATTTATTTTTAATGTATAATGTAAGCATTTGAGTGTGTTCCTCCTTGTTGGATTTTGTGCTTGTGTCCGGATGAGACTTATAGGTGATCTCAAACTAAGTACATTGAAGGTATGCTCTTGGAATCTACATCTGATCCCTATTTGTTCCTAGTTCCCCCTTTGTCTTACTTTCTCTTGGTTTCTTTAATTGTAATTCTAGAACTTTTTACTATCCCATTTTCTTCCTTTTTACTGGCGCTGATATGACCTTAATGTGTTGCAAGCGCCGTAAAACCCTTAAAAACAAAAAAAAACAAAAACAAAAAACCCTGGTCCTGGTCGTAATGCTTAGCTGGGAGGGAAACTGAAACAGTCACATGCATAGTTATTGTTTTGGGAGATGATATTTTTTTCCTTGTAAATCATCTCTCTGTTATGTATTATTATGTTTGTTATTTTGAATGTATAATGTAAACATTTGAGTGTATTCCTCTAAGTGGGATCTTGTGATGGTGTATGGGTGAGACTTATAGGTGATCTCATATTAAGTACACTGATAGTGTGCTCTTGGAATCTACATCTGTTCCCTATTTGAACCACTCCCCTTTGTCCAACTTTTTTCCTCAAGTCCTTTTTTATTGTACATCTAGAATCTTTTCACTATCCAATTTTCTTCCTTTTTACTGGCGCTGATGTGACCTAAATGTGTTACAAGCGCCGTAAAACCCTTAAAAACAAAAAACAGAGATATTGTTATTGAGGGGTACGTAGGAATCAAATACACATGGCGGCCCAGGGTATGTAGGAATCAAATACACATGGTGGCCCAGGGTATGTAGGAATCAAATACACATGGTGGCCCAGGGTATGTAGGAATCAAATACACATGGCGGCCCAGGGTATGTAGGAATCAAATACACACGGTGGCCCAGGGTATGTAGGAATCAAATACACATGGTGGTCCAGGGTATGTAGGAATCAAATACACATGGTGGCCCAGGGTATGTAGGAATCAAATACACATGGTGGCCCAGGGTATGTAGGAATCAAATACACATGGCGGCCCAGGGTATGTAGGAATCAAATACACATGGTGGCCCAGGGTATGTAGGAATCAAATACACATGGTGGTCCAGGGTATGTAGGAATCAAATACACATGGTGGCCCAGGGTATGTAGGAATCAAATACACATGGTGGCCCAGGGTATGTAGGAATCAAATACACATGGTGGCCCAGCGTATGTAGGAATCAAATACACATGGCGGCCCAGGGTATGTAGGAATCAAATACACATGGCGGCCCAGGGTATGTAGGAATCAAATACACATGGCGGCCCAGGGTATGTAGGAATCAAATTCACATGGTGGCCCAGGGTATGTAGGAATCAAATACACATGGCGGCCCAGGTCAGGATTGCCCCAATTTGCCAATCTGAGAATAAAGATTTAAGAGAAAAATTGATTGTTTATGTTTGGAGGTGGCCCTGAATTATGTTTTTTTGACTGGCAAATTAACACAAGGTACATCAGACGCTCTAAATCTAGGTTGTGTTATATTGTAGTCTAAACATACTGCTGTGTTGGGTCATGACGTCATTGTGCCTTAGGGATTTTCTGTTTTAGTAGCTCTTTGATAAGTTGGCCGCTGTAAGTACACGCTTGGTGTTCAGACATTTGTCACTCGGAGCATTCTGTTTCAGCACGGATATGAATAGGAACAAACAATGTTGCCATGTCTTTTTGTTTTGAGCAGCGGACGTTAATGTATTTTGCTTTCCTCTCTCTCCCTCCCTGTAGGTGAAAGGTCACCGACGGATGTTCTTTGACGAGTTACCCCCAGTCCTCATCATGCACCTCAAACTGTTTAAATATTCCAATGGGATTGGACAGAAGATCCAAAAGAACATTTCCTTTGACGTCCACCTACAGATCCCCAAAGGTAAGTCCTCAGTGAAATGGCGTAATCCGTCCAAGAAGTCTATTGCCATTGGTGGAAAGGTTACCAATGTTTCGTATATTTACAAAATTCAGTATGTTATAAACTCTCCTCGATTTTCCAATGACCTGCTACATGGGGGAAAAGTCAGTCCAGTCTGTCAACGTGTTTGCTTAAAAGTTCAGTAAATGTTTACCTCCTGACCAGGCGACCCTGTGTTGGTATCCGAGTGTTTATTTGGGGCTCATTGACCTTTGAACTGCCACACTCTGGAAGGACACGGTGGTCAGAGTCGGGCTGGTGAGTAAAAATGGACAAGAACAAGAACAAGTAACATCAACAAAAAGCCACAAATGAATGAGGGAGAAAGCATAAAATATTGGCCAGATGTAGCCCTGTCATGTCAGTTGTTGATGTTATGGTAGAGTGGACCAGATGATGCAGACGATGACTTGGGATTTCAGAGTTGAAATTAGTGTCAAATTAATGTTTATTGTTTTAACCAATTAACCACGGTGCCTGGAATGAACGTGTATTTTTATTATTATTATTATTGTTGTTATTATTGTTATTATTATTATTATTAACTAATTTCTTTTAATTTTCTTAATTTTTTTTGTTTTGAATAAAGGGTGTTTATGTAGTTCTGTTGTTTAGGTCCAACCATTTATGATTTTACAATATTTTTTTATGATATAATCCAAGTATGAATAATTTGGCCTTTACCTCAAAATAACATAGTTTTTTAAAATGAGACTTTACATTTTACCCTAGTAGGTTGATGTTATGTGTGTCATTGTAGTCATGGATGATCTGATACCTTTGAAATGTTCAATTAACACACGTGTAATATAAAAGGAATTCGAATTGAAATGAGGTTGATGTAGCCATTTTTAATAGAGTGAACAAGAAACATTCTTATTACAACCAAAGTTAATTTTTCTTGTTTTCTTGACATTTTTTTTTCTTATTAGAAATGATGTCTCGATTTGGTAAATCCAAATATCATCCCTTGAAGTCCAGGAGTTACAAACTGTTTGGAGGTTTGTCTTTATTTTATGTCTTCATGTCTTCATGTCTTCATTTCATGTCTTCGTGTCTTCATTTATGTCTTCATGTCTTTATTTTATGTCTTCATGTCTTCATTTCATGTCTTCGTGTCTTTATTTTATGTCTTCATGTCTTTATTTTATGTCTTCGTGTCTTCATGTCTTCATGTCTTCGTCTTGTCTCCTTGAGGTTTAATTATTTATTTAATGACCGTGACAATACAGCACATTTTTGGAAAATGATTGGACTGATGTGTGATATTTAGATTGTAGCTGGGATAATTTGATGGTTGTCAGGGTTTGATTTGGGGATCAAAGAAATACACAATGCTTCATTCATTCATCTTGGAGGGAGGACTGTGACAGTACAGGACTTGTCACCCCTCATCATGCCATGTAGTCTGGGTTTTTTAAATTTTAATTTTAAATATATTTAATTGTTTTTGTTTGTTTGATTAGCAAGGAGAAAAATGGAGAGATATCCTGGGCTAATGTGTGACTTTGATTGGATCAATTTAGATTAATCGGAGGACTCATTAGTTTTTGGAACTTGGATTTTTTTCTTCCTCTTTACTTTTTGAATGGGCCGTCCAACTGTCTTGAATCTGTCATTTAAATTGTATTGAACGAACCACTGAATAGAAATATAAAACGACTAAATATTTTCCCCCTTGGACCTGTTGATTGTTATAATTCCAAGCAGTCTGGTCAGCTAAATATATCCCCGATGTCTTTCTCAAATGCCTGTATATGTTTTACCACAAAAACCTAGTTGTTTATTGTTGTTCCTGTCTATGATTTATGCCCATGTATTGATGCCTTGTTGTATTGCTTGTTTCAGTTGTCAATCACCACGGCACCAAAATGGATGACGGCCATTACACATCTGATGTCTTCCTGCCCATCGTGAACGGATGGTTGCATTTTGACGACACCAAAGTCTCCCTGACTGACGAGGCCACCGTCCTCAAACACGTTGACAAGAGCATGCCTTATCTGTTGTTTTATCGTCGTGTGGATGCTTGAGTGAGATTATCAGGGCTATTTAGTCAGGAAAATAGTTCATGAATTTTGTCTATGGATTTGACCAGATGGGATCATTTTATTGTTTGATTGATTGATGTATCTGTATCAATATATTGATATTTGTCATCTTAGATTTAAATGCAATCAGTTTCTATAAAAATAGAAAATGTTAGCGGTTTTTTGTTTTGCAGGAGTGTTTATAGTCATACAATGTAAATGTTGGTGTTTGAAGCTCCAGAAATAAATTTTAATGTGTAATAGGGGCTTCATGTGTTATTTACAAAGACAAATGATATGGACGTTTCGGGTTTCCCCCTTTGCCAATAAAATATGATAAATAAGACGCATAATTACACCTGTCTAATTTTACGGGCCATCCGTGATTGTTACTGAAATTTGATGACCATTATGGAAATGGTACAAATATTAGGAATTTTCATTTCACAGTTATTTGGTTGTAGTTTTAGAGAAAATATATTTTTTTTTCATAAGTTATCAGTTTTAAGGACAAATTCTAAAAGTTATCAAGGTTACCACTCAGTTTGATGGCCATGATAGGGAAGTATATTACTAACTTGTAATGGTGGCCGTCATGTTTATTGTATGTATAAAAGGATGTCTGTAGCATTGGTTTAGTTTGGTATTACTGAAATGTTACCATTTGTTACTGATGAATTTCGTGTTGGTTACTGATATTGAAATTTCTAGTAGGCAGATGTGCTTAAGATGAAAGAAGGATGAGAGGATGGGGGTTGTTAAGGCGAATAATCAAAGCAATGATGATTATTGGGAAACCCAAATGGTCCACATCTTCTGTCATTGTGAGTTAAATAGATGCTTCTGTTCCATGTCTGTATTGTTGTGTATAGTTTATTTGTAGGGTTCAAAGGTTAAGGCCTGCCATTTCTCCCCTGTCAGATTGAATGGATTGGAATAATCAGAATTTATTTCAGGACAGTGTGTTTGTATTGACAGCCTTGAAGCCAGTTTTCTACGCCAAGAAATGCTTCAAGGTCTGGTTAAGGAGAACATTTTCCATCCCTGATTCAAGAAATATGGGACGTTTTTATGGTATGTTTGAATCCATTGTGTCATTGTCTTTTAAGGTGGGTGTTGGGGACGAGTGGGTTTGAGAAAGGTACTTTGATGCTATTTAAAAATAAATTCGACTTCTTTTATTAATGGATCATTCATTTTTAAAAGTTAAAAGCGGTTGAATGAATATGGAACACTGATGACAATGTGTTTTGGATCAAACTTAGATTGGACTTTTGTCGAGATAAGCGAGGGGAAGTTTTAAAAAAAACATGAGTTTGTGGCCAGAAGAATTCCTATGACAGCTGCTGGTCTTGTATTGGGGCAATCCAACTGTCCTCCTTCTAGATCTTCATTGGTTGTCTGCGGATAGATAGTATATAATAAAGTGGAAAATGAACGTCAATTAAATTGACAAAGACAGATGACGATGATGGCCATTTTGGGTTTCTGATTGGTCATTCATAACAATGAAATTTAATGTAAGCTTTAATTTAATATATGAAAACAGATATAATGGATGTTTCGTGTTTCCCCTTTATCAACAAAGCAGGATAAACAAAACACTACAGACGAAGGAGATAGAAAATGGTTTAGAAATCTTTTCACAATGTGTCCCTGCTGTAAGTTAACTATTTAAGAAAGATTAGTATTTTTTTAGGAGAGCCCACTTGTCCTTAAGAAAGTTCATCTGATTGATTGATTGATAAAGCATGTGGAACTTGCCTTGTGGTACCAGACTGTAGATGATACCTGCCTCTGGTAGACAGTTGATGTCCTTTTAACCTCAGCAATGGGGAACGGGGGAGGGGGGATATGATGTTATGTTAAATAATCATATGTTGTTTTCATGAATTATTTATTTTGTCTTGTATCGGATTATGTCCACTTTTTGTGTATTATTGTAATTTTCTACCAGGTGAGGGTTGTCCCCCCCCCCCCCCCCCCGCCAACTAAGGTGATCCCACCATTGACTGTATATAGAAATATATTATATGACTCGTTTTTTAAATATGCATTGACGATTTGAATGATGACGGCAATTTTTAAACCATTTTTAAACATTTCATTGCATGACGAAATGTACACGGATATAATAATTGATTTTAAACGTTTCTACGAGATTTTTTATCCGTCTGCTTGTTGTTGATGGGATTGCTGTCTGCCTTGTTTGTTTTCACATATATTCTATTGGCCTGGCCATTCTATGAGACATTATTTATTGCTTGATTATTTCTGTCATTTCTAACTGTCTTTCTCGACATGGCCACCTTCCCCCCCCCCCCCCCCCTTTCTTGCACACAAATCTTCTCGGATCTCGACATTTCTTCCTTTCTTTTTTTAATTTTTGGTGGCCATTTTGAAATGTTTGATATTGTAACGGAAGGTAGTTCCCTCACACCGTCCGTCATAGATATGATAAATCATATTTGTAAATAATTGCAAATAATTCCCATTTTCTGTTCTAACTGGAGTTTTTTTTTTTTTTTTTTTGATGATTTGCTACTGCTGATTGATGCTATTTGTAAATGCTGTTTGCACCGCAAGGAATATAAAGTATCGGGGTGATTTGAGGTCAAATGGAGAATGTGGGCAGGTCCCACTGACTGGAGATGGGTCTGGAACGGTTTAAATACTTCCTGGAATGTGAGAATAATAAAGTGGTGAAAAGTCATCTTTTTGTCATGGATGACTGACTTGTAGCCTTCCTGGATGTCTGTGCAGGGGAATCCCCATTGCTGTCTGTTTGATGCCCTGTCTCTGATGTTGTTGAGGTCAGGGCTTCAGAATAATAACTTGTAAATTGTGCATAGGCCCATGGCAGTAAAAGTAAAGGTTAGAATTCCAAAAGATAGATAAATGATAATAATGGTAATAATAATAATAATAATAATAATATTAATCGTAATGATGATATAGCATTTCTACAATACATAAACATGACCATGTCATGTTTTGTTCGCTTCCATTGACGATGATTCTATGACATTGAATAAAACATTTGTAATTCTAATAACACACATACTGTCAATTGACATATTCAAATAAGGCCAAGCTACTGCAATATGAGAGACGTTTGTGATGGAAATAGCTATTGATATGTTTGTGATGGAAATGGTTGGTGATACGTTTGGGATGGAAATGGTTGGTGATACGTTTGGGATGGAAATGGTTGGTGATACGTTTGGGATGGAAATGGCTGTTGAGACGTTTGTGATGGGAATGGTTGGTGATACGTTTGGGATGGGAATGGTTGGTGATACGTTTATGATGGAAATGGTTGGTGATACGTTTGGGATGGAAATGGCTGGTGAGACGTTTGGGATGGAAATGGTTGTTGAGACGTTTGTGATGGGAATGGTTGGTGATACGTTTGGGATGGGAATGGTTGGTGATACATTTATGGTGGAAATGGTTGGTGATACGTTTGGGATGGAAATGGCTGGTGAGACGTTTGGGATGGAAATGGTTGTTGAGACGTTTGGGATGGGAATGGTTGGTGAGACGTTTGGGATGGAAATGGTTGGTGATACGTTTGGGATGGAAATGGTTGGTGATACGTTTGTGATGGAAATGACTGGTGAGACGTTTGTGATGGGAATGACTGGTGAGACGTTTGTGATGGGAATGGTTGGTGAGACGTTTGGGATGGAAATGGTTGGTGAGACGTTTGTGATGGGAATGGTTGGTGATACGTTTGGGATGGTTTGGCAAGTGATACGTTTGTGATGCGAGATAATGTGGATGGATACGAGGATGTGTTTTGGAATGCCATTTTGCTGTTGTCATAGATGAACATGACATCTGCTTTTACAATGGACTTCCAGTCTCACATCGCTGTTACACATCAATTGTTCTTTTTTGATGAGTGTTGTACATAATGCAAGAACCACAAGGTGTAGAATAAGCAATGCTCCATCAATCCTGCCCTGATTGGACTAAAGACATTTCCCTTTTTTTTCCATTTGGGACAGACGATATTTGCATCAAATATCCATTGGTTTGGTGGATTCCTGTCTTGTCAGAATGTCACTGACCTCACGGTCGAAAGACTTTGGTGTCTGCTGATCGAATTAGGGCTGGGTGGGGTTCCTTACCTCCCATAGTGGGCAGGGAGGCACTTACTGTGTCTTCTATCCCCCTATGTCTGTTTTCCACCATGCTGTCCATCTGTCTTGGATTGAGATTACTTTGTTTTGTCCATGCCCTGGCCTGATACCCTGGCTGAGAGGGAAACAGTCAAATGTCTAGTTTTGTGGAGATGATCTTTTTTTCCTTGTAAATCATCTCTCTGTTATGACTGTATTATGTTTTATTTACATATTATATATGATTTGTAAACATTTGAAGTGGGAACCTGTTCTTGCGTGTGAATGAGACTTTTAGGTGATCTCAAACTAAGTAATTTGATCGTGTGCTCTTGGAATCTACGTTTCCTATTTGTACCATTCCCCTTAGTCTTACCTTTTCTTGTGTGCTTTTAGTTGTAATCTAGAATAAAACAAACAGACAGCTTGGCCATATTATATTGTTTGGAAGATTATGTAAAACATGTCGAAAGATGTATTTCATGTTAACAATTGACAACCGTTTATCCAGTAAAATTGCTGATTTAATTTTTAAAAAATGCAAATACCAGTAATAAGATTTTTAAAAGCGTTTGATTCCTGAAATTATTCTTCCACCCCCCCCCCCCCCCCCACCCCTCCTTTTGACAAGGTTTGGTGAGTTTGATAAATGGATATTTGATTTGAATGTTTTCTTGTCCAATTGAAATCTAATAAAATTGTTGTCATGTCGATGGATGTACATCAAAACAGTGTCTGTGTTATAATTATATGAATTATTATACTTGATTGGATCAGGAACTTGTGACACTCGGCCAATACAAGCTGTGGATTGGCAATAAATATTGAACAAAGATGGGATATTGCACTTCTGAAATGAACAAAGTACCAAACATGGCACTCTTCTTCATCCAATTCCAGTCAAACCACGAATACATCACTGGAATTCCAGACTGTCTGTCTGGATATTGGTACGGTTTTGCTGTGTTTGTATTGGCTGAAGGAGGGGTATGAGCCCAAAACGTTTGTTGTTTGATATTTTGTTCAATTTTGAAACTGTTATATTGTGTTTTGTTCATTGTGTTTTATCCTGACATTGCTGAGTATCCATATTGTATGATTTTGATATCTGTTGGATTCTAATGATAATTGTTAATATTGTGGTTGTTGTTGTTGTCCTAGTGTTGATTGTACTTTTGCCTCTATGACTTTCCTTGCTTCCATTTTGTCATGATCATATCTGCCAAGTAAGGACATTCTGACTGTTGTTGTACTCGGAAAAGACAAGTTTTTCATATTTGGGCCACAAAACTTTATCTTCAAAAATCCATTGGATTAAAATGACTTTGATCTTATCAACCATTCTCAAACCTTGGACCTCCCACAGGTGGCAGGAGGTCAGGCTGTGTCTTCTATCCATCCCCTGTATCTGTTTTCTGAGTTGCTTTCTGTCTTTACTGGGTGGGGATCCTGACCTCCCATAGTGGGCAGGGGGGTACATACTGTGTCTTCTATCCCCTTATATCTGTTTTCCAACTTGCTTTCCTGGGTGGGGATCCTGACCTCCCATAGCGGGCAGGGAGGTACATACTGTGTCTTCTATCCCCTTATATCTGTTTTCCAACATGCTTTCTGTCTTTGTCTTGGAATGAGATTACTTGTTTTTTTTTCCTGGCCCTGGGCGGAGTCCTGACTGGGAGGGAAACAGTCAAATGCAGAGTTATTGTTTTGGGAGATGATATTTTTTTCCTTGTAAATCATCTCTGTTTTGTATTATTTTAATTGTTATTTTTAATGTAGCATTTGAGTGTATTCCTCTTTGTTGGATTTTGTGCTTGTGTCTGGATGAGACTTATAGGTGATCTCAAACTAAGTACATTGATGATTTGCTCTTGGAATCTGCATCTGATCCCTATTTGTTCCCAGTTCCCCTTTGTCTTCCTTTCTCTTGGGTGCTTTAATTGTAATTCTAGAACTTTTTACTGTCCCATTTTCTTCCTTTTTACTGGCGCTGATATGACCTAAATGTGTTGCAAGCGCCGTAAAACCCTTAAAAACAAAACAAACAAGCTTTCTGTCTTTGTCTTGGAATGGGATTGCTGGGATTTTATCCAAGCCCTGGTCGGAGTCTTTGATTGGGAGGGAAGCAGTCAAATGTATAGTTATAGAATTGGGAGATGATATTTTTTCCCCTTGTAAATCAACTCTCTGTTATCCACTGTATTGTGTTATTTATGATTTGTAAACATTTGAAGTAGGGACATGTGCTTGTGTCTGGATGAGACGTTTAGGTGATCTCAAACTAAGTACTTTGATAGTGTGCTCTTGGAATTTACATCTATTTCCTATTTGAACCAATTCCCCTTTGTGTTACCTTTTCTTGGGTGCTTTAATTGTAATTATAGAACTTTTTACTATCCCATTTTTTCCTTTTCACTAGTGCTGATATGACCTTAATGTGTTGCAAGTGCGTAAAACCCTAAAAAACAAAACAAAAACATATTTGAATACTATCCATTTGTCTTACCTTTTCTTGGGTGCTTTCAATTCAATTTGTAAATCTACATTTTTTTTGTAAATCTACAACTTTTTTGACTATCCCATTTCCTTCCTTTTTACTGGCGCTGCAATCACCAAAACGTGTCGCAAGTGCAGTAAAACCATTAAAAACAAAACAAACATCAAACCTTGGATTTCTTTGAAGTCTTCCACCAGTCCCAGGTTTGAGTTTTTGACAAGATGAGGGTCATTTTAATTTTAATCAATTGATGGTTGAAGGATGAGTTTTCTGGACAAAATTTTTAAAAATATTTTTTTTACTCCAGAGTACTGCAGCATAGTTGTGTGTGTGTGTGTGTGTGAGAGAGAGAGAGGAAATCGGTTGGTGTGATAGGTTCGTTCTGTCTGTACGTGGACTGATGTGTAAACACACATAGGTTTCTATTGCATTCATGATTCATTGAGTTGTAATGAAATATAACATTTAATGTTTTAATCTGTGCCTTGGTGTCTGGGTGGGGATGGTTGTTTATTTGATATCATGACTGTGAACTGTGTGTCCTCATTGATCACCAATATGTTGTATTATAGCACACCGGGTTTACAGGGGACTTTGTCATCATTGACCACCAATATATATTGTATTATAGCACACAGGGTTTACAGGGTCAAGCCACGCCTCACACAATGGACTATGGATCTGTGAACTGTGGCACAAGTTGCATTTAGTTTTATACTTTGGTTAGGATTCTATTGGATCATGTGTCAACGGTCCCTTCTACAATTCTGGTGTCCCATGTATTCTTTCCCCTGATTGTACAGTATCGTTCTACATCGTGTCATCATTATATCTTGCCAAGCTTGAAGACAAGACATCCTTAGGATAAAGGCCATTTTCTGACTGGCGACAGTGGGCAGGGAGGTACATGCTGTGTCTTCTGTCCCCCCATACCCGTTTGCCAATTGTTTCCTGTCATTGTCTTGGAATGAGATGTCCTGATCCTTGCCGGAGTTCATTGGCTGGGAGGGAAACAGTCGAATGTATAGTTATAGTTTTGGGAGATGATATTTTTTTTCTTGTAAATCATCTCTCTGTTATGCATTGTAATATGTTTAGTTTACATATTATATTATATGATTGGTAAACTTTTGAGTGTATTCCTCTTAGTTGGGACCTGTGCTTGTGTCTGGATGAGACTTTTAGGTGATCTCAAACTAAGTACTTTGACGGTGTGCTTTTGGAATCTACATCTGTTCCCTATTTGAACCAATTCCCCTTTGTCTTACCTTTTCTGTTGTGCTTTAATTGTAATTCTAGAACTTTTTACTATCCCATTTTCTTCCTTTTTACTGGCGCTGATATGACCTTAATGTGTTGCAAGCGCCGTAAAACCCTTAAAAACAAACAAAACATCTGACTGGCGATAAAGGTGAGTATCCCTCATGGCACCACACTGAAGTGATCTTCACCAACCATTGGGTTGGCTGATGGATTGGCTGGTTGGAGGTCAGACGATGGCTCAGCCCTCTCAAATGTCCCACAATTGTCGGATTTACAGCTACATCACCAGTCAAAGCGATATGAAGCTTCTAGAAGCTCTGGACTAAAAACTAATGACGAACAGTGAACGTAACAGCATAAATAAAGAACAAAATACCAAACACGAAATGGTTTGGGCTCAAGCCCCCTCAGCCAATAAACAAAAACATTTATACATCACTTAAATTCCAGACAGATCGAACTGTTCTGTGTTCTTTGTTTTTTTTTTTTTTCAAAGCTGTTTTGTTTTTGACTTTTGTTAACGGCAATTGGCCACAGTCTTTGTATTCTTGTCATCGCCATTTTGTATTCTGTGTAAATATATTGACATATAACAAGGGGGGCAGTACGCTCTGTCAACAAATTGTCAGCTGCCATTTAGACGTCTGGTAGATGTAGACTGTGTGAATGGACGTGGATAGATCATCACCTGTCATGTGTTATGATAATTGTTGCTATTTGTATCATATAATATAATAATTATTCTGACTCGTGTTCTATTCTTCTATACATTTATGATATAAAGATTTTGACATGAAATCATCCACTCATTTGATTGGTCACCCAATGACCCAGTTATAACACATTATTGTATAGTCTTCTCCTCTCTCCACCCCTCCCTCCTTTCTTCCTAATTGTTCTCTCATCGTTGGACGGTAGAATTTATATTTGAGTCTGTTGTCATCTTTGGAAGGAATTGTGTCAGGCATTTGTATGAATTGTGTCAGGCATTTGTATGAATTGTGTTAGGCATTTGTATGAATTGTGTTAGGCATTTGTATGAATTGTGTCAGGCATTTGTATGAATTGTGTCAGGCATTTGTATGAATTGTGTCAGGCATTTGTGTGAATTGTGTCAGGCATTTGTATGAATTGTGTCAGGCATTTGTATGAATTGTGACAGGCATTTGTATGAATTGTGACAGGCATTTGTATGAATTGTGTCAGGCATTTGTATGAATTGTGTCAGGCATTTGTATGAATTGTGACAGGCATTTGTGTCAGGCATTTGTATGAATTGTGTCAGGCATTTGTATGAATTGTGAAAGGCATTTGTATGAATTGTGACAGGCATTTGTATGAATTGTGTCAGGCATTTGTATGAATTGTGTCAGGCATTTGTATGAATTGTGACAGGCATTTGTGTCAGGCATTTGTATGAATTGTGACAGGCATTTGTATGAATTGTGTCAGGCATTTGTATGAATTGTGACAGGCATTTGTGTGAATTGTGTCAGGCATTTGTATGAATTGTTTCAGGCTTTTGTATGAATTGTGTCAGGCATTTGTATGAATTGTGACAGGCATTTGTATGAATTGTGACAGGCATTTGTGTCAGGCATTTGTATGAATTGTGTCAGGCATTTGTATGAATTGTGCCAGACATTTGTATGAATTGTGACAGGCATTTGTATGAATTGTGACAGGCATTTATATAAATTGTGACAGGCATTTGTATGAATTGTGTCAGGCATTTGTATGAATTGTGTCAGGCATTTGTATGAATTGTGTCAGGCATTTGTATGAATTGTGTCAGGCATTTGTATGAATTGTGAAAGGCATTTGTATGAATTGTGACAGGCATTTGTATGAATTGTGACAGGCATTTGTCGGGTGGTTGGATGGGAGCATCACCCTTGAATCATATACCCATGATGTTCGCATGGGTGTACGATCCGATAGTGATGTCGTTTCTTCTTCTCTTTACTAGCCTATCCTGCTTCTTTGGTTTGTGATTGTATTTTTGACAGGGGATATTTTTTTCCTGTAAATCCTCTGCCTGTTTGTTCTTGGTTATTTATAATTTAGCTTATGATATCTTTAGGTTATGATTTTGATTGACATTTGTACTATTTTTGTTAAATTGCTTGTTTTCTTGTTTCAGCGGTCTCTCATATAACCTCAATTGTGTTGGAAGAGACCTAAAGCAACAAACAAAAAAACAAAAACAGGCATTTGTATGAATTGTGTCAGGCATTTGTGTGAATTGTGTCAGGCATTTGTATGAATTGTGTCAGGCATTTGTATGAATTGTGACAGGCATTTGTATGAATTGTGACAGGCATTTGTGTCAGGCATTTGTATGAATTGTGCCAGACATTTGTATGAATTGTGTCGGGCATTTGTATGAATTGTGTCAGGCATTTGTGTGAATTGTGCCAGGCATTTGTATGAATTGTGTCAGGCATTTGTATGAATTGTGTCAGGCATTTGTATGAATTGTGACAGGCATTTGTGTCAGGCATTTGTATGAATTGTGACAGGCATTTGTATGAATTGTGTCAGGCATTTGTATGAATTGTGACAGGCATTTGTGTGAATTGTGTCAGTCATTTGTATGAATTGTGTCAGGCATTTGTATGAATTGTGACAGGCATTTGTGTGAATTGTGACAGGCATTTGTATGAATTGTGTCAGGCATTTGTATGAATTGTGTCAGACATTTGTATGAATTGTGACAGGCATTTGTATGAATTGTGACAGGCATTTATATGAATTGTGACAGGCATTTGTATGAATTGTGACAGGCATTTGTATGAATTGTGTCAGGCATTTGTATGAATTGTGTCAGGCATTTGTATGAATTGTGTCAGGCATTTGTATGAATTGTGTCAGGCATTTGTATGAATTGTGTCAGGCATTTGTATGAATTGTGACAGGCATTTGTATGAATTGCGTCAGGCATTTGTATGAATTGTGACAGGCATTTGTATGAATTGTGTCAGGCATTTGTGTGAATTGTGTCAGGCATTTGTATGAATTGTGTCAGGCATTTGTATGAATTGTGTGGAGTGGATACGGATGATGCCGTACTTGATGAATTGGGGATCTCTTGTCTCCAGCATCATCATCATCATCATCATCTTCATAGTTGGTAATTCCTGGTCTCCCATAGTGGGCAGGGAGGCACTTGCCGTGTCTTATATCCCCCTTATCTGTTTTCCGATTGCTTTCTGTCTTTGTCTTGGAATGAGATTACTTGGTTTTGTCCTAGCCCTGGCTGGGGTTCTTGGCTGAGAGGGAAACAGAAAAATGTTTAGTTAGTTTTGAGAGATGATATTTTTTCCATGTAAATCATCTCTCTTATGCACTATTTTATGTTCTGTTTACATATTACAAATGATTGGTAAACTTTTAAGTGTATTCCTCTTAGTGGGATCTTGTGCTTGTGTCTGGATGAGACTTTTAGGTGATCTCAAACCAAATACCTTGATAATGTCCTCTTGGAATCTACATCTGTTCCCTATTTACCATTTCCCTTTGTCTTACTTTTCCATCAAGTCCTTTTAATTGTACATCTAGACTGTTTTTACTTTCCATTTTTTTTTCCTTTTTACTGCCGCTGATATGACCTAATCAAGCGCCGTAAAACTATTAAAAACAAACAAACATAGTTGGTAATCACTGTGACCACTTCCTATATCTGGAGTCCTCCCCTCAATTTTAAAGCTCATTGTGGATGTTTTTGTATAAATTTGTTGATTCCAATGTTAAAGGTGTTGGTGTCTTGGTTGATGTTGGTGTGTCTTGGTCAATGTTGTCTTGTCGTTCTTACAGCCAATCAGTCAGCATTTAAACAAAATGTGGTGTCAAATAAATGCCTATACAAACTCTATGTCTATTACTCTGTACCATTTCCTACCCATTTTATTACATGCTTACATATTAGGGGGCAGGCACTGTGGTCCAGGTAGAATTCTGAAAGGGTCTGCATCAGACAGTCCCAATTCTGAAAGGGTCTGCATCAGACAGTCCCAATTCTGAAAGGGTCTGCGTCAGACAGTCCCAATTCTGAAAGGGTCTGCGCCAAACAGTCCCAATTCTGAAAGGGTCTGCGTCAGACAGTCCCAGGCAAAGCAGAAACACAAGAAATACAAGAAAAAATCTTCACAAAAATCATCCCGGTCTCGGGACAGCTTGAATTTTTTGGGGGCGATTTGTTCTTCGGTTTTTCTTTCTGCTTTTTCTGGCATGTTGATGTTACGGTTTGAGATTTTTTTACATGCTTATGTGTTTGTGTGTGTGTGTGTGTGTGCGTGTGTGTGTGTTTGTCAAAGTGCTGGACACATGTGTATATCAAATTGTTGGATATAAAAATGATTTTGCTTCACAATATCTCACGGATTTATTTTTATTTATTTTGCTGTCCTATATAATTGTCATAGATTTCTCTAGGATATTGTGGACGATATGATATATAATAATTGTACATGAAATTGGTTGGCTTGGTAGTTTTATCACTGGGATTTGCCTACACTGACTGGACACAACGGACAAATACTCAAGTATGATGAGGATAACCCAACTGGTTACTGTCAATTTGTTTTTTTGTTTTTAAGGCTTTTACTTTTACGGCACTTGCTCCCATAGTGGGCAGGGAGGTACATACTGTGTCTTCTATCCCCCTATGTCTGTTTTCCAACATGCTTTCTGTCTTTGTCTTGGAATGAGATTACTTGGTTTTGTCCTGGCCCTGGCCCTGGCTGGATATCCTAGCTGGGAGGGAAACAGTCAAATGTATAGTTAGAGTTTTGGGAGATGATATTTTTTTCCTTGTAAATCATCTCCCTGTTATGCACTGTATTGTTTTGTTTAAATATTATATATGATTTTTAAACATTTGAGTGTATTCCTCTTAGTTGGGACCTGTGCTTGTGTCTGGATGAGACTTTTAGGTGATCTCAAATTAAGTACTTTGATGGTGTGCTCTTGGAATCTACATCTGTTTCCTATTTGAACCAATTTCCCTTTGTCTTACCTTTTCTTGGGTGCTTTAATTGTAATTCTGAAACTTTTTACTATCCCATTTTCTTCTTTTTTACTGGCGCTGAGATGACCTTAATGTGTTGCAATCGCCGTAAAATTAAAACTCTTAAAAACAAAAGAAACATACGTCGCTTGCAACACATTAAGGTCATATCAGCACCAGTAAATAGGAAGAAAAAGGGATAGTCAAAAGTTCTAGAATTACAATTAAAGCACCCAAGAAAAGGTAAGACTTAGTTTAAATCACCTAAAAGTCTGATCCAGACACTAGTGCAGGTCACCAGTAAGAGGAATACAATCACATGTTTACAAATCATATGTAAAAACGTAAACAAAACATAACAGGGAGATGATTTATAAGGGAGAAAAAATATAATCTCACAAACTTAACAATATATTCGACTGTTTCCCTCTCAGCCAGGGTCCGGGCCAGGGCCTGGACAAAACTAAGTAATCTCATTCCAAGACAAAGAAAGAAAGCTTGTTGGAAGCAGATATAGGCGGATAGAAAACGCAGTAAGTGCCTACCTGCCCACTATGGGAGGTCAGGAACCCCACCCATGGTGACTGGAGCTTGACAATATAAACATGTGGAGATGACAGATGAGTTTGACTGTCATAAAAATAATTTATTTCCGACTTCAAGAGGTCAAAGATAGAGTACAAACGTTGACAACAAAAAATACTGATACATTTGATGTCTTTTGAGGTCAAGGGTCGCCAAACAAACAAACATCCTGTCATCAAACATCTGCCGTATTGATGTCTTTGGAGGTCAAGGGTCGCCAAACAAACAAACATCCTGTCATCAAACATCTGCCGTATTGATGTCTTTGGAGGTCAAGGGTCGCCAAACAAACAAACATCCTGTCATCAAACATCTGCCGTATTGATGTCTTTGGAGGTCAAGGGTCGCCAAACAAACAAACATCCTGTCATCAAACATCTGCCGTACTTTAAAAAGAAAAAAAACCCAAAACGTTTTTTAAAAAATCGGTCAGAAAACTTGTCCTTCAAAACGACTCTCGTCTTGGCAAAAACTCTCAAACCTGGGACCTCTTTGAAGACTGGCAGGTTTGAGAGTTTTTGACAAGACGAGGGTCATTTTAATTGATCGATATTTGAAGGACGAGTTTTATGGCCCAATTTTTCAATAAAGGTGTAATATATATTTTTAAAAAGAGTATGGCAAGATATTAGTCCAAATCCCAAATGACTGAAGAGGGTTGAGGTTAAAAACGTCATCATAGAAACACCCGTTATGGTCTTTTCCATCAATATAAAACATTTTCATTAAAATTGAAATAAAATTCCCTTTGATTCCCACGGGGAAATGTCAGTCTTTGTCAAAGCCAGACTGAAATAACCCAGGCATTAGCCACGGTGACTGTACAAGAATGTTATGTCAGAAAGGTATTAAGGGTTAAATCTGTTATTTGTTTATCTTTTAAAAAGAGTACAATTTATGCATCAGAGAATAGGGACGGGATTGGTGAGGAAGGAAGACATTTGTGGATGTAGATTTTGTCTGTTTACAAGTTTCAATGAAAAAGTTACAAATAGAACTTGTTAAAACAATAATAATCATAGCAGTAGTAGTAGTATAGACCTGTAAATTCTGTCAATTAACAGAAATCAGTCAATTCGTCAAATTCAAATATTAAAAAAAGAAGAAAGAAAGAATTCATGAATCGTAGTCGAATGACCGTAAAGTAATTAGGAACGTTCCACAGCGCTACGCATAGCTCAAGGGCCGTTTATATTTACGATGGATATATTGCCACGGCTAAGCGACGCTTCTTAGAATTGCCGTGTCTGAACACACCCCAGTGTATTTTCACACGGGAACGTTCCACAGTGCTATGCATAGCTCAAGGGCCGTTTATATTTACGATGGATATATTGCCACGGCTAAGCGACGCTTCTTAGAATTGCCGTGTCTGAACACACCCCAGTGTATTTTCACACAGGAATGTTCCACAGTGCTATGCATAGCTCAAGGGCCGTTTATATTTACGATGGATATATTGCCACGGCTAAGCGACGCTTCTTAGAATTGCCGTGTCTGAACACACCCCAGTGTATTTTCACACAGGAATGTTCCACAGTGCTATGCATAGCTCAAGGGCCGTTTATATTTATGATGGATATATTGCCACGGCTAAGCGACGCTTCTTAGAATTGCCGTGTCTGAACACACCCCAGTGTATTTTCACTCAGCCTTGGTGAAATTATCTTTTCACTTTCCAAACCTTTCATGATCCCAATGGTAGCCAATTTTAACTGAGCCGCTGAGCGATAAATTTCACTGTTTCGTCTAAGCCAAAATTGACCACATTTACTTGGTGGAACATAAAAGTATTAAAAAAGTTTAATACGAAAGCCGGAAGTGCGTTATGAAGACATCTTCAAATCGAAAGTTATATGATTGCTACAAGCACATCTCAATTGCCTCACGTTGTAAACAAACTGGTTGACTGTTTCTTCACTGATTGGGTACCTAATTATAAGAAACAATTGTAAGTAGCCTAATTCATTCCCACGTAAATTAGTTTTCTGCCATTGTTTTGCTCAAGTGAGCTTGCTGTTTACTGTTATTGTTATCTCGATTCTTTGGATTTTTCTGATACAAAGAGTTTCAGTGCGGTTCAGTCTCAGTCAATTTTTAATGAGCTCATTTACAGGTCTAGTAGTAGTAGTAGTAATAGTTGTTGTAGTAGTAGTAGTAGTAGTAGTAGTATGGTATTAGGAGTAGTAGTATGGTAGTAGTAGTAGTAGTATAATAGTAATCGTAGTATTTGTAGTAAAAACAATCAAAAATACTGTTTTCCTCTCAGTCAAAAAAAGATTCCAGCCACTGCTGGGGCAAAACTCAGTGGTGTCCTTCTAGGACGAGGACAGATAGTAACGTGGAAGAATAGGAAAGAAGAATGGAGGGCATGAAGATCCATGGACGTCTGTCCCAAACCAGACGGTGGCTTGGATTGTTTGTTTTTAAGGGTTTTACGGCGCTTGCAACACATTAAGGTCATATCAGCGCCAGTAAAAAGGAAAAAAATGGGATAGTAAAACGTTCTAGAATTACAATTAAAGCACCCAAGAAAAAGTAAGACATAGGGGGAACTGGTAACAAATAGGGATCAGATGTAGATTCCAAGAGCATACCACCAATGCACTTAGTTTGAGATCACCTATAAGTCTCATCCAGACACAAGCACAAAATCCAACAAAGAGGAATACACTCAAATGCTTGCATTATACATTAAAAATAACAAATATAATAACACATTACAGAGAGATGATTTACAAGGAAAAAAATATCATCTCCCAAAACAATAACTATGCATTTGACTGTTTCCTTCCCAGTCAAAGACTCCGGCCAGGGTCGGGACAAAACCGAGCAATCTCACACCAAGACAAAGACAGAAAGCAAGTTGGAAAACAGATATACGGGGATAGAAGACACGGTAAGTACCTCCCTGCCCACTGTGGAGGTAGGGAACCCCACCCAGATGGCTTGGATTCAAATGAGATTAATTGTAAGACAATAATAATAATAATAATATACAAATATAAATATAATAACTAATTCTATATACAGAAGCACCGTTAGAAATGATGTAAATAGTTTGTAGTTGTTCCAAATTGGACACACAATTATCATCGTGCAGTAGAGTAAAATAACTTTTAAAATCAATAAAAACAACAACAAATAATAATAATAATAATAATAATAATAATAATAATAATAATAATAATAATAATAATAATAATCGAACCAGTAAAACGTTTATCATATCAAATCGTCTCAAATCATTTTAAAATACAACGTCTAAACGTCTAGGTAAATGTCAACAAAAAGCCAAAAAATAATGATGTAAAATAGTTGATATCTATGACAACATCACTCACACCGATCACAACGTCAAGAGGAAGAGAGAGAAAAATACGCAACATTCATGGCTCAAACAGAATCATTGTGACACGAGTAAAAACCATTTCAGTAAGCTATGACTATGTATGTATCCCACAATTCACAGTGGCAGCAGGCAAAAAATGTAAGAAGTTGAACAGTTGTATTTTAACGTTTAATGACAATTGCTGCATTTTCAGGTCAATTTTAGTGTAAGAACAAATTACTGACGCCCCCCCCCCCTGCTCTTTTATAAAAGAACCCCTCTTCCCCCCCCCCCCCCTCACACACACAAATCATCTTATTTGATTGACCAATGAAAAAGGTCAATTTTTAGCTTCGAATTATTCT
This sequence comes from Berghia stephanieae, assembly GCF_034508935.2. Taxonomy (NCBI): domain Eukaryota; kingdom Metazoa; phylum Mollusca; class Gastropoda; order Nudibranchia; family Aeolidiidae; genus Berghia; species Berghia stephanieae. The sequence continues at coordinate 545,595 of NC_088366.1, read as the reverse complement.
CTCTCCTGATGTATTTCTTTCTGACTTGCCCGTGCCTCAGATTTTTATCTGGCATCAGTGCCTGCTCCCCACGTTTTATTTTCCCTATCATATTTATGAGGGCTGAACTATAACATTTCTAGTATTTCTCTCTCTGCTTAATCAGATCCTATGACCTCTTTAATTTCACACACACGTTAATAAACGTACCTGGTACTAGTAGCTATTTGGATCCTAAACACGGAGACAATGGCTTGAGTATGAAGCAGAGACTAACAAAGAAAAACCATCAAAATACAACAAATAATCATCCCTGCGTTAACTGGGGATGGAACCTCAAACCTCTTGATTACAAAGGAGAAAGGAAAATAGTATTTTAAAAAATCAGCCAGCCTGAACAAGCACTGGAACCTGAGACTTCCTGATTTTTTTGGGATGATTTAATTTTGTTTTGTCTGTCTCTGTTTGATAAACACATTTTCAGATATTCCACATCAACAATGACACATTTTCAGATATTCAACATCAACAATGACACATTTTCAGATATTCAACATCAACAATGACAGATTTTCAGATATTCAACATCAACAATGACACATTTTCAGATATTTCACATCAACAATGACACATTTTCAGATATTCAACATCAACAATGACACATTTTCAGATATTCAACATCAACAATGACACATTTTCAGATATTCAACATCAACAATGACACATTTTCAGATATTCAACATCAACAATGACACATTTTCAGATATTCAACATCAACAATGACACATTTTCAGATATTCAACATCAACAATGACACATTTTCAGATATTCCACATCAACAATGACACATTTTCAGATATTCAACATCAACAATGACACATTTTCAGATATTCAACATCAACAATGACACATTTTCAGATATTCCACATCAACAATGACACATTTTCAGATATTCAACATCAACAATGACACATTTTCAGATATTCAACATCAACAATGACACTGACACATTTTCTGTTGGAACCAAATAATAACACAGACGGTAAACATGATAAAATCAGACCAAGCATTGAAATGTAAACAAGAAAGGAAGAGATTGCTTAGAGTGTTTGGGAATGAAGAGAAAAATATTGAGTGAAATAATATCAGATAGAGATTTGACATAAATGCTGGGAAATGATGAGTGTGGTCTTGTGGTATGAAACTCGTCTATGGATAAGAAGGTCCAGGGTTCGAGTACTGCTCTGAGTGGTTGCCTCCGTGGACAAGGCTCTTTACTCACATTCTCTCACCGGACTCGGACTCGGACTCGGAGTGTCAAATGAGAACCTGGCCCTTAACAGCGCTGTCTTTGTTCCAACAAAATTATAATATCACCTAACGGGTGTCATTTTTGTCCTACATGTTAAGTGTTGCTGTTAGCTAGGGACCCGTTGTAAAGCGCTTTGAGCACGTTTAGTAGATATTCCACTATATAAAAGCTCAAGTATCTTTTTTTCCCTAAATTTTGTGACACTTTGAGGTCATGTCAGCACAATTTTGTCTGTTTCCCATGTGGCTAAGGACTCTAACCATGGCCAGGGAAAAACCTAGAGCTAATACATTGATTCACACACCGTGCCATGCAATGTGTATCTTTGAGTCATACACCACGTCATGAACTGTGTATCTTGCCGGTTCTACACATCTCTCACGGCTAAGCATGTGTCAATGTCAATCATGTATTGGGTTAACAGGGTTCGACTGTACTTTCACAATGACCAATATGATAGATGATAGATGATAGATGATGATGATGATGATAAATACAATTTATATGAATAGATAATGATATCACAGAAATGCTAGTAAAATAGATTCAATATACATATGATATATTTATAATTTTAAGTACAACACACAAGTAACATAAATAATTACAGCAGACATTTTTCATCTTCATAATTGAAGAATTCCTTCTCACCAGTTTATGAAATTCCAATAAATTTCCAGTTCCTGTGCAATGTTGGAACATGTTTTGATTCAAATAAATGAGAGACTAAATATTACTTTTGTTTCTCGTCCCTTCTAAAAAAATGTTAACATTGAAATTCCTGAATTTTAAAACATTTCTTCATTTATTATTTTATTGGGTTTGTCCTCTCATCCCCACTCTGAATAAAAAGGTACATGTTAAAAATTCTGGCCAGAAAAATCGTCCTTCAAATATCAATTGATTAAAAAGACCCTCATCTTGTAAAAAAAAAAACTCTCACACCTGGGACGTCATGAAATCTTCAAGGAACTCCCAGGTTTGAAAGTGTTTGACAAGATTATTGAATTTAAAATTCTTTTTAATTGATCGATATTTGAAGGACGAGTTTTCTGGCCAAAATTTTTAATTCATGTTTTGTTCAGAGTACTGAAGATCTCTGATTGTGGTCAAGACAGACGAGACCGACGGCTGAACGTTTCAACATTACTTTGACATGACAGGTTTTTGAAAAAAAAAAAAAAAATCCCAAATTTTGAAAGCTAAAAACAGCCAAATTTACATGAAATTTGCAAAAAAATGCGATTAATTTTCATAAAAACTCAGCCGCAATGCAAATCAGTGATATTTTGCAATTTTTTGCGGCTGCAAGCAATGCCAAAAACCGCCATGCCAGATTACTTATTTTCTGATGAGCTGGAGTAGCCGTTGTAATGGAATAGCACACCATCCAACTCACATTTTTGTTTTTGATTTGAAACCGTTTTACACACCAGATAGAAATTACAAACATCCACAGATCAGCAACTTTCATATTACAAAGAAAAACTGGCCAAGCGGTATCAAATCTATAAGCCAACACATCAACCTGATAACCAACACTGTATTGAAGATGAGAGAATCCAATGTAAAATAACACAGAAAACAAGGATAAAATGCTACAAATTTTTTCTCAACCGTAATATTTCCAATGAAAAGAATAAAAACAAAGAACCATAACTCATCAGTTGAGTGATATCTTTTTTTTTTTTTTTTTTTTTACCAAAGACAGACTTTTTCAAGTTTTATCAGGTTAAAACTCAGGGCCAGAGATTTACACATTTACACAGAGTGCATTCCCATTCCCACGATTTCATCACACTCCACGTGTTTTACAATTGTTTGTTTCAAGGAAGGATATGGAAAAATACTTGTTTACATTTCATCCATGTCGCCAACTGTTTCTTTGATATAAATATAAATATGGCTGCCACAGTCAAATTTGATGAAGTAATTACTAAAATATTAAAAAAGCCACAGATTTCTGTGTAGAATTTTATAAGTGGTGATTTGTGTATCTGGGTTATTAAAATATTCTAATCTAATTGAAAAAAAAACATCATTTTCCTTCGCTGTCCAGAAAATGCATTTCTTCCTCGTATTCGATTTCCTCGTTTAACACTTGACTGAGATGGCTGTGGTCCTTTAATTTGCGAGTGCCGCTACGAAGCATCGTCTTGATTCGGTGGTTTTCAGAATTGGCCGCTTGCCACATTGTGTCCAGATCTTCTTCCACTTCCCTGGCAACAAAAAAATAAAGAAATAAATGATCACCAATTACAAGGAAATATTAACACAGGACATTCTGTTTCTTCATCCAGACGTAACGTGGAAAATCAAGTCTGCATTTGTCATCGAATGGCACAAGAACTAACACTAAAACGTACATAAAATATAACAATAATTTGTTCCTATTCAGGACAATAAAAAGATTGCATTCAACCAAAACTGCGAGGCAATGAGTTTTTGATGAAGATCTGAAAAAGTCTGTATCAAGCAGTGCTAGACAAAGTCATAAGAAAATTACAAGAAAAAAAAACATCCCAAAAAATTGGTGATCTTCAAAAGTCCAGGCAGGCTGATTTTTTAGGATAATTTTTTTTTTTTGGTATTTTTCTCTCAACTTTGTCTGGCACTGTTTTATAAACACATTTTCAAATCTTTATCTTACAACGATACCTGTTTCCCAATTTGTCACAATGGGTTTACCTGTTTCCCAATTGGTCACAATGGTTTACCTGTTTCCCAATTTGTCACAATGGGTTTACCTGTTTCCCAATTTGTCACAATGGGTTTCTACAACTTAAAACAGACCAAGGGACACAACTCAGAATCCAGGCTTACTTTTTACTTTTTTCCAGTGTGTTGATTATCTCCTCCTTCTCCTTGACTAGCAGACGTAGATAGTGGATTTCCCTCTCATATTCTTTCTTCTGACAGTTAAAAGTTTCGTCCTGGTCTTTCAATCTAAGACAAAGAAAAATAATTTCACTTTCATTCAGAATAATGAGACATTGGTATTACTAAAACAAACAAACAAAATTAAAAAAAAAAACCTCCAAAAAAACCCCTTCTCCCAAAAAATCTCGATTTTTTTTACCATCCCGTTTTCAGTCTTTTTACCGGCGCTGAAATGGCCTGGATGTATTTCAAGCACTGTAAAACCCTTAAAAACAAACAAAACAAATATTACTATAGAGAAGAGAGTCCCCTGTCATGTGACCACAGATCATGACATAGGCCATTGCCTAAATCCTGTTTCAGACACAGGAATTACTTTATATGAGAATTTAGCTCAGTTGGTAGAGCACTCGCTTCGCGCGCAAAGGGAACAAGATCGAATTTGGGCTAATTCCAGATTTTTCTGACCTCCCTGTCGACCCAGCAGTGATTTGGTAGCTGGATCTGTTAGACCTGGTGGAAAGTACTTTGTGATCAATAAAGTAGCTAGCAATTGCTATTGTTCATTTTACACAATAGAAAGCGGGATAAAATCTGGCTCCATGAGCCTAATGGCTCTCAAGGACTAATTAGTTTCTAATTTATTCTTTCATCCCACACACACATGACTCACCTATCAGCGACAGTGCTCAGCTTTGCCTGGGCCTTCATCCGATACAACTGTGGGAAGAAATAAATGATAGAAACGATGTGGTTTGGTCTATTGATTCTAACGATGTGGTTTGGTCTATTGATTCTAACGATGTGATTTGGTCTATTGATTCTAACGATGTGATTTGGTCTATTGATTCTAACGATGTGATTTGGTCTATTGATTCTAACGATGTGGTTTGGTCTATTGATTCTAACGATGTGATTTGGTCTATTGATTCTAACGATGTGGTTTGGTCTATTGATTCTAACGGTGTGATTTGGTCTATTGATTCTAACGATGTGTTTGGTCTATTGATTCTAACGATGTGGTTTGGTCTATTGATTCTAACGATGTGGTTTGGTCTATTGATTCTAACAATGTGATTTGGTCTATTGATTCTAACGATGTGGTTTGGTCTATTGATTCTAACAATGTGATTTGGTCTATTGATTCTAATGATGTGATTTGGTCTATTGATTCTAACGATGTGATTTGGTCTATTGATTCTAACGATGTGGTTTGGTCGTCATCAAAATAATAATGTACACGAGTATATTGATTCTATTTGTTAATGACAAGGTGACACAGCGGTAACATGTCTCGTCTTCTCATCAAAGTCAAGCATTGTTAGACGTGGTCAGTGGGTAGATGGGCGACAGTGAACGTGAAAAATTCTGGTAGATGCATCCTTGGGTAAGGCACTTTACACACATTACCCCACTTGTAAGAGTGTTAGTACAAAAAGGATGCCTAACAGGCTACTAGTACTGTATGAAATGGAAATGTGGATCAATATAACTTGCTGGGTGAATATATGAAACATTATGAAGCCCATTGAACATGGTAAATCTGTGGAATGTGCTATATCAATGTCCATATTTATCTTTTTTATGAATAGATGAAACCAAATGTGGTCGAATAAACGAAAGGAAAAAATGACTTGGGCGATTTGTAATTTTCTGAGTTCTCTGCTCATGTCTACAAAATATGTGGAGCAGGCACTGAACTGATTGATATCAATAATGATGGGAATTATAGGATGTGGAGAAGTGCTGGATGAAAACAGAGAGAGGTCATGAGATGTCATAAATGGCCTCAACCCACCTTGAGTTTTTCTTCCAATTTCCCGACGGCCGCGCTGCCATTCATCATTTTGTTGACGTTGAAATGATTCTCTTGTTGCTGCTCTTTGGCCTGGAAGGAAGACATGAAGAAATTATTACAGGCAGGCTTGGATATCCAATCTCACGATCACAACAGCTAAAATTATCTCTTTCCTTTGATGTGCAATGACAATGGTAATGATAATGGAAACTATAATGGAAATGGTATTCATAATGGTAATGGAACGGTAATGATAATGATAACGATAATGACAATGGTAATGCTGATGTTAATGGTAATGATAATGGTAATGACAATGGTAATGACAATGGTAATGCTGATGTTAATGGTAATGACAATGGTAATGACAATGGTAATGCTGATGTTAATGGTAATGATAATGGTAGTGGAAACGCTAATGGTAATGACAATGGTGATGGTAATGAAAACGGTAATGGTAATGGAAATGATAATGGTAATGTTAATGATAATGTTAATAATAATGGTATAATGGCAATGATAATGGTAATATCGGGATAAAATGGTAATATCACCTTACAGACATCATGTTGTTCTACGTGTTACGAGTTGCTGATGGTCAGGGACCCTTTGTAAAGTGCTTTGAGCACATTGAGTGGATATTGTTGTAAAGTGCTTTGAGCACATTGAGTGGATTTTGTTCTATAGAAAAGCTCAATTTAAACAATTATTTTTTTAGTTTGGCATTAATTCCCTTTACAAGACTATCTGCTTACATCAGCTAATTCCCTTTACAAGACTATCTGCTTACATCAGCTAATTCCCTTTACAAGACTATCTGCTTACATCAGCTAATTCCCTTTACAAGACTATCTGCTTACATCACTATCCTTTACAGACTCTGCTACATCATAATCCTTACAACTCTGCTACAACTATTCCCTTACAAACTATCTCTTACGCTAATTCCCTTACAAGACATCTGCTTCATCACTATTCCCTTAAGACTATCTCTACATCAGTAATCCCTTACAGATAGCTTACATCACTATTCCTTACAAGACTACTGCTACATCATATTCCTTACAACTATGCTTACACACTAATCCCTTTAAACTATCGCTTACCAGCTAATTCCTTTACAAGACTATCTTTACATCACTAATTCCTACAAACTATCTGCTTACATCACTAATCCCTTACAAGACTATCTGCTTACACAGCTAATTCCCTTTACAAGACTATCTGCTACATCAGCTAATTCCTTACAAGACTATCTCTTACACACAATTCCCTTTACAAGACTATCTCTTCATCACTAATTCCCTTTACAAGATATCTGCTTACATCACAATTCCCTTTACAAGACTATCTGTTACATCAGCTAATTCCTTTACAAGACTATCTCTACATCAGCTAATTCCCTTTACAAACTATCGCTTACATCAGCTAATTCCCTTACAAGACTATCTCTTACACACTATTCCTTTACAAACTATCTGCTTACATCAGCTAATTCCTTTACAAGACTATCTGCTTACATCAGCTAATTCCTTTACAAGACTATCTCTTACATCAGCAATTCCTTTACAAGCTATTGCTTACATCGCAATTCCCTTTACAAGACTACTCTTACATCAGCTAATTCCTTTACAAGACTATCTGCTTACATCAGCTATTCCCTTACAAGACATCTGCTTACATCACTAATTCCCTTTACAAGACTACTGCTTACATCAGCTATTCCTTACAAGACTATCGCTTACATCAGCTAATTCCCTTTACAAGACTATCTGCTTACATCAGCTAATTCCCTTTACAAGACTATCTGCTTACATCAGCTAATTCCCTTTACAGACTATCTGCTTACTCGCTAATTCTTACAGATATCTCTTACATCAGCTAATCTTCAGCATCTCTCATCCTAATCCCTTTACAAACTATCTGCTTACATCAGCTAATTCCTTTACAGACTATCTGCTTACTCACTAATTCCCTTTACAAGACATCGCTTCACAGCTAATTCCTTTACAAGACTATCGCTTACACACTAATTCCCTTTACAAACTATCTGCTTACATCACTAATTCCCTTACAAGACTATCTGCTTACATCAGCTAATTCCCTTACAAGACTATCTGCTACATCAGCTATCTTTAACATCTGCTAACAGCTAATCTTTACAACTACTGCTACTCCTAATCCCTTCACACTCTTACCACTAATTCCCTTACAAACTATGCTTACATCCTATCCTTAAACTACTGTATCAGCTATTTTAAATTTAATATCTTACAACTCCTACATCACTAATCCCTACAAGACTATGCTAACAGCTAATCCCTACAAGACTATCTCTTACAAGAATCCCTTACAACATCCTACATCACAATTCTACAGATATCCTCACAGCATTCTTTAGACTATTGCTTACTCTATTCCTTACACATTGCTTACACTATCTTACAAGATACTGCTACATCAGAATTCCTACAATACCTTACACCTAATCCTCAAATATCTTACATCAGCTATTCCTTTACAACTATCTGCTTACATCATAATTCCCACAAACACTGCTACACCTATTCCCTTACAACATCTGTTACATCACTATCCTTACAACTATGCTTACACAATCCTTTACAGACTTTCTTACATCACTAATCCCTTTACAAACTCTTATCATAATTCCTACAACTCTGCTAATCAGCTATCCTACAATATCGCTACATCCATTCCTTACAAACATCTTACATCCTATTCTTTAAACTATCTGCTTACTCCTATTCTCAAGACTACCTACATCACTAATCCCTTACAATATCTGCTTCACAGCAATCCCTTTACAAGACTATCTACCACTAATCCTTACAAACACTGCTACATCTATCCTTTACAGATATTCTCATCAGCAATCCCTTACAGACTACTGCTACATCAGCTAATCCTTTACAAACACTGCTCTCCATCTACAAACACTGCTCACAGCTATTCCTTACAAGACTATGCTTACTCACTAATCCTTTACAAGACTTCCTAATCCTAATCCTTACAAGACTATCGCTTACACACAATTCCTTAATTCGCTACCACAACCTACAAGACTATCTGCTATCCTAATCTTTCAACTATCCTTACATCACTAATTCCCTTTACAACTATCTGCTTACATCAATCCCTTTACAAGACTATCTGCTTACACACTAATTCCCTTTACAAGACATCTGTTACATCAGCTAATCCCTTTACAAGACTATCCTTACATCAGCTAATTCCCTTACAGACTATCTGCTTACATCACTAATTCCCTTACAAACCACACTATCTTACAGAATTCATAATCAAGATGCTTACATATCCTTTACACATGTTCTCACATCCTTACATCTTATCCATCCTTCAAAATCTTTATCAACCCTTAAACATTGTTCAAATCCCTACACACTGCTACTATACTAGACACTTACACTTCTACAAATGTATCAATCTTAAACATGCTATCTAATCTAAAAAAGCACAATCTTAATTCTTAAATTCGCTTACCAGCTTTCTTTACAACTTCTATCATATCTTAAATATCTGTACATTATCTTACAAGCTATGCTAATAGCATTCCTTACACATGTATCTAATTCTACAACACCTAATCATATCTAATATGTTCACTATTTTACAGCTATGTACCACATCTAAATACTGCTTAACATCTCTACAAGATATCTTTACATCAGCTAATTCCTTTACAAGACTATCTGCTTACATCAGCTAATTCCCTTTACAAGACTATCTGCTTACATCACTAATTCCTTACAAGACTATCTGCTTACATAGCTAATTCCTTTCAGACTATTGCTTACATCAGCTAATCCTTTACAAGACTCTGCTTACATCAGCTAATTCCTTTAAAGACTATCGCTTACATCACTAATCCTTTACAAGACTATCTGCTTACATCAGCTAATTCCTTTACAAGCTATCGCTTACATCACTAATTCCCTTACAGATACTGCTTAATCAGCTAATTCCCTTACAAGACTATTGTTACATCAGTATTCCTTTACAAGACTATGTACATCACTAATTCCTTCAAACATCTGTTCATCAGCTAATTCCCTTTACAAGACTATCTGCTTACATCAGCTAATTCCCTTTCAAGATATTGCTTACATCAGCTAATTCCCTTTACAAGACTATCTGCTTACATCACTATTCCTTTACAAGACTATTGCTTCATCAGAATCCCTTTACAAGACTATCTGCTTAATCAGCTATTCCCTTTACAAGACTATCTGCTTACATCAGAATTCCTTACAAGACTATCTGCTTACATCGCTAATCCCTTTACAGACTATCTGCTTACATCACTAATTCCTTTACAGACTATCTGCTTACATCAGCTAATTCCTTACAAACTATCTGCTACATCAGCTAATTCCTTTACAAGACTATCGCTTACATCAGCTAATTCCCTTTAAAGACTACTGCTTACATCAGCTATTTCCCTTTAACAGACCTAAATATGCTTACATCGCTAATTCCTTTACAAGACTATCTGCTTACATCAGCTAATTCCCTTTACAGACTATCTGCTTAATCAGCTAATTCCCTTTACAAGACTATTGCTTACATCAGCTAATTCCCTTACAAGACTAGGCTACATCAGTAATTCCCTTACAAGACTATCGCTTACATCAGCTAATTCCTTTAAAGACTATTGTTACATACTAATTCTTTCACTATCTGTACATCACTAATCCTTTACAAGACTATCTTAATCACTAATTCCTTTACAACTATCTCTTACATCACAATTCTTTACAACTATCTGTTAATAGCTAATTCCTTTACAAGACTATCTCTACACAGCTAATTCTTCAAGACTATTGCTTACTCAGCTATCCTTACAAGACTATTGTTACATCAGCTAATTCCTTTACAGACTATCTGCTTAATCAGTAATTCCCTTTAAGACTATTGTTACATCAGATTCTTTACAAACTATCTGCTTACATCAGCTAATTCCCTTTACAAGACTATCTGCTTACATCAGCTAATTCCCTTTACAAGACTATCTGCTTACATCAGCTAATTCCCTTTACAAGACTATCTGCTTACATCAGCTAATTCCCTTTACAAGACTATCTGCTTACATCAGCTAATTCCCTTTACAAGACTATCTGCTTACATCCGCTAATTCCCTTTACAAGACTATCTGCTTACATCAGCTAATTCCCTTTACAAGACTATCTGCTTACATCAGCTAATTCCCTTTACAAGACTATCTGCTTACATCAGCTAATTCCCTTTACAAGACTATCTGCTTACATCAGCTAATTCCCTTTACAAGACTATCTGCTTACATCAGCTAATTCCCTTTACAAGACTATCTGCTTACATCAGCTAATTCCCTTTACAAGACTATCTGCTTACATCAGCTAATTCCCTTTACAAACTATCTGCTTACATCAGCTAATTTCCTTTACAAGACTATCTGCTTACATCAGCTAATTCCCTTTACAAGACTATCTGCTTACATCAGCTAATTCCCTTTACAAGACTATCTGCTTACATCAGCTAATTCCCTTTACAAGACTATCTGCTTACATCAGCTAATTCCTTTACAAGACTATCTGCTTACATCAGCTAATTCCTTTACAAGACTATCTGCTTACATCAGCTAATTCCCTTTACAAGACTATCTGCTTACATCAGCTAATTCCCTTTACAAGACTATCTGCTTACATCAGCTAATTCCTTTACAAGACTATCTGCTTACATCAGCTAATTCCCTTTACAAGACTATCTGCTTACATCAGCTAATCCTTTACAAGACTATCTGCTTACATCAGCTAATTCCCTTTACAAGACTATCTGCTTACATCAGCTAATTCCTTTACAAGACTATCTGCTTACTCAGCTAATTCCCTTTACAAGACTATCTGCTTACATCAGCTAATTCCTTTACAACTATTGCTTACATCAGCTAATTCCCTTTACAAGACTATCTGCTTACATCAGCTATTCCCTTTACAAGACTATCTGCTTACATCAGCTAATCCCTTTACAAGACTATCTGCTTACATCAGCTAATTCCCTTTACAAGACTATCTGCTTACACCAGCTAATTCCCTTTACAAGACTATCTGCTTATACATCAGCTAATTCCTTTACAAGACTATCTGCTTACATCAGCTATTCCCTTTACAAGACTATCTCTTACATCAGCTATTCCTTTACAAGACTATCTGCTTACATCAGCTAATTCCCTTTACAAGACTATCTGTTACATCAGCTAATTCCCTTTACAAGACTATCTGCTTACATCAGCTAATTCCCTTTACAAGACTATCTGCTTACATCAGCTAATTCCCTTTACAAGACTATCTGCTTACAATCAGCTAATTCCTTTACAAGACTATCTGCTTACATCAGCTAATTCCTTTACAAGACTATCTGCTTACATCAGCTAATTCCTTTACAAGACTATCTGCTTACATCAGCTAATTCCTTTACAAGACTATCTGCTTACATCAGCTAATTCCTTTACAAGACTATCTGCTTACATCAGCTAATTCCCTTTACAAGACTATCTGCTTACATCAGCTAATTCCTTTACAAGACTATCTGCTTACATCAGCTAATTCCTTTACAAGACTATCTGCTTACATCAGCTAATTCCTTTACAAGACTATCTGCTTACATCAGCTAAATCCCTTTACAAGACTATCTGCTTACATCAGCTAATTCCCTTTACAAGACTATCTGCTTACATCAGCTAATTCCCTTTACAAGACTATCTGCTTACATCAGCTAATTCCCTTTACAAGACTATCTGCTTACATCAGCTAATTCCCTTTACAAGACTATCTGCTTACATCAGCTAATTCCCTTTACAAGACTATTGCTACATAGCTAATTCCTTTACAAGACTATCTGCTTACATCAGCTAATTCCCTTTACAAGACTATCTGCTTACATCAGCTAATTCCCTTTACAAGACTATCTGCTTAATCAGCTAATTCCCTTTACAAGACTATCTGCTTACATCAGCTAATTCCTTTACAAGACTATCTCTTACATCAGCTATATTCCCTTTACAAGACTATCGCTATCATCAGCTAATTCCCTTTACAAGACTATCTGCTTACATCAGCTAATTCCCTTTACAAGACTATCTGCTTTACATCAGCTAATTCCTTTACAAGACTATCTGCTTAACATTAGCTAATTCCTTTACAAGACTATCTGCTTACATCAGCTTAAATTCCCTTTACAAGACTATCTGCTTACATCAGCTAATTCCTTTACAAGACTTCTGCTTACATCAGCTAATTCCCTTTACAGGACTATCTGCTTACGTTATGGAATTCCTTTACAAGACTATTGCTTCTCACTAATTCCCTTTACAAGACTATTCTGCTTACATCAGGCTAATTCCTTTACAAGACTATCTGCTTACATCAGCTAATTCCCTTTACAAGACTATCTGCTTACATCAGCTAATTCCCTTTACAAGACTATCTGCTTACATCAGCTAATTCCCTTTACAAGACTATCTGCTTACATCAGCCCAGGCGACTCATTTCAAAATGAGAAAACACAAGACCTTGTTGCAGAATGTTAAAAAAAACAACAAACAAAACAAAACAAAAACAAAACCTAGACTCACTACTTTGTAGACTGTATCTCGTTCCAAAGCTGTTTTCTCCGCCTACAGAATAGAAATAAAAATGGCGTGATTCAAAACCATACGACTTGCAGAAGGAATAAATGTGAACACTTATTACTTGTTCTCTAATGTCTAATATTAAGTTAGAAGCAACAAATTACGCATTCCTTTTTATAAATGATTTCGTTTCGTGTTTCCATCTTGTCTTACAATTGATTTGTTTATCTCAGATTCTATAGACATGACAATGACAAACAAAACATTAGAATATTTATTTAAAATGCAGAAGATTTTTGACAATTAACTGTGAAATTATCCAAAAGAAAAGTCACTGACCACTTTGATGACCTGTGCCAGTTGTTCCTGAGTGACCATCTCTTTGTTCTCGGACAATTCCACGGCTTTGTGTAACAGTGTCATCCTGTGCTGGGCTTGTCTGATGGAATACAAAACATTGACGTTCCCATAATTCCATATATAGTTTAGTTTTCGTATATATGAGGTTCTGATAGCTCAGTTGGTAGAGCACTTAATTCAAACAGACTTGAGGTTGGTCCCAAGTGAAGTCAAGATCTTTTCCTTGACCCCTACTGCCCACCCAACATTGGGTAGCTGGGTCTGTTAGATCTGGTGGAAAGTAACATGAAACAACCTAGCGTCATATCCAAAGGGTAGAAAGCAATTGCTATTGGTTGTTTTCATGCTATATAAATTGTGATGAGCTCCAACTCCATGGGCCTAATATTGTCTGTGATAGACTCCTACTACTACGGTCTAAATATATGCTGGTCATCAATAAATATCATCCATGCTCTCTGGTCATCAATAAATATCATCCATGCTCTCTGGTCATCAATAAATATCATCCATGCTCTCTGGTCATCAATAAATATCATCCATGCTCTCTGGTCATCAATAAATATCATCCATGCTCTCTGGTCGTCAATAACTATCATCCATGCTCTCTGGTCATCAATAAATATCGTCCATGCTCTCTGGTCATCAATAACTATCATCCATGCTCTCTGGTCATCAATAAATATCATCCATGCTCTCTGGTCATCAATAACTATCATCCATGCTCTCTGGTCATCAATAACTATCATCCATGCTCTCTGGTCATCAATAAATATCATCCATGCTCTCTGGTCATCAATAAATATCATCCATGCTCTCTGGTCATCAATAAATATCATCCATGCTCTCTGGTCATCAATAACTATCATCCATGCTCTCTGGTCGTCAATAAATATCATCCATGCTCTCTGGTCATCAATAAATATCGTCCATGCTCTCTGGTCATCAATAACTATCATCCATGCTCTCTGGTCGTAAATAAATATCATCCATGCTCTCTGGTCATCAATAAATATCATCCATGCTCTCTGGTCGTCAATAAATATCATCCATGCTCTCTGGTCATCAATAAATATCATCCATGCTCTCTGGTCGTCAATAAATATCATCCATGCTCTCTGGTCATCAATAACTATCATCCATGCTCTCTGGTCGTCAATAAATATCATCCATGCTCTCTGGTCATCAATAAATATCATCCATGCTCTCTGGTCATCAATAAATATCATCCATGCTCTCTGGTCGTCAATAAATATCCTCCATGCTCTCTGGTCGTCAATAAATATCATCCATGCTCTCTGGTCATCAATAAATATCATCCATGCTCTCTGGTCGTCAATAAATATCATCCATGCTCTCTGGTCATCAATAAATATCATCCATGCTCTCTGGTCGTCAATAAATATCATCCATGCTCTCTGGTCATCAATAAATATCATCCATGCTCTCTGGTCGTCAATAAATATCATCCATGCTCTCTGGTCATCAATAAATATCATCCATGCTCTCTGGTCATCAATAAATATCATCCATGCTCTCTGGTCATCAATAAATATCATCCATGCTCTCTGGTCGTCAATAAATATCATCCATGCTCTCTGGTCATCAATAAATATCATCCATGCTCTCTGGTCGTCAATAAATATCATCCATGCTCTCTGGTCATCAATAAATATCATCCATGCTCTCTGGTCGTCAATAAATATCATCCATGCTCTCTGGTCATCAATAAATATCATCCATGCTCTCTGGTCATCAATAAATATCATCCATGCTCTCTGGTCATCAATAAATATCATCCATGCTCTCTGGTCATCAATAAATATCATCCATGCTCTCTGGTCATCAATAACTATCGTCCATGCTCTCTGGTTATCAATAAATATCATCCATGCTCTCTGGTCGTCAACAACTATCGTCCATGCTCTCTGGTCATCAATAAATATCATCCATGCTCTCTGATCATCAATAAATATCATCCATGCTCTCTGGTCATCAATAAATATCATCCATGCTCTCTGGTCATCAATAAATATCGTCCATGCTCTCTGGTCATCAATAAATATCATCCATGCTCTCTGGTCATCAATAAATATCATCCATGCTCTCTGGTCATCAATAAATATCGTCCATGCTCTCTGGTCATCAATAAATATCATCCATGCTCTCTGGTCGTCAATAAATATCGTCCATGCTCTCTGGTCGTCAATAAATATCATCCATGCTCTCTGGTCATCAATAAATATCATCCATGTTCTTAAGAATCTATCTATACCTCCAGCTACTAAACCATTTATGCTGCTTTATGGTCCAATATGTAACCTATTCATTATTAGTCATCTGAAGGACTGGATACATACACACACTTCCAAGGAATTTGGAACCAGAAGAGTAGGAGGTGTGAGGTCATGACTTCCCTGCCCAATTGACATCAACAATGAAAAATCTACAGACTAGTGGGTATAACACTCTCCTCATATTCATGTGCAGCGATGTGGTCTAGTGGTTTTACACTCTCCTTCCAATCAGAATGTCCTGGGTTTGAGTCCCAGCTGAGAGGCGCATAGTTGAGTACTTGGAAAAGGCTCTTTACTCACATTCTCTCACCGTACTCAGGTGTAAAATGAGTACCTAGCCATTAACAACATTGCCCCTGTCCGAAAAAAGAAGTATTATCGCCTAACAGGCTTCATGTCTCATCCTACATGTTAACTGTTGCTGTTGGCTCAGGATCTCTTGTAAAGTGAAAAAAAAGGTGCCCCCCCCCCCCCACCCCCCCCCGCTGTCTCAAAACGGTATTATGTCGTGATGACCCGGGTACTGGACATTCAAGCTATAGCCATAAACCTGTAACTTGGGGTTCAAATCTCGTTGTTATAGTGGAGAATAAATAATATTTCTGGCATTGCAAAAAACTCAACGTTCACATTTTTGATTATTTTATTTTTAAATTCACTTTACATGACATCATCCTACCTTAATACCTAGAATCTGGTACTATTAAATGACCGTCAGTACAACGACAACCTCACCTTGCCCAGAACGTTCATGGCTTTGAGTTCGCTCAGTTTGATTTGTATCCGTCATTCATCATTCAATCCTGTCTTTCATACTCTTTAAGCCTGGGAACAAAATATATGATCAAACAATGTCTTAAAAATGGAAAATAATATTTCTGCACAAAAACAACGTCACATTTTAAAATACAGTACTTCAGTACCACATCATTAGTTATTGGTCTTAATGGTCAGTGTTGTAATTTGTCAAAAGTGATGTTGGTATCATTTGACGTATATTGTCCACCTTTTTTTTCTACACACCAAATAAGAAAATCAATGACCCAGTATTTATTTCCCACTCCCTTTGGGCATTTTGTATTTTGTATTTTAAATGTTTTTTTTGAAAAAAACTTTTTCCGATTTTCCGTTGTCGACTCATCCACCCCCCTACCCTCCCCCTCCTTTCCCAGTTGTTGATTTGATCAAAGTACAGGCTAGATTCAGTTCAAATAATGCTATGGTAAATCTCTAAGTACAAATTTTGTCCCCAAAAAGTCAATTCTTTTTACTGTCAACTCTCTTTACTCTCAACTCACACTGAAAGTCAACACCTGACGGTCACATTATTTTTCTATCTTCATAAATCGTTTCCACATTTCTGTAATGATCAAAGGCAAGACTGACGGACATTGTGGAAAAAATTCCATTTGATGTTTATACAACTGTAAGATAATGCTGAAATTAGGAATTCCTATTATGTAAATTTTATTTTTGTTGTCTTTGTTTAAGTGTCGTTTTCTTTTTTAAAAAAGGTTCTATGATTGGATGCAAAGTATTTGGTAATATTTCACGCAATTGGAGACATAAATTCACAGTGAATATTAAAGCTGTTAGAAGCTGTAGACTGTAAAAAGGGATATGGAAAAATGAATAGAACAGATTCAATAAAGTACATTATCAAACAGGGAACGTTTCAGGCTCAAAACCCTTCTTCAGTCAACAATCAAAATATAATTTGCTCATTCTGCATGTCAGTAATTGGATCTTTTTTGAAACTGTTATGTTCATTTCGGTCTCGACATGTCAGTAATTGGATCTTTTTTGAAACTGTTATGTTCATTTCGGTCTCGACATGACTTTTGAAAGATTTTTCATTCCAATAATGGCAGACATTTATGAACTGCTGATAATTTTTTCAGTATTTTGTACCTTTAATTTAATTTCGATGTTTTCAATAATTTTCTCCTGCTGTTCCTTCTCCTCCGTCACTGTCCTGGAAGGAAAGAAAAATAAGATTGTCATTTCTTATTCAAAATAATTTGTACTTTTTGGAGACAAATTGATAGTTGGTGTTAACTTTTCTCTTAGTTACAAGCTTCTCAAGATATTATAGGGGGACAAGATGAGAATTTCTTACAAATCACAAATCAAATCTTTACAGACGTTAACGCTTTAAAATAAATCAACCATCAAACTTCTATTTATTTATTTATTTTAATCTATTAACTGTTTCACACTTACCAAAACAAATTTTAAAATAACACAACAAAAAAGTTCCTGAAATAAATGGAAAAAACCTTCAACAAGCAAACACGACCAAAAAACAAAATTAATATAGATGAAATTCAAAACTAAGATGGGATCAAAATAAATTTTCTCAAAAATTCTTTAAAAACAGCAAATAAAACAAAATGTCGCCCATAGAAATGACACACGTAATTCTCACCTTTTGAGGTCAGCGATAGAGTTGATGTGAGACTGAACTTTGACCTGTGACCCCGACTCCATGACAGTCTGGTCATGTTTGTGTTTCAACTCACGGAATCGCAGACGTAGATCATCCATTTCCCTCTCTGCGTCTGCTTTCTCTCCCTCTGACAAAGACAACTTTTTGGCCAGTCTTGAAACTTGAATACAACAACATGACAAAATAAATATTTAATAAGACAATGGCTGGTTCTTCATATAATTTTTAGTTTCAGCTTAACAGTTTATTAATGTTGATACATGTGAAAAAAATTTTGGTGTGGAATAAATAGAATAAATAAAATTTTCTTTATTCATCCCCAAGGGAAATTTGACTCTAGGGTCTATTCCAAGGGAAGACTGACATAACCCAGCTTTCAGCCACAGTGCAACGCTGCAAAGTGAGCAAGGGCGAGGTGACTTGTTCAAGGCCATACAGTATGGGGTAAATCAAACTCGGTACCTTTTGGGTAAGAAGCAATGCTTGCCTGACACAAATGCTCTGGTAATACATCTTAAAATTCACAATAGAAGTCTTTTTTTTTTTAGCCATAAGGCCTATGGAGCAGGACAATTACTTGTTTTATTTGGACATGGCAAATTTTGCCCTTAATAAATATCTAAAAATACCCCCCCCCCCCCCCCAAAAAAAAAGAAGAAAAACCAGAAAAAATTAAAAAATCTACAAAAAAAAAAAAAAAAGAAAAAAAATGACAAAAATTTGTTTAAATAAGAAAGAAGAAAAGAAAGGGAAAAACAAACATACAAAACACAAAGCCAACACCAAACATCAACCGAGCCACTTACTTTCAGCCATATAGAGCCACTTACTTTCAGCCACGTATGCTGTGTACAAGTCTTTACCGAGCCACTTATTCAGCCACATGTGCCGTGTACAAGTCTTTACCGAGCCACTTACTTTCAGCCACGTATGCCGTGTACAAGTCTTTACCAAGCCACTTACTTTCAGCCACGTATGCCGTGTACAAGTCTTTACCAAGCCACTTACTTTCAGCCACATGTGCGGTGTACAAGTCTAACCGAGCTACTTACTTTCAGCCACATGTGCCGTGTACAAGTCTTTATCGAGCCACTTACTTTCAGCCACGTATGCCGTGTACAAGTCTAACTGAGCCACTTACTTTCAGCCACATGTGCCGTGTACAAGTCTTTATCGAGCCACTTACTTTCAGCCACATGTGCCATGTACAAGTCTAACTGAGCCACTTACTTTCAGCCACATGTGCCGTGTACAAGTCTTTATCGAGCCACTTACTTTCAGCCACATGTGCCGTGTACAAGTCTTTACCGAGCTATTTACTTTCAGCCACATGTGCCGTGTACAAGTCTTTACCGAGCCACTTACTTTCAGCCACATGTGCTGTGTACAAGTCTTTACCGAGCCACTTACTTTCAGCCACATGTGCCGTGTACAAGTCTTTACCGAGCCACTTACTTTCAGCCACATGTGCTGTGTACAAGTCTTTACCGAGCTACTTACTTTCAGCCACATGTGCCGTGTACAAGTCTTTACCGAGCCACTTACTTTCAGCCACATGTGCTGTGTACAAGTCTTTACTCTTCATGTTCTGGACCTCCAGTTGTTCCATCAAGATCTGATTTTCCTCCAGGACCAGCTTGGCTTGTTCTTGAAGTTGTTGCCTGGGATGGAAAAGGGGAGGGAAGTCATTACACGGGAAAAAACAACTATAGTAAAGGCATCATTACTTATCAACAATACACAAAATGAGGAACTAAATCTTTGTCAATTTTATCATTAAAAAATTATTATTTTGAAGTGTTTGTAGCTTTTCCTTTTAAAAAAGAACAAGGTCAAATCACAGACTGTATTGTGAATCCAAGACCTTATCTCTTCACCACTGCTCATCAAAACACGGGTACTGGGACAAAATGAATATAAAAATAAATAAAGAAAGAAACAAACAAAAACATAGGCATTGAAAGAAAAAAGTCCCCTCTGAAACAGAGCCCAACAAACCATTCATTGAAATCTCCCAGGCCTCCGAGAGCAGCTCCCCCCGTCATGCGTAGTTTGTGGTTTTCTTTGACAATTTCCTCCACTCTAGACTTGATGGCCGCCAGTTCATCCTGGGGATAAAAATGTAGGAAATACACGCATCATTTTGTAGGAAATAAAAATCGAGCCATTACATTCATAAAAAAACAAACACATTTTAATATTCACCCCAACTTCAAAATTTAAAAATTCTTAATTTTTAGGAGGTAAAAGTCGTAGTTACTAAAATTTAATTTAAAAAATCAACAATTTGCCCTCACCGGGATTAAAAAACACTTGAAAATTCTTAAAATTATATAGTCTGGCATCAACTTTCATTTTCAATAAGTTTTAATGACTTAGAGATGGTCATGAAGTTCTAAATTTTAAGTCAAAATTTCGTAATTATTCAAATTTTTCGTAATAATAGTCAGATATGTTAATATACAAAATATAATATAAATATAAATAATATAATGATTAATAAAGAGTGAGGACACCGTTCCCAAAAACCTTTAAGTCAGAGATTGCTGTGTCTTTCTCCTCCAGATGGTCGTCGTAAGCCAGAAATAACGGGGCCAGGTACCTTTTGCTGATCTGGAATATAATATAATATAATATAATATAATATAATATAATATAATATAATATAATATAATATAATTTAATATAATATAATATAATATAATATAATATAATATAATATAATTTAATATAATATAATATAATATAATATAATATAATATAATATAATATAATTTAATATAATATAATATCATATAATATAATATAATATAATTAATATAATATAATATAATATAATATAATATAATATAATATAATTTATAACAATAGAATATATTCTGATATAATGTCGTATAACTTAAGATTACAGCATTGTCTATGTCAAAAGAAAATAAATTAATTTTTATAAAAATCAATGTGTTGTTGTTGACTTGGGTCCCCCTGTAAAGCGCTTAGAGCACCTTAAGAGGATAATACTCAAGCTCACTTACCAGCCAGGAGGGAATGGGTCCCTTGGAAGGCAAACCGTGAAGTTCTTTGGCCTGTAAATAGATAAATGTAAATAGTGACCAAGCATGTGGAATTGGTATTATGTCGGATTGACCTACCATCACCAAACGGTAAATGTCTATTCTTTTGCTAGAGAATAAATACATTTTCTCACATTGCAAAACATTCAAAGTTCATATTTCTTATCTTTTAAATCTAAATTCATTTTTGGGGTACGATTAATCCTGACTTTATTCCGCTTTGAGATGGGGGAGAGGGGGGAAGGGTAGGGGGGGGGGGGGGGGGGGGGGGGAGGGTAGGGGAGAAGTGTAGGGGTCACATTTTATAATATTGACCTTGAAGTCAAAATCTCTGGAATCCCAAAATTATAAGCACAAACACAGTTCTTCTCTTCTCAGTGACATTTGTTGTTTGTGATAAAGAAAACGAATCCCTCTCATAATTCATATAACAAAATTTTACAGTAACAGACAAAATAAAGATGACAGCTTATCTTTTTCATCTATAAAAGTTTGTATATGAAATAGGGCCAAACAATACAGACAGAAAAATACAAGAAAATAAGTCATCATCATCATCATGGCCTTTTCACCCTGGGTCAGGGTATAGGCCAAAGACAGACAGTTTCCATCCTTCTCTATCCTGAGCTAACTTTTTAATCTCATTCCAGGTCTTACCACTTCTCTGTATATCAGCTTCTTTTGTCCTTCATAAATTCTGTCATTCCAGAAACTCTTCGGTCGTCCAAGCTAAAAAAAAGGATTTGGTTTGTCTGTCTGCCTTTCTGTAACGGTTTGAGTTTTACGGAAAGGGGTGTTAACCCTTTGCCAACCCCCAACCTGGAGGACCAGGTGACTCAAAGATGGGGGAATCACACACCATTAGTCGCCTTTTACGACACGCTGGCTTGGCGTTGGGCTATTCTTGACCCTCTCAGTTGAGGGACCCCGGACACCACACAAATAAGTAATGCCCCCAAAAATCAGCCTGCCTCCACTTCAGAAAGGCTGATTTTTTTGGGGGATGATTTGTTTTTATTTTTTCATTCAGCTTTGTCTGGCACTGTTATAGATTATCCACCACACATCATGCAGTGCCTGCTTCCTGATTCGTTGGTGTAATGCAAATTAGTTACCTCGCAAATAAACAAATAAGAAGACCGACCCAGAACTGGATGAGCTCCCCTCTCCTGTCACTTCACACAGGACTGGCACTTCTTCCCTAACTGTCGTGCCAGACAGACGACCATTGCAATACAAGTTAGTTAGTCTTAGAGCCTATTTAGGGACAGCGTGGCTCAGCGGTATGGTCTTTGCTTTGTACCGGAGGGTACCAAGTTCGATCGCCCACCTTTGTGCTGTGTGGTCTTGAGCAAGTCACCAGTCACCTCACCCTAGCTCAATTTGTGACGCTGCACTGCGGCTGATGCCTGGGTTATTCCAGTCTTCCCTTGGACAAATTTCCCCTTGGGGATGAATAAAGGGAATTTTATTATATTTTTATTTGACATACATTACAGTCATTTTCATACCTTTTTCAGCAGCTCTGGTTCCACAGGCCTGTACTTGGCCTGATAGTCACTCAATTCCACATTGAGCCGATGGACCGTCGTACGCAGCGTCTCGTTCTCATCCTTCATCTTCTCAATCTCCTTCCTGAAGTACAACGTCGAGGCACTTTCAAAATCTGACATGGAAGGAAAAAAAAATAACAACAATAATTGTGACCCAACATTTGATAATGGTATTATGTTTGGATGATTTTAAAAAAAAAAAAGAGAAATCCTTCAGAGGCATTAGCGGATAATAATTATTGCTTGCTATCTTTTGGATAGGTCATTAGTCTATCGCAAAGTACATTCTACCAGACCTAACAGACTCAGCTACCCAATCACTTCTGGGTTAACAGGGGTGTCAGAAAAAAAACCCAACTTCACCTGAGATCGAAAAGCGAGTGCTCTACATACTGAGCTATAGGGGAAATCCCTGGGGTGATTATGTAGCTAAAACTTGAATTTTACATAAAATAAAATGAGGAATAGGTTTCTTTATCCATTATCATTTTGCAGCTATATGGTCTTGTGATATGACAGTTGATTTGGGATCAGAAGTTCCTGGGTTTGAACTTTGCTTGGCACATAGTTGACGTCTTGGAAAAGGCTCTTTACTCACATTCACTCACTGTACTCAGATGTAAAATGAGTACATGACCATTAATAGCGTTGTCTCTGGCAGAAAAAAATTGTAATATTGCTCAACAGGCATTACATCTCGTTCTACATGTTACGTTTTATTGTTGGTCAGGGACCCTTTGTAAAGCACTTTGAGCACGTTTAGTGGATATTACACTATATAAAAGCTCAAGTTATTTTTTCAATGGAACACACTTAAACAACAGAAAGTATGGGATGAACAAGATGTGTTGATTTTGAGCAGAAATTGATTTTAACTGTGTCAACTTTATGCGGATCCCACTGTATGTTCTATTGAGGGCTACAGAAATAGTTTATAACAACAAGACATAAAATGTTTAATTTAGAAAAGTGAGTGGAGCAGGCACTTATACTGAATAACAAGAAATGAAGTCAGTAGGAAAGTGTCAGAAGACAACAGGAAATAAAAACTTCCGGCTGGGGGCTCGAAACCGCAACCTTACTGGTACGACAATTCTGCATGGCTGGGGAGATTGTGACTCTACCATATGAGCTATCCACGACGGGTTGTGACAGTTTTATTCAATGAGGACAAACCTCTATCGTGGATGGACTCGGCCACTTTGCGTAAGGTGTGGAGTTCTCCCTGCATTTCCTCGTTGATCATCTTGAGATGGTACAGCTCCATGTCCGACATTCCAGCTCTGTCTGAACGAGGTGTCCGGTTTCTGGCCGACAGACGGCCGCCTGTTGTATGGATAGGTGTGGTTAGAATGATTGAGATGATGATGATGATGATGATGGTGGTGAAAATGATGATAATGATGATGATAATGATAATAATAATGATGATAACAAAGAGAAAACAATAAAAAAATATAACTTTTAGAAGTCACGAAAAGCATCGTCAACTTTGAAGAATCAAAAACTCATAGACACGAATCCAGACTTTCAGCCACTGACAAGTTCCAGTGTTGGAAATAAAACAAAAGACACTATCAATTTCCTGCCAGCTTTTGACATCAAAATACAAACATAGCAGCCATTTCATTCATTCTCCAATCAATGACAAGGACAGGTCAAAACCGACAGACAGCAAGATGGTTGCACATTCTGACCAAGTCTTCAATCAGATCTAAAAAAACTGAATGTTTTCTTTATGAAAGTTTGAATCCGTGATTTGAATTATTTTAAAATTCCTCTAAAATTTCGATTTAAAAAAATCTCAAAGCTGAGCAGAATGATGACATATCACCAAGACCAAGATTGTTATGGTAAAGTAAATGAAAATTAAAAAAAAACAAATGTGGACAATACAGTAAAACAATAAAAAATAGGACGTTTTGGCCTTTGCCTTTCATCAGGCGGCAGACAAAACACACAGATACATAGCTTTCTGTTTTTTAATCTCTCCACTCTCACCGTCAGACCCTCTTTTCTTTTTGTCTCCTTCATAATTGGATTTCATTATATAAATATGAATTAATTAAGTTTCTATTACCGTATCGGCGTGTTTTGTCTGTCGTCTGATGAAGGTCATATCCCGAGTAATGTTTTGTTTCATTGTTTCACTCTATGATCGAAATTCTCTTTTGATATTTTTGTTGTCAAATTACAATATAAAATTTGCATCTTGCTTCAAAAAGACATCCCCCTCCACCTTTTAAAAAAAGAAGAAAAAAAAACCCAGAAAAAAAAAAACAAACAAATACACAGGTTATTGGTCAGGGCGAAAATACTTTGACAGATTCCCAAAAATGAAATTTAAAACAAACCAACCCAACAGTGAAATATCCCATGTTGAATGCGTTGTCCTATGACAGAGCTGTGTAAAAGTGACACGAATGACCCTGGTGTGTAAAAGTTCCATTGTGACAGAGAAAACATTGAAATGGAAAACAGAGAATGATGTGGATAACACAACACGCTATCATAAACAGATAAAGAAACAAACGAACAAAAATTTAATTAATAAAATAAAATGAAAGCAAGGTAGTGAATTGAATGCATACACATGTAAAAACAAATAATATTATATATATAAATACACACACATATATATAGACAAGATGCAAGCATGCAGCATGACAATGGGAAACTCAGACAGCTTTTGAATGCAAGAATAAGTTTAAAAAAGTAAAAAGAGATCAAAATTAAAGAAAAAAAAAAGCGAATTTATTATGAATAGCTTTGCTGATTCTTTTTGTCGTGTGGAGTTAAGCAGAAAATGAAGCAGACGAAATAAAGCAAGGGGAAATAACAAATAAAATCACTAAGCATGGATTAATATTTGGGAATGTGTTTGTGTGTTTGTGGAGGGGGAGGGGGGGGGGGGGGGGGGGGAGCACTGCATAAAGTTAACCTTCCCTTAATTGCCATTTGTCGGATGATAAAGATGACAGTTATTATTATTATTATTATTATTATTATTATTATTATTATTATTATTATTATTATTATTATTATTATTATTATTATTATTATTATTATTATTATTATATCATCATCATTATCATTTTGATTATTATAAACACCCAAAGGACCAAAGTTCGAGTCCCACTTTCAGGGTATTGCATTCTATTGTCCTATAGAGAGAGATTAAACCATTCATAGAGCTGTGTTGAAATGACAATAACATAGCACAATATTATGTGTGTTGAAATGACAATAACATAGCACGTTATCATGTGTGTTGAAATGACAATAACATAGCACGTTATCATGTGTGTTGAAATGACAATAACATAGCACGTTATCATGTGTGTTGAAATGACAATAACATAACACGTTATCATGTGTGTTGAAATGACAATAACATAACACGTTATCATGTGTGTTCCACTCAAACTCTCTGTGCTCGTGTCAGAATTGTGAGGCAAAAAATCTGCCAAATAATTGAAAAAAAAGATCCAAAATAAACCCCCCCCCCCCCCAAAAAAAAAAATCTAAAAATTTATATAGAGCATTTTCATGGATTTACCACAATTTATGCGCTTCACAATGTTTCATTTATTCCCCCAGCAGGCCAAATGGAGTCATATTTCCATTTCATACCAGTCTCCTATTAGGCATCCTTTTTGTACAAATAGTCTTATATTATTCATCACCTCCTACAGCCATGTGCTCATTCACACCTGAGTTGAATGGGGTAATTTGTGTAAAGGGTTTTATCCAAGGACACAATCTCAGACTAGAATTTTCCACGGACACTGTCACCTATCCAATCACTGATCACGGTTAACATTGCTTGAACTGTTTTGACAAAGATGAGAGACTTTACCTCTAAGCCACCCAGCTACACATAGACGACTCAGGATTAAGAATTTTGGATGAACTGAGGGTAAATCTTACGTCAATAGAAATACGTGTGATCAAAGATTTAAAAATAATACATGATTTATCACACAACAGGTGTGTTCTTATTATTCAAAGTGACATTTGACACGATGTGTCATTTGATAACAAGTGACATTTGGCACACAGTGACATTTGACAAGTGACGGTGACAAACAAAATGTTTACGTCCATTACCCCCGGCACATGGGAGTTTTGTCATTTTCTGAGTGAATTTTGACATATTGGTTATATGAAGGTGATTGGACAATGACGTCGTTTGTGATACTTACCTGTAGACGCCATTGAAGGGTTTGAATAATTACAGGGTAAATCTCGTTAGAAATTGGCAGAGACTATTCATTACATCGTTGAAAATAAGAATTTGAGACCTTGCTTATATCATTACTATTATTATTATTATTATTACAATTCTTCTTTTATTATTATTATTATTATTATTATTATTATTATTATTATTATTATTATCATCATTATTATTATTATTATCATTATTATTATTATCATTATTATTATTATTATATTATTATTATTATTATTATTATTATTATTATTATTATTATTATTATTATTATTATTATTATTCATCATCATTATTATTATTATTATTATTATTATTATTATTATTATTATTATTATTATTATTATTATTATTATTATTATTATTATTATTATTATTATTATTATTATTATCATTATTACTATTATTATTATTATTATTATTATTATTATTATTATTATTATTATTATTATTATTATTATTATCATTATTATTATTATTATTATTATTATTATTATTATTATTATTATTATTACTATTATTATTATTATTATTATTATTATTATTATTATTATTATTATTATTATTATTATTATTATTATTATTATTAAGGAAGGTTAATTATCAAAATACAAGTTTCTCATGACATACAATGGAACGGTCTCACTTGGAAAGCCATAGAAACAATCCACTATTTTTGTTTACAACACTTTGATGGAATGAAAGACAAATTAAACTCCATAAGACAGGAATGCGTTGTGGATACAATTACACAACGTCAGCCAAAACCAGTAATCGTGTAACACGTGTATCCTTATCATCGGTTCAGTCACCAGGATTGCTCATTCACGTGTCCCTGTGTAGCCTGCACGTTAAAGTGTTTTCTATGATAACTGATAAGGATGTCAACAACACATTCAACCCTTGTTGTCATTTTCAGATTTTTATCCGTTGTATATTTTGTTATGATTTCCTATAACATTTTTAACATAATAAACTACTAATGATACAAAAGAGTAAAATCGTAACCCCTCACTTAAATTATAAAATGTTTACAGTAATAAATAGACTCTAGTTGTGAGTAAAGTGTCAAATAGAAATGCATCGTTATTATTGTAAACATTCTATAATTTAATCTTTAATTAGTTAGCTGCCATATTCTGTAAATATATTTTATTAAAAAATTTGGCCAGAAGACTCGTCCTCCAGATATTGATTGATTTAACTGACTCTCATCTTAGCAAAAACTATCAAACCTGGGACTACTTGAGGACTTTGCAAGGTCCCAGGTTTGAGAGTTTTTTGTTAAGATGAGACTCATTTAAATCGATCAATATTTAAGGAAGGATTTTGTGGCCAAACTTTCAAATATGCATTTTTTTTCAGGGTACTACAGTACTGTCAGGGGTGCATTTCATAACATTCTATAATGGCCTGTCACTCACTTGTGTAGAAAAGTTTAAAAATTCCTTCAGAGCCGTTCTGGCCATGGAGCCAGAGTTTATCCCAGTTTCTATAGCATGAAACGGACAATTGCAATTGCTTGCTATCCTCTGAATAGGACACCCATGATCCATCTCCTTTCCTTTATGTATGAAGCGAGTGTTCTACCAACTGAGCTATCAAGACCCCCATTTTCACTGTGCGGCTATTTGGTTTAGTAGTATGACTCTCGCCTTCACATCAGAAGGTCCTGGGTTCGAGACCCGCTCTGAGCAGAGCATAGTGGAGTCCTTGGAAAAGACTCTTTACTCACATTCTCTCACCATACTCAGGTGTAAAATGAGTACTTGGCCGTTAACAATGTTGTCTCTGTCCCCAAGGAAATGTAATATTGAATAACAGGCATGATGTCTTGTTCTATATGTCAAGTGTTGCTGTTGGCTAAGGACCCCTTGTAAAGCGCTTTGAGCAGGTTTAGTGGACTATATAAATGCTCTATTCATTTTTTCACTTATAGTTTGATTTAATTTCTATGACTAGCGACTAGCGGAGGACATAAATGATAATATTCCATACTTGACTGACTGGCGTGTAGTTTGGACGTGTTGGCGTCTGACGCTTGCAGCAGGGATTCTATGACATCATTGTCAGCCAACATTCCTTTCCCCGACCTGGGACTTCCGTTATCGGCTTCTCCAGGCAAAACTCTTAACAAATCCATTGCGTGTTTTACGGCTTTCTGTCCTCTCTTGTTGGACGTCGAGGCGTTGTCCGAAAGTTGTGCCAGATCGGGAACTGGTGAATTTGTGGGGGCGAATGAATCGTCATGGAGCTCTGACCAGATGATAACGGTGGTGTTGGTGGTGGTGGTGGTGAGTAAGGGGTGGTGGAATATAAAGCAATGGGTGGGTTGTTTGTTTTGGTGGTGGCAAAGAAACGAAAATAAGAGGTGGGTAGGTGGGGGTGGGTGGTGGTTGGCACACAAATTGTAATAAAAAATTACTTTTAAAAATAATACATGAATGAAATGTGGATTATTGGCACGAGGTAATATTTGTGCAGGTAGAAAAGTAAAAAAGGCAACTCAAATTCATTTCTAACAAAAAGTAGAATAAAATAAAAGCAATTATTAAGCATGACCTGTTAAATCTTTTTCTTTAAAAACCAAAATGAAAAGGATAAGTGATTTTCAGCTTTGTTGAAACCTCAAATGTTTTTTGGCATCAGCAGGGAGACATACCCGTCTTTGGTTTATAAATAGTAAGTCTGTCATCACTTACCAGTTAAAGCAGTTTGCAAGACAAAAATTTGAATGAAGTTTTTAAATGAAAAAAATGCAAAAGCATGAAATTTTCTTTTACCCAATAAAATTACGAAATAAAAAAATAAAAAACCAGTTATTATAATGTATAAATATTTGAGCTATAAGAGTATAATAACTTATCACAACAACGATAAAAACAATTTTTATACGAGACAAAAAAAACAAAACAAAACAAAATAATTTATGCCTTTAAGGTCTTTGGCTAGATTTATACAAGATACAAAATGATAAAATCAAAGTTTTCAGACACAAAAGTATTTGATGCGATAAAGTCAGTTACACAGAGAACAAGATAAAATGGTGTAGAGAAAAACGGTGAATTTCATTTTATTTTTCCAACTTATCCTTACTATCTTCAGATTTAGTATCTGCAAATAAAAAAATATTAATTTCATGAGTTTGTATTTTTTTTTCTTTCTCTTAATGAAAATTTCGTCAATTTCAAAAGCTAAGAAAAAAAAAAAAAAAATAGCAAAAGAAAAATTGCTTATGTCAAATCAAAATGAAAACGGGTTTGTTGAAAAAAACCCACAAATAAACACAAATAGTTAATAATGACGTATAAAGCACAGCGTGACAACAAAGGAACAAACACGTTTGGACAGTGAGGGTAAAGGTCACATGACATTTCAGCACAAAGCTGTAGGCCAATCCAACCTTGACGAGATGATCCGATGCCGCTGTCTGCGTGAACGACTCCACGAACCGAGGTCTTAGCCATCTGGACAACGAGACAGGGGAGATAATACAATGGTAAAATGACACAAAATCAAAGTGACAACGAGACAGGGGAATTAATACAAGGGTAAAATGATACAAAATCAAAGTGACAACGAGACAGGGGAAATAATACAAGGGTAAAATGACACAAAATCAAAGTGACAACGAGACAGGGGAAATAATACAAGGGTAAAATGACACAAAATCAAAGGGACAATGAGACAGGGGAAATAATACAAGGGTAAAATGACACAAAATCAAAGTGACAAAGAGACAGGGGAAATAATACAAGGGTAAAATGACACAAAATCAAAATGACAACGAGACAGGGGAAATAATACAAGGGTAAAATGACACAAAATCAAAGTGACAACGAGACAGGGGAAATAATACAAGGGTAAAATGACACAAAATCAAAGTGACAACGAGACAGGGGAATTAATACAAGGGTAAAATGACACAAAATCAAAGTGACAAAGAGACAGGGGAAATAATACAAGGGTAAAATGACACAAAATCAAAATGACAACGAGACAGGGGAAATAATACAAGGGTAAAATGACACAAAATCAAAGTGACAACGAGACAGGGGAAATAATACAAGGGTAAAATGACACAAAATCAAAGTGACAACGAGGCAGGGGAATTAATACAAGGGTAAAATGACACAAAATCAAAGTGACAACGAGACAGGGGAAATAATACAAAGGTAAAATGACACAAAATCAACGTGACAACGAAACAGGGTAAATAATACAAGGGTAAAATGACACAATATCAAAGTGACAACGAGACAGGGGAAATAATATAAGGGTAAAATGACACAAAATCAAAGTGACAACGAGACAGGGGAAATAATACAAGGGTAAAATGACACAAAATCAAAGTGACAACGAGACAGGGGAAATAATACAAGGGTAAAATGACACAAAATCAAAGTGACAACGAGACAGGGGAAATAATACAAGGGTAAAATGACACAATATCAAAGTGACAACGAGACAGGGGAAATAATACAAGGGTAAAATGACACAAAATCAAAGTGACAACGAGACAGGGGAAATAATACAAGGGTAAAATGACACAAAATCAAAGTGACAACGAGACAGGGGAAATAATACAAGGGTAAAATGACACAAAATCAAAGTGACAATGAGACAGGGGAAATAATACAAGGGTAAAATGACACAAAATCAAAGTGACAACGAGACAGGGGAATTAATACAAGGGTAAAATGACACAAAATCAAAGTGACGAACTAGGAAGCACAAACATGTGTCAGATCATAAAACTGGAGGGCCAGACAAAGCAGAAAAAATAAATATATAAAATATACAAATACCATCACCCCCCCCCCCCCCCCCCCCAAAAAAAAAAAATCAGCCTGCTTGGACGCAATCAAGTCAAGCTCAGGTCTTTGAGATGTTTTTTTTTCTGCTTTGTCAGACAAAATTATCTCCACACTACACACCTATCAATAATTGTATGCAAAATAAATAACTGGCCAACAAGCACTGAATAACCATAAAAATAATAACAACAACAAGTATAAGGAGAATAAAAACAGTATGTAAAGTTAAACTTGTTTTGAACTTTTTTTTCGATGAGATCTTTACTACAGCTTTGACTTTATTAAAAAAAGATTTTATAACAAACATTTTTGGTCATCAACAACTGCATGATAAAATCCAAAAAAAAAAAAAAAATTATAAGGAAAGAGAGAAAGAAAAGTGACACAGGGATTTGAAGATTGAGAGGGGGAGGGAGAGAGGGAGAGAGAGAGAGAGAGAGAGAGAGAGAGAGAGAGAGAGAGAGAGAAAGAGAGAGAGAGAGAGAGAGAGAGAGAGAGAGACAGAGAGAGGGAGAGAGACAGAGAGGGAAGAGAAAGCAGAAGAAGAAGAAGAAGAAGAAGAAGAAGAAGAAGAAGAAGAAGAAGAAGAAGAAGAAGAAGAAGAAGAAGAAGAAGAAGAAGAAGAAGAAGAAGAAGAAGAAGAAGAAGAAGAAGAAGAAAAAAAGGGAATAATAAAAATAATATATCATCATTATCATGATGATCACTTCCAACAATCTACAGCAAAGACTCACCGTTTCACCAGCTTCGGGCATTTCCTGAATTTGTTCCATGGCAGCCCGTACGTCTTGTTGTGTTTTGTTCATGGTCAAGGCACTCTCCGTGTCTTCCCCTCGACTCTCCGTCATGCTTCTACTTGAACCTTGACCTTTCTACAAACGACAAACACGATGGATTTATTTAGAAAAATTGTTTAAAATTTAAAAAATAAATTTTCATTAAATAAATACATTTATGTAGGGCATAATTCTTTCCAGTTATTTTGTCTAGATATTACTGGAGATTTATTTTCCACAAGACAAAGAAATTGCAATGTAACTCAATGAAGTCACAATCTTTTTAAAAATGCTTTAAATGGGAAATTGATTTATTTCAGAACCAAATGGAACAAGGCATCACTATAGTAACAATAAAATATACCATGGACGGCATGCATGACCATCTGGATTGACCCCTCAACTTTACATTATACTTACAAAAAAATAGACAATGATGATATGCATGACAGATTAAAAATACAAACACCAGGAGTGACCTCTCAACTTTACAATCCCGAGATATAAGGGTTACAAATACAACGACATACAAAAGCCTGTGTCTGTAAAATCTCCTCCAATTTATCTCAAGTTCTAGCAAAACTAAACTACAGAGGGGCAGGATATTTATTCCGATGTTCTGTATATTTCCAGAAACAAAGCACACACACAATACACACATACAATACACACACACACAATACACACACACAATACGCACACACAATACACACACACAATACGCACACACAATACGCACACACACAATACACACACACAATACACACACACAATACACACATACAATACACACACACAATACACACATACAATACACACACACTCAATATATACACGCACACAATACACACATACAATACACACACACAATACACACATACAATACAACATACAATACACACATACAATACACACATACAATACACACACACAATACACACATACAATACACACACACTCAATATATACACGCACACAATACACACATACAATACACACACACAATACACACATACAATACACACATACAATACACACATACAATACACACATACAATACACACACACTCAATATATACACGCACACAATACACATACAATACACACACACAATACACACATACAATACAACATACAATACACACATACAATACACACATACAATACACACATACAATACACACATACAATACACACACATAATACACACATACAATACACACATACAATACACACATACAATACACACATACAATACACACATACAATACACACATACAATACACACACACTCAATATACACACGCACACAATACACACATACAATACACACACACAATACACACATACAATACACACACACTCAATATACACACGCACACAATACACACATACAATACACACACACAATACACACATACAATACACACATACAATACACACATACAATACACACACATAATACACACATACAATACACACACACAATACACACATACATACAACATAACATATTATACACACAACAATACACACATACAATACACACACATCAATATACACCACACATCACACAATCAACACAATACACACATACAATACAACATACAACTACAACTACCACAAACAATACACACACATACAATACACACACAATACACACATACAATACACACATACAATACACACATACAATACACACACACAATACACACATACAATACACACATACAATACACACATACAATACACACATACAATACACACATACAATACACACACACAATACACACATACAATATTATTACATTTAGTAAGCAAATGATTAATACACACACACAATACACACATACAATACACACACACTCAATATACACACGCACACAATACACACATACATACACACATACACACATACATACACATACAATACACATACATCACACACAAATACACACATACAATACACACATACAATAACCATAAATACACACATACAATACACACATACAATACACATACAATATTACATTCACATAATAACAATAATACACACAACAACACAATACACACATACAATACACACAACATCAACATACAACCACACATAATACACACATAAATACACACACAATACACACATACAATAACAACACATATACACACAATACACACATACAATACACACAAAATACACACTACATACACACATACAATACACACATACAATACACACATACAATAACACATACATACAATACAATACACACATACAATACACAATACTAATACACACACACAATACACACATACAATACACACAACAATACACACAACAATACACACATACAATACACACATACAATACAACACATACAATACACCATACATACAATACACACATACAATACACACACACAATACACACATACAATATTATTACATTTAGTAAGCAAATGATTTCATTTCTGATCCTGCTGTGATAACGGTAATGCATTTAATTAATCATAACAGTTTTGTTGTGTTGAAAAAAAAAACCCCATCCGAATCAAAACGAATTTTACCCCTTTTCCTTTTTTCTTCATGGGCGTGGCATACAAGTCACTGATATTGCCTGTCAGATGGGCGTTGTCACCATCGCCCTGCTGGAGACCAACGTCGCCTAGAAAATAAAAAAAGTCAAACTTTTTAAAAGGCGGGGATCTAATTACGTTATTGAAAAATGATTTGTGTATTTCTAAAATAAATAATAAAAAAGCAAACACATAAAATATACAAACATTCTATTCATATCCATAGTTGCATTATGACTAGGCATTCATTCATACAAAAGTCAAGTTAGGTAATGTATATAATATATAGAACCTTACCCAAAGTCACAATGCCAGGGCCAGCATTTTGCAATCAGAATCCCTAATCAAGTCACTGATAGCCAAAAAAAACATTTGTAGAATTCAGTACAAGATAATCAACCCTACTATCCTTTTTATCAACCTTGAAATCTATTACCAAATTTATCATTCCAAAAAATTTTTTCATTATATATGAGACATGACATGTTTTTCTTAAATACATGTTAAAATAATAATAATAATACAGTAATAATAATAATAATAATAATAATAATAATAATAATAATAATAATAATAATAATAATAATTAATAATAATAATAATAATAACAATAATAATAATAATAACAACAACAACAACAACAACAACAACAACAACAACAACAACAACAACAACAACAACAACAACAACAACAACAACAACAATAATAGAACCACAATATTCCAACAGCCAGAGTTGATTACCTGGTTCAGCATACATGCTAAAATTGCCAGTCTGTCTAAACTGAGGCATCCCAGAATTCCCATCACGTGGTCGTCTCCCCTGATTTGGCCAAGTTCCAAATCCCACCGTGGCCAGTCTGTCAGAGAAACATATCAATAGATATTATACATTATAAAAACAAAACCGGAAATAAGAGCATTCGCTCGAACCAATATTGTAGAAGTGGATCATAATTATACTTGAAATATTTTACAAATAGCTCCTTTGACCAAGAAGTTGAGCACTATCATTTCATGGTTTTTGTTGTTATAATTTATAATATACCTATACACACACACACACATATATATATATATATATATATATATATATATATATATATATATATATACACACACACACATGATGTCCACAGTCGTTGTGTCAGGCCTGGAATGTCACCTATTAAAAACGTCACCTATTTGTTAAAACCAAACGCTAAGTGATCTTTAACTCTAATTTCCCCTCTGGACTTTTTGATTTTAAAAAATGTTTTTGGTCTCCTATATTTTCTCTCTCCTTTTAGATAGTGTATCAAACAAATAAAAACATGCTGATTAAAATAATAACTTAACATTAAATATTTTATTTTTTCATTTTGGTAAATTTCTATTGCATTTATACCAATCATATTAGCATTTGACTTATCAGTGTTTAATCAATAACAAAAAAACAAAAAAAACAAAAACAAAAACAAAACGAAAAAATCCCAAACAACTTAAAACAAAGAAAATAAAAAAAACAAGAAAAAAGAAAAAAGGCAGAAGAAGAAGAGTTCCATTTTACCCAGCTTCATCCATTTGCTGGTAGTCAAACAAACTACTTTCAGGGTCACTGAATTCATCGTGAGACGGTTGACCTCTGGCAGGCGGTAACGCTGGATTCCGACCTTGTGACGTTGATGGACCCGGCCCACTGGATGCAGGGGCCGTTGCAGAAAACACCGGAGTTGGCTGTGTGACCTTGGCAACAAAGCATAAGTTCAAATCATGAAACACGCATGTTAGGCAAATATTATAAAACGCTTTGAGCATGTTTAGTGGATATTGCACTATATAAATGTTCAAGTGAAAGAAAGACAGATAGACAAGCATATCACACAGGTAGACCTACAGAAACAGATGCTAAAAATTCAAAATGTACGTAGGGAAAAACATCTAAGAAAACAAAACAAACAAACAATCAAAAAAAAAAATATAACCTCATCTCCTCTCCTTAAGAAAAGAATAAACCAGAATTCTTCAAGCATTCTAATGAGGTGGTTGAGATGGCCGAGTATAAAGTATTTCACCACCTTGGGGCACGGAGTTCAAGCCTTGCTGTGAGCACCCCATTTTTTCCTTGAGCAAGAAACTTTGCCCCTATTGCTCATTTTATCGCTGTGCACTGTGGTCAAAGTGATGCCTGGAATAATTTGGGCTTTTCTCAAGACAGAATCCAAAGAACATTTTCCCCTCAGGATAAATAAAGGAATTGTTTTACATTTTATGACTACTGGGTGAACAGAATCTGTTTAAATTTTTTGGTGCCTTGTCCTGATTTGATTATCAAACGATAAAGGCATAGAAATGTATGGAAACTGTTCATTTTCTTCCAATTTTCAAATCTTTATGTTGTCTTCCAATAAGTGTTTTCATAGCGTAAGTAATTGAATTATTTGACATAAATACTGAATGAAAGAAGTAGGCCTATAATAACATTTCAACTCCTACAACGATATTTGATTGTAAGTTTAGCGTGTTATTCATCAAGTTCTTCATTTAGTTTTGATTTTCATTGATATTTTTAGACTTTTACTACTATGTCTACTTCAAGTAAAAGTCCATGATAAACATTATATGCAATTCTAATCAACACAAAACACAATGAGAGAATAGATTTATCAAAAGTTAATATCTTGTTAAAAAAACAGAAAGATTTCATTTAATTTGTATGTAGTTTTGACAACTACAAGATTAAAAAGATTTTAAAACGGTATTCAAACATATCAAATAATGTGTTATCTTTATCGGGGCTTACTTTGATTGACAGCTACATTTATGATGACACAAAATACACACATTGTCATTCACAAGATTCAAAGATAGCACATGTAGTTTATCTATTTATTTAATAAAATTGCAGAAATTATTACTTACAAGCCAACAAATCAACGATTGACATACCTTTTGATTTAAAACGAAATAGTTTAAATTGAAATAGACGATTAATAAATGAAGCAACTGATAGATTTGTTAGAATTTCCGCCTCAGTAAAACTAAAACGGCAAAGGACACGGAGGTCAGTGACACGAAAAAAGAGCGCTCTGGACAAAATTAAATTTTCTTTTCATAAAATCAAAATATCTGAAAATAATTGAGTTATCAAAAATTTAATTTCAATATATAATGTAAACCAAAACAACTGACTGACATCGAATGCAAGTCTCGGCCCGTTTTTCCGTTCATGGATCGATGGGCCAAGTTGCCGGTACCAATTTACAGATCATTCAAGATAATTTAAGCCTTTGAATAAAAACCATGTTATGAGACGTCCGTTTGTTCGATTACTTTTCATTTCAAAACAGTAAATGCATTTATTCGATGACTTTTTACGTACAGAGTCAGAACTTTTTGACTTGTTCTTCTTTCCCTTCTTCCCCACCATCTTGACGTCCGTGTAAACAAATCCACTGCGCATGAGCATGCGACTTCTCGTGGTTCCAAGAAAAAAGAGTAGCAAGAATGAAAAGACTCCAGAGGTCTATCCGTAACCTCAGTTGGTAGTCGTTGGAGCATCCGAAGCAAACGCACCCAGTTCGAATCCACGCAACGTCAGATATTTCTTCCCCCTACGTCTCCCTACCTTCTGCCAACCTATATGTGGTGGAGCGACAACAATTTCCCAGGATAGAGAGATATGGCATAAATTTGGTGGAAAGTACTTCATAATAAAATCCTATACAGGAGGCTTCTTCTTCTTCTTCTTCTTCTTCTTCTTCTTCTTCTTCTTCTTCTTCTTCTTCTTCTTCTTCTTCTTCTTCTTCTTCTTCGTCTTCTTCTTCTTCTTCTTCTTCTTCTTCTTCTTCTTCTTCTTCTTCTTCTTCTTCTCCTCCTCCTCCTCCTCCTCCTCCTCCTCCTCCTCCTCCTCCTCCTCCTCCTCCTC